>NC_085084.1:4632200-4944342 GCF_963662255.1 Cinclus cinclus
GGGAAGGGAAGGGAAGGGAAGGGAAGGGAAGGGAAGGGAAGGGAAGGGAAGGGAAGGGGAAGGGAAGGGAAGGGAAGGGAAGGGAAGGGAAGGGAAGGGAAGGGAAGGGAAGGGAAGGGAAGGGAAGGGAAGGGAAGGGAAGGGAAGGGAAGGGAAGGAAGGGAAGGGAAGGGAAGGGAAGGGAAGGGAAGGGAAGGGAAGGGAAGGGAAGGGAAGGGAAGGGAAGGGAAGGGAAGGGAAGGGAAGGAAGGGAAGGAAGGGAAGGGAAGGGAAGGGAAGGGAAGGGAAGGGAAGGGAAGGGAAGGGAAGGGAAGGGAAGGAGGGAAGGGAGGAAGGGAAGGGAAGGGAAGGGAAGGGAAGGGAAGGGAAGGAAGGGAAGGGAAGGGAAGTTCCGGGAAGGGAAGTTCCGGGAAGGGAAGTTCCGGGAAGGGAAGTTCCGGGAAGGGAAGGGAAGTTCCGGGAAGGGAAGGGAAGGGAAGGGAAGGAAGGGAAGGGAAGGGAAGGGAAGGGAAGGGAAGGGAAGGGAAGGGAAGGGAAGGGAAGGGAAGGAAGGGAAGGGAAGGGGAAGGGAAGGGAAGGGAAGTTCCGGGAAGTTCCGGGAAGGGAAGGGAAGGGAAGTTCCGGGAAGGGAGGGAAGGGAGGGAAGGGAAGGGAAGGAAGGGAAGGGAAGGGAAGGGAAGGGAAGGGAAGGGAAGGGAGGGAAGGGAAGGGAAGGGAAGGGAAGGGAAGGGAAGGGAAGGGAAGGGAAGGAAGGGAAGGGAAGGGAAGGGAAGGGAAGGGAAGGGAAGGGAAGGGAAGGGAAGGGAAGGGAAGGAAGGGAAGGAAGTTCCGGGAAGGAAGGGAAGTTTCGGGAAGGGAAGTTCCGGAAGGAAGGGAAGGGAAGGGAAGGGAAGGGAAGGGAAGGGAAGGGAAGGGAAGGGAAGGGAAGGGAAGGGAAGGGAAGGGAAGGGAAGGGAAGGGAAGGGAAGGAAGTTCCGGAAGGGAAGTTCCGGGAAGGGAAGTTCCGGAAGGAAGTTCCGGAAGGGAAGTTCCGGGAAGGGGAAGGGAAGGGAAGGAAGGGAAGGGAAGGGAAGGGGAAGGAAGGGAAGGGAAGGAAGGAAGGGAAGGAAGGAAGGGAAGGGAAGGGAAGGGAAGGGAAGGGAAGGGAAGGGAAGGGAAGGGAAGGAAGGGAAGGGAAGGGAAGGAAGGGAAGGGAAGGGAAGGAAGGAAGGGAAGGGAAGGGAAGGGAAGGGAAGGGAAGGGAAGGGAAGGGAAGGAGGAAGGGAAGGGAAGGGAAGGGAAGGGAAGGAAGGAGGAGGGAAGTTCCGGGAAGGAAGGGAAGGGAAGTTCCGGGAAGGGAAGTTCCGGGAAGGGAAGTTCGGGAAGGGAAGTTCCGGAAGGGAAGTTCCGGGAAGGGAAGGGGAAGTTCCGGGAAGGGAAGGGAAGGGAAGGGAAGGGAAGGGAAGGGAAGGGAAGGGAAGGGAAGGGAAGGGAAGGGAAGGGAAGGGAAGGGAAGGGAAGGGAAGGGAAGGGAAGGGAAGGGAAGGGAAGGGAAGGGAAGTTCCGGGAAGTTCCGGGAAGGGAAGGGAAGGGAAGTTCCGGGAAGGGAAGGGAAGGGAAGTTCCGGGAAGGGAGGGAAGGGAAGGGAAGGGAAGGGAAGGGAAGGGAAGGGAAGGAAGGGAAGGGAAGGGAAGGGAAGGGAAGGAAGGGAAGGGAAGGGAAGGGAAGGGAAGGGAAGGGAAGGAAGGGAAGGGAAGGGAAGGAAGGGAAGGGAAGGGAAGGGAAGGGAAGGGAAGGAAGGGAAGGGAAGGAAGGGAAGGGAAGGGGAAGGGAAGGGAAGGAAGGGAAGGGAAGGGAAGGAAGGGTAGGGAAGGGAAGGGAAGGAAGGGAAGGGAAGGGAAGGGAAGGGAAGTTCCGGAAGGGAAGGGAAGGGAAGGGAAGGGAAGGGAGGGAAGGGAAGGGAAGGGAAGGGAAGGGAAGGGAAGGGAAGGGAAGGGAAGGGAAGGGAAGGGAAGGGAAGGGAAGGGAAGGGAAGGGAAGGGAAGGGAAGGGAAGGGAAGGGAAGGGAAGTTCCGGGAAGGGAAGGGAAGGGAAGGGAAGTTCCGGGAAGGGAAGTTCCGGAAGGAAGGGAAGGGAAGGGAAGGGAAGGAAGAGGGAAGGGAAGGGAAGAGGAAGGGAAGGGAAGGGAAGGGAAGGGAAGGGAAGGGAAGGGAAGGAAGGGAAGGGAAGGGAAGGAAGGGAAGGGAAGGGAAGGGAAGGGAAGGGAAGGGAAGGGAAGGGAAGGGAAGGGAAGGGAAGGGAAGGGAAGGAAGTTCCGGGAAGGGAAGGGAAGGGAAGGGAAGGGAAGGGAAGGGAAGGGAAGGGAAGGGAAGGGAAGGGAAGGGAAGGGAAGGGAAGGGAAGGGAAGGGAAGGGAAGGGAAGGGAAGGGAAGGGAAGGGAAGGGAAGGGAAGGGAAGGGAAGGGAAGGGAAGGAAGGGAAGGGAAGGGAAGTTCCGGGAAGGGAAGGGAAGGGAAGGGAAGTTCCGGGAAGGGAAGGGAAGTTTCGGGAAGGGAAGTTCCGGGAAGGGAAGGGAAGGGAAGGGAAGGGAAGGGAAGGGAAGGAAGGGAAGGGAAGGGAAGGGAAGGAAGGGAAGGGAAGGGAAGGGAAGGGAAGGGAAGGGAAGGGAAGGGAAGGGAAGGGAAGTTCCGGGAAGGGAAGTTCCGGGAAGGGAAGTTCCGGGAAGGGAAGTTCCGGGAAGGGAAGGGAAGGGAAGTTCCGGGAAGGGAAGGGAAGGGAAGGGAAGGGAAGGGAAGGGAAGGGAAGGGAAGGGAAGGGAAGGAAGGGAAGGGAAGGGAAGGGAAGGGAAGGGAAGGGAAGGGAAGGAAGGGAAGGGAAGGGAAGGGAAGGGAAGGGAAGGGAAGGGAAGGGAAGGGAAGGGAAGGGAAGGGAAGGGAAGGGAAGGGAAGGGAAGGGAAGGGAAGGGAAGGGAAGGGAAGGGAAGGGAAGGAAGGGAAGGGAAGGGAAGGGAAGGGAAGGGAAGGGGAAGGGAAGGGAAGGGAAGGAAGGGAAGGGAAGGGAAGGGAAGGGAAGGGAAGTTCCGGGAAGGGAAGGGAAGGGAAGTTCCGGAAGGGAAGTTCCGGGAAGGGAAGTTCCGGGAAGGGAAGGGAAGTTCCGGGAAGGGAAGGGAAGGGAAGGGAAGGGAAGAGGAAGGGAAGGAAGGGAAGGGAAGGGAAGGGAAGGGAAGGGAAGGGAAGGGAAGGGAAGGGAAGGGAAGGGAAGGGAAGGGAAGTTCCGGGAAGTTCCGGGAAGGGAAGGGAAGGGAAGTTCCGGGAAGGGAAGTTCCGGGAAGGGAAGGGAAGGGAAGGGAAGGGAAGGGAAGGGAAGGGAAGGGAAGGGAAGGAGGGAAGGGAAGGGAAGGAAGGGAAGGGAAGGGAAGGAAGGGAAGGGAAGGGAAAGGGAAGGGAAGGGAAGGGAAGGGAAGGGAAGGGAAGGGAAGGAAGGGAAGGGAAGGGGAAGGGAAGGGAAGGGGAAGGGAAGGGAAGGGAAGGGAAGGGAAGGGAAGGGAAGGGAAGGAAGGGAAGGGAAGTTCCGGGAAGGGAAGGGAAGGGAAGGGAAGGGAAGGGAAGGGAAGGGAAGGGAAGGAAGGGAAGGGAAGGGAAGGGAAGGGAAGGGAAGGGAAGGGAAGGGAAGGGAAGGGAAGGGAAGGGAAGGGAAGGGAAGGGAAGGGAAGGGAAGGGAAGGGAAGGGAAGGGAAGGGAAGGGAAGGGAAGGGAAGGGAAGGGAAGGGAAGTTCCGGGAAGGGAAGGGAAGGGAAGGGAAGTTCCGGGAAGGGAAGGGAAGGAAGGGAAGGGAAGGGAAGGGAAGGAAGGGAAGGGAAGGGAAGGGAAGGGAAGGGAAGGGAAGGGAGGGAAGGGAAGGGAAGGAAGGGAAGGGAAGGGAAGGGAAGGGAAGGGAAGGGAAGGGAAGGGAAGGGAAGGGAAGGGAAGGAAGGGAAGGAAGGGAAGGAATTCCGGGAAGGGAGGGAAGGGAAGGGGGAAGGGAAGGGGAAGGGAGGGGAAGGGGAAGGGAAGGGAAGTTCCGGGAAGGGAAGTTCCGGGAAGGGAAGTTCCGGGAAGGGAAGGGAAGTTCCGGGAAGGGAAGGGAAGGGAAGGGAAGGGAAGGGAAGGAAGGGAAGGGAAGGGAAGGGAAGGGAAGGGAAGGGAAGGGAAGGGAAGGGAAGGGAAGGGAAGGGAAGGAAGGGAAGGGAAGGGAAGGGAAGGGAAGGGAAGGGAAGGGAAGGGAAGGAAGGGAAGGGAAGGGAAGGGAAGGGAAGGGAAGGAAGGGAAGGGAAGGGAAGGGAAGGGAAGGGAAGTTCCGGGAAGGGAAGTTCCGGAAGGGAAGGGAAGGGAAGGGAAGGGAAGGGAAGGGAAGGGAAGGGGAAGGGAAGGGAAGGGAAGGGAAGGGAAGGGAAGGGAAGGGAGGGAAGGAGGGAGGGAAGGGAAGGGAAGGGAAGGGGAAGGGAAGGGAAGGGAAGGGAAGGGAGTTCCGGGAAGGGAAGGGAGGGAAGTTCCGGGAAGGGAAGGGAAGGGAAGGGAAGGGAAGGGAAGGGAAGGGAAGGGAAGGGAAGGGAAGGGAAGGGAAGGGAAGGGAAGGGAAGGGAAGGGAAGGGAAGGGAAGGGAAGGGAAGGGAAGGGAAGGGAAGGGAAGGGAAGGGAAGGGAAGGGAAGGGAAGTTCCGGGAAGGGAAGGGAAGGGAAGTTCCGGGAAGGGAAGGGAAGTTCCGGGAAGGGAAGGGAAGGGAAGTCCGGGAAGGGAAGGGAAGTTCGGGAAGGGAAGTTCCGGGAAGGGAAGTTCCGGGAAGGGAAGTTCCGGGAAGGGAAGTTCCGGGAAGGAAGTTCCGGGAAGGGAAGGGAAGGGAAGGGAAGGGAAGGGAAGGGAAGGGAAGGGAAGGGAAGGGAAGGGAAGGGAAGGGAAGGGAAGGGAAGGGAAGGGAAGGGAAGGGAAGGGAAGGGAAGGGAAGGGAAGGGAAGGGAAGGGAAGGGAAGGGAAGGGAAGGGAAGGGAAGGGAAGGGAAGGGAAGGGAAGGGAAGGGAAGGGAAGGGAAGGGAAGGGAAGGGAAGGGAAGGGAAGGGAAGTTCCGGGAAGGTAAGGGAAGGGAAGTTCCGGGAAGGGAAGTTCCGGGAAGGGAAGTTCCGGGAAGGGAAGGGAAGGGAAGGGAAGGGAAGGGAAGGGAAGGGAAGGGAAGGGAAGGGAAGGGAAGGGAAGTTCCGGGAAGTTCCGGGAAGGGAAGTTCCGGGAAGGGAAGGGAAGGGAAGTTCCGGGAAGGGAAGGGAAGTTCCGGGAAGGGAAGGGAAGGGAAGTTCCGGGAAGGGAAGGGAAGTTCCGGGAAGGGAAGGGAAGGGAAGGGAAGGGAAGGGAAGGGAAGGGAAGGGAAGGGAAGGGAAGGGAAGGGAAGGGAAGGGAAGGGAAGGGAAGGGAAGGGAAGGGAAGGGAAGGGAAGGGAAGGGAAGGGAAGGGAAGGGAAGGGAAGGGAAGGGAAGGGAAGGGAAGGGAAGGGAAGGGAAGGGAAGGGAAGGGAAGGGAAGGGAAGGGAAGGGAAGGGAAGGGAAGGGAAGGGAAGGGAAGGGAAGGGAAGGGAAGTTCCGGGAAGGGAAGGGAAGGGAAGTTCCGGGAAGGGAAGTTCCGGGAAGGGAAGTTCCGGGAAGGGAAGTTCCGGGAAGGGAAGTTCCGGGAAGGGAAGGGAAGTTCCGGGAAGGGAAGGGAAGGGAAGGGAAGGGAAGGGAAGGGAAGGGAAGGGAAGGGAAGGGAAGGGAAGGGAAGGGAAGGGAAGGGAAGGGAAGGGAAGGGAAGGGAAGGGAAGGGAAGGGAAGGGAAGGGAAGGGAAGTTCCGGGAAGTTCCGGGAAGGGAAGGGAAGGGAAGTTCCGGGAAGGGAAGGGAAGGGAAGGGAAGGGAAGGGAAGGGAAGGGAAGGGAAGGGAAGGGAAGGGAAGGGAAGGGAAGGGAAGGGAAGGGAAGGGAAGGGAAGGGAAGGGAAGGGAAGGGAAGGGAAGGGAAGGGAAGGGAAGGGAAGGGAAGGGAAGGGAAGGGAAGGGAAGGGAAGGGAAGGGAAGGGAAGGGAAGGGAAGGGAAGGGAAGGGAAGGGAAGGGAAGGGAAGGGAAGGGAAGGGAAGGGAAGGGAAGGGAAGGGAAGGGAAGGGAAGTTCCGGAAGGGAAGGGAAGGGAAGGGAAGGGAAGGGAAGGGAAGGGAAGGGAAGGGAAGGGAAGGGAAGGGAAGGGAAGGGAAGGGAAGGGAAGGGAAGGGAAGGGAAGGGAAGGGAAGGGAAGGGAAGGGAAGGGAAGGGAAGGGAAGGGAAGGGAAGGGAAGGGAAGGGAAGGGAAGGGAAGGGAAGGGAAGGGAAGGGAAGTTCCGGGAAGGGAAGGGAAGGGAAGGGAAGTTCCGGGAAGTTCCGGGAAGTTCCGGGAAGGGAAGGGAAGGGAAGGGAAGGGAAGGGAAGGGAAGGGAAGGGAAGTTCCGGGAAGGGAAGGGAAGGGAAGGGAAGGGAAGGGAAGGGAAGGGAAGGGAAGGGAAGGGAAGGGAAGGGAAGGGAAGGGAAGGGAAGGGAAGGGAAGTTCCGGGAAGGGAAGGGAAGGGAAGGGAAGGGAAGGGAAGGGAAGGGAAGGGAAGGGAAGGGAAGGGAAGGGAAGGGAAGGGAAGGGAAGGGAAGGGAAGGGAAGGGAAGGGAAGGGAAGGGAAGGGAAGGGAAGGGAAGGGAAGGGAAGGGAAGGGAAGGGAAGGGAAGGGAAGGGAAGGGAAGGGAAGGGAAGGGAAGGGAAGGGAAGGGAAGGGAAGGGAAGGGAAGGGAAGGGAAGGGAAGGGAAGGGAAGGGAAGGGAAGGGAAGGGAAGGGAAGGGAAGTTCCGGGAAGGGAAGGGAAGGGAAGTTCCGGGAAGGGAAGGGAAGGGAAGTTCCGGGAAGGGAAGGGAAGGGAAGGGAAGGGAAGGGAAGGGAAGGGAAGGGAAGGGAAGGGAAGGGAAGGGAAGGGAAGGGAAGGGAAGGGAAGGGAAGGGAAGGGAAGGGAAGGGAAGGGAAGGGAAGGGAAGGGAAGGGAAGGGAAGGGAAGGGAAGGGAAGGGAAGGGAAGGGAAGGGAAGGGAAGGGAAGGGAAGGGAAGGGAAGGGAAGGGAAGGGAAGGGAAGGGAAGGGAAGGGAAGGGAAGGGAAGGGAAGGGAAGGGAAGGGAAGGGAAGGGAAGTTCCGGGAAGGGAAGTTCCGGGAAGGGAAGTTCTGGGAAGGGAAGTTCCGGGAAGGGAAGGGAAGTTCCGGGAAGGGAAGTTCCGGGAAGGGAAGGGAAGGGAAGTTCCGGGAAGGGAAGGGAAGTTCCGGGAAGGGAAGGGAAGGGAAGTTCCGGGAAGGGAAGGGAAGTTCCGGGAAGGGAAGTTCCGGGAAGGGAAGTTCCGGGAAGGGAAGTTCCGGGAAGGGAAGTTCCGGGAAGGGAAGTTCCGGGAAGGGAAGTTCCGGGAAGGGAAGGGAAGGGAAGGGAAGGGAAGGGAAGGGAAGGGAAGTTCCGGGAAGGGAAGGGAAGGGAAGGGAAGGGAAGGGAAGGGAAGGGAAGGGAAGGGAAGGGAAGGGAAGGGAAGGGAAGGGAAGGGAAGGGAAGGGAAGGGAAGGGAAGGGAAGGGAAGGGAAGGGAAGGGAAGGGAAGGGAAGGGAAGGGAAGGGAAGGGAAGGGAAGGGAAGGGAAGGGAAGGGAAGGGAAGGGAAGGGAAGGGAAGGGAAGGGAAGGGAAGGGAAGTTCCGGAAGGTAAGGGAAGGGAAGTTCCGGGAAGGGAAGTTCCGGGAAGGGAAGGGAAGGGAAGTTCCGGGAAGGGAAGTTCCGGGAAGGGAAGGGAAGGGAAGTTCCGGGAAGGGAAGTTCCGGGAAGTTCCGGGAAGGGAAGGGAAGGGAAGTTCCGGGAAGGGAAGGGAAGGGAAGTTCCGGGAAGGGAAGGGAAGTTCCGGGAAGGGAAGGGAAGGGAAGGGAAGGGAAGTTCCGGGAAGGGAAGGGAAGGGAAGGGAAGTTCCGGGAAGGGAAGGGAAGGGAAGGGAAGGGAAGGGAAGGGAAGGGAAGGGAAGGGAAGGGAAGGGAAGGGAAGGGAAGGGAAGGGAAGGGAAGGGAAGGGAAGGGAAGGGAAGGGAAGGGAAGGGAAGGGAAGGGAAGGGAAGGGAAGGGAAGGGAAGGGAAGGGAAGGGAAGGGAAGGGAAGGGAAGGGAAGGGAAGGGAAGGGAAGGGAAGGGAAGGGAAGTTCCGGGAAGGGAAGGGATGTTCCGGGAAGGGAAGTTCCGGAAGGGAAGTTCCGGGAAGGGAAGGGAAGGGAAGGGAAGGGAAGGGAAGGGAAGGGAAGGGAAGGGAAGGGAAGGGAAGGGAAGGGAAGGGAAGGGAAGGGAAGGGAAGGGAAGGGAAGGGAAGGGAAGGGAAGGGAAGGGAAGGGAAGGGAAGGGAAGGGAAGGGAAGGGAAGGGAAGGGAAGGGAAGGGAAGGGAAGGGAAGGGAAGGGAAGGGAAGGGAAGGGAAGGGAAGGGAAGGGAAGGGAAGGGAAGGGAAGGGAAGGGAAGGGAAGGGAAGGGAAGGGAAGGGAAGGGAAGGGAAGGGAAGGGAAGGGAAGGGAAGGGAAGGGAAGGGAAGTTCCGGGAAGGGAAGTTCCGGGAAGGGAAGGGAAGGGAAGGGAAGTTCCGGGAAGGGAAGGGAAGGGAAGGGAAGGGAAGGGAAGGGAAGGGAAGGGAAGGGAAGGGAAGGGAAGGGAAGGGAAGGGAAGGGAAGGGAAGGGAAGGGAAGGGAAGGGAAGGGAAGGGAAGGGAAGGGAAGGGAAGGGAAGGGAAGGGAAGGGAAGGGAAGGGAAGGGAAGGGAAGGGAAGGGAAGTTCCGGGAAGGGAAGGGAAGGGAAGGGAAGGGAAGGGAAGGGAAGGGAAGGGAAGGGAAGGGAAGGGAAGGGAAGGGAAGGGAAGGGAAGGGAAGGGAAGGGAAGGGAAGGGAAGGGAAGGGAAGGGAAGGGAAGGGAAGGGAAGGGAAGGGAAGGGAAGTTCCGGGAAGGGAAGTTCCGGGAAGGGAAGGGAAGGGAAGGGAAGGGAAGGGAAGGGAAGGGAAGGGAAGGGAAGGGAAGGGAAGGGAAGGGAAGGGAAGGGAAGGGAAGGGAAGGGAAGGGAAGGGAAGGGAAGGCAAGGGAAGGGAAGGGAAGGGAAGGGAAGGGAAGGGAAGGGAAGGGAAGGGAAGGGAAGGGAAGGGAAGGGAAGGGAAGGGAAGGGAAGGGAAGGGAAGGGAAGGGAAGGGAAGGGAAGGGAAGGGAAGGGAAGTTCCGGGAAGGGAAGGGAAGGGAAGGGAAGGGAAGGGAAGGGAAGGGAAGGGAAGGGAAGGGAAGGGAAGGGAAGGGAAGTTCCGGGAAGGGAAGGGAAGGGAAGGGAAGGGAAGGGAAGGGAAGGGAAGGGAAGGGAAGGGAAGGGAAGGGAAGGGAAGGGAAGGGAAGGGAAGGGAAGGGAAGTTCTGGGAAGGGAAGGGAAGGGAAGGGAAGGGAAGGGAAGGGAAGGGAAGGGAAGGGAAGGGAAGGGAAGGGAAGGGAAGGGAAGGGAAGGGAAGGGAAGGGAAGGGAAGGGAAGGGAAGGGAAGGGAAGGGAAGGGAAGGGAAGGGAAGGGAAGGGAAGGGAAGGGAAGGGAAGGGAAGGGAAGGGAAGGGAAGGGAAGGGAAGGGAAGGGAAGGGAAGGGAAGGAAGGGAAGGGAAGGGAAGGGAAGGGAAGGGAAGGGAAGGGAAGGGAAGTTCCGGGAAGGGAAGTTCTGGGAAGGGAAGTTCCGGGAAGGGAAGGGAAGTTCCGGGAAGGGAAGTTCCGGGAAGGGAAGGGAAGGGAAGTTCCGGGAAGGGAAGGGAAGTTCCGGGAAGGGAAGTTCCGGGAAGGGAAGTTCCGGGAAGGGAAGTTCCGGGAAGGGAAGGGAAGGGAAGGGAAGGGAAGGGAAGGGAAGGGAAGGGAAGGGAAGGGAAGGGAAGGGAAGGGAAGGGAAGGGAAGGGAAGGGAAGGGAAGGGAAGGGAAGGGAAGGGAAGGGAAGGGAAGGGAAGGGAAGGGAAGGGAAGGGAAGGGAAGGGAAGGGAAGGGAAGGGAAGGGAAGGGAAGGGAAGGGAAGGGAAGGGAAGGGAAGTTCCGGGAAGGGAAGGGAAGTTCCGGGAAGTTCCGGGAAGGGAAGGGAAGTTCCGGGAAGGGAAGGGAAGGGAAGGGAAGTTCCGGGAAGGGAAGTTCCGGGAAGGGAAGTTCCGGGAAGGGAAGTTCCGGGAAGGGAAGTTCCGGGAAGGGAAGGGAAGGGAAGGGAAGGGAAGGGAAGGGAAGGGAAGGGAAGGGAAGGGAAGGGAAGGGAAGGGAAGGGAAGGGAAGGGAAGGGAAGGGAAGGGAAGGGAAGGGAAGGGAAGGGAAGGGAAGGGAAGGGAAGGGAAGGGAAGGGAAGGGAAGGGAAGGGAAGGGAAGGAAGGGAAGGGAAGGGAAGGGAAGGGAAGGGAAGGGAAGGGAAGGGAAGGGAAGGGAAGGGAAGGGAAGGGAAGGGAAGGGAAGGGAAGGGAAGGGAAGTTCCGGGAAGGGAAGGGAAGTTCCGGGAAGTTCCGGGAAGGGAAGGGAAGTTCCGGGAAGGGAAGGGAAGGGAAGGGAAGTTCCGGGAAGGGAAGGGAAGGGAAGGGAAGGGAAGGGAAGGGAAGGGAAGGGAAGGGAAGGGAAGGGAAGGGAAGGGAAGGGAAGGGAAGGGAAGGGAAGGGAAGGGAAGGGAAGGGAAGGGAAGGGAAGGGAAGGGAAGGGAAGGGAAGGGAAGGGAAGGGAAGGGAAGGGAAGTTCCGGGAAGGGAAGGGAAGGGAAGGGAAGGGAAGGGAAGGGAAGGGAAGGGAAGGGAAGGGAAGGGAAGGGAAGGGAAGGGAAGGGAAGGGAAGGGAAGGGAAGGGAAGGGAAGGGAAGGGAAGTTCCGGGAAGGGAAGGGAAGGGAAGTTCCGGGAAGGGAAGTTCCGGGAAGGGAAGGGAAGGGAAGGGAAGGGAAGGGAAGGGAAGTTCCGGGAAGGGAAGGGAAGGGAAGGGAAGGGAAGGGAAGGGAAGGGAAGTTCCGGGAAGGGAAGTTCCGGGAAGGGAAGGGAAGGAAGTTCGGAAGGGAAGTTCCGGGAAGGGAAGGGAAGTTCCGGGAAGGGAAGGGAAGTTCCGGGAAGGGAATGGAAGTTCCGGGAAGGGAAGGGAAGGGAAGGAAGGAAGGGAAGGGAAGGGAAGGGAAGGGAAGGGAAGGAAGGAGAAGGGAAGGGAAGGGAAGGGAAGGAAGGGAAGGGAAGGGAAGGGAAGGGAAGGGAAGGGAAGGGAAGGAAGGGAAGGAAGGGAAGGGAAGGGAAGGGAAGGGAAGGGAAGGGAAGGGAAGGGAAGGAAGGGAAGGGAAGGGAAGTTCGGGAAGGGAAGGGAAGGGAAGGGAAGGGAGGGGAAGGGAAGGGAAGGGAAGGGAAGGGAAGGGAAGGGAAGGGAAGGGAAGGAAGGGAAGGGAAGGGAAGGGAAGGGAAGGGAAGGGAAGGGAAGGGAAGTTCCGGGAAGGGAAGGGAAGGGAAGGGAAGGGAAGGGAAGGGAAGGGAAGGGAAGGGAAGGGAAGGGAAGGGAAGGGAAGGGAAGGGAAGGGAAGGGAAGGGAAGGGAAGGGAAGGAAGGGAAGGGAAGGGAAGGGAAGGGAAGGGAAGGGAAGGGAAGGAAGGGAAGGAAGGAGGGAAGGGAAGGGAAGGGAAGGGAAGGGAAGGGAAGGGAAGGGAAGTCCGGAAGTTCCGGAAGGGAAGGAAGGGAAGGGAAGGGAAGGGAAGGGAAGGGAAGGGAAGGGAAGGGAAGGGAAGGGAAGGGAAGGGAAGGGAAGGGAAGGGAAGGGAAGGGAAGGGAAGGGAAGGGAAGGGAAGGGAAGGAAGGGAAGGGAAGGGAAGGGAAGGGAAGGGAAGGGAAGGGAAGTTCCGGGAAGGGAAGGGAAGGGAAGGGAAGGGAAGGGAAGGGAAGGGAAGGAAGGGAAGGGAAGGGAAGGGAAGGGAAGGAAGGGAAGGGAAGGAAGGGAAGGGAAGGGAAGGGAGGGAAGGGAAGGGAAGGGAAGGAAGGGAAGGGAAGGGAAGGGAAGGGAAGGAAGGGAAGGGAAGGGAAGGGAAGGGAAGGGAAGGAAGGAAGGGAAGGGAAGGGAAGGGAAGGGAAGGGAAGGAAGGAAGGGAAGGAAGGGAAGGGAAGGGAAGGGAAGGGAAGTTCCGGGAAGGGAAGGGAAGGGAAGGGAAGGGGAAGGGAAGGGAAGGGAAGGGAAGGGAAGGGAAGGGAAGGGAAGGGAAGGGAAGGGAAGGGAAGGGAAGGGAAGGGAAGGGAAGGGAAGGGAAGGAAGGGAAGGGAAGGGAAGGGAAGGGAAGGGAAGGAAGGAGGGAAGGGAAGGGAAGGAAGGAAGGGAAGGGAAGGGAAGGGAAGGGAAGTTCCGGAAGGTAAGGGAAGGTAAGGGGAAGGGAAGGGAAGGGAAGGGAAGGGAAGGGAAGGGAAGGGAAGGGAAGGAAGGGAAGGGAAGGGAAGGGAAGGGAAGGGAAGGGAAGGGAAGGGAAGGAAGGAAGGGAAGGGAAGGGAAGGGAAGGGAAGGGAAGGGAAGGAAGGGAAGGGAAGGGAAGGGAAGGGAAGTTCCGGGAAGGTAAGGGAAGGTAAGGGAAGGGAAGGGAAGGAAGGGAAGGGAAGGGAAGGGAAGGGAAGGGAAGGGAAGGAAGGGAAGGGAAGGGAAGGGAAGGGAAGGGAAGGGAAGGGAAGGGAAGGGAAGGGAAGGGAAGGGAAGGGAAGGGAAGGGAAGGGAAGGGAAGGGAAGGGAAGGGAAGGGAAGTTCGGGAAGGGAAGTTCCGGGAAGGAAGTTCCGGGAAGGGAAGTTCCGGGAAGGGAAGTTCCGGGAAGGGAAGTGGAAGGGAAGGGAAGGGAAGGGAAGGGAAGGGAAGGGAAGGGAAGGGAAGGGAAGGGAAGGGAAGGGAAGGGAAGGGAAGGGAAGGAAGGGAAGGGAAGGGAAGGGAAGGGAAGGGAAGGGAAGGGAAGGGAAGGGAAGGAAGGGAAGGGAAGGGAAGGAGGAAGGAAGGAAGGGAAGGGAAGGGAAGGGAAGGGAAGGGAAGGGAAGGGAAGGAAGGGAAGGGAAGGAAGGGAAGGGAAGGGAAGGGAGGAGGGAAGGGAAGGGAAGGGAAGGGAAGGGAAGGGAAGGAAGGGAAGGGAAGGGAAGGGAAGGGAAGGGAAGGGAAGGAAGGGAAGGGAAGGGAAGGGAAGTTCCGGGAAGGGAAGGGAAGGGAAGGGAAGGAAGGGAAGGGAAGGGAAGGGAAGGGAAGGGAAGGGAAGGGAAGGGAAGGGAAGGTAAGGGAAGTTCCGGGAAGGGAAGGGAAGTTCCGGGAAGTTCCGGGAAGGGAAGGGAAGATAAGTTCCGGGAAGGGAAGGGAAGGGAAGGGAAGGAAGGGAAGGAAGGGAAGGGAAGGGAAGGGAAGGGAAGGGAAGGGAAGGAAGGGAAGGGAAGGGAAGGGAAGGGAAGGGAAGGGAAGGAAGGGAAGGGAAGGGAAGGAAGGGAAGGGAAGGGAAGGGAAGGGAAGGGAAGGGAAGGGAAGGGAAGTTCTGGGAAGGGAAGGGAAGGGAAGGGAAGGGAAGGGAAGGGAAGTTCCGGGAAGGGAAGGGAAGGGAAGGGAAGGGAAGGGAAGTTCCGGGAAGGGAAGTTCCGGGAAGGGAAGGGAAGTTCCGGAAGGGAAGTTCCGGGAAGGGAAGTTCCGGGAAGGGAAGGAAGGGAAGGGAAGGGAAGGGAAGGGAAGGAAGGGAAGGGAAGGGAAGGGAAGGGAAGGGAAGGGAAGTTCCGGGAAGGGAAGGGAAGGGAAGGGAAGGGAAGGGAAGGGAAGGGAAGGGAAGGGAAGGGAAGGGAAGGGAAGGGAAGGAAGGAAGGGAAGGGAAGGGAAGGGAAGGAAGGGAAGGAAGGGAAGGGAAGGGAAGGGAAGGGAAGGAAGGGAAGGGAAGGGAAGGGAGGGAAGGGAAGGGAAGGGAAGGAAGGGAAGGAAGGGAAGGGAAGGGAAGGGAAGGGAAGGGAAGGGAAGGGAAGGGAAGGGAAGGGAAGGGAAGGAAGGGAAGGGAAGGGAAGGGAAGGAAGGGAAGGGAAGGGAAGGGAAGGGAAGGGAAGGGAAGGGAAGGGAAGGGAAGGGAAGGGAAGGGAAGGGAAGGGAAGGGAAGGGAAGTTCCGGAAGGAAGGGAAGGGAAGGGAAGTTCCGGGAAGGGAAGGGAAGGGAAGTTCCGGGAAGGGAAGGAAGGGAAGGGAAGGGAAGTTCCGGGAAGTTCCGGGAAGGGAAGGGAAGTTCCGGGAAGGGAAGGGAAGGGAAGGGAAGGGAAGTTCCGGGAAGGGAAGGGAAGGGAAGTTCCGGGAAGGGAAGGGAAGGGAAGTTCCGGGAAGGGAAGGGAAGGGAAGGGAAGGGAAGGGAAGGGAAGGGAAGGAAGGGAAGGGAAGGGAAGGGAAGGGAAGGGAAGGGAAGGGAAGGGAAGGGAAGGGAAGGGAAGGAAGGGAAGGAAGGAAGGGAAGGGAAGTTCCGGGAAGGGAAGGGAAGGGAAGGGAAGGGAAGGGAAGGGAAGGGAAGGGAAGGGAAGGGAAGGGAAGTTCCGGGAAGGGAAGGGAAGGGAAGGGAAGGGAAGGGAAGGGAAGGGAAGGGAAGGGAAGGGAAGGGAAGGGAAGGGAAGGGAAGGGAAGGAAGGGAAGGAAGGGAAGGGAAGGGAAGGGAAGGGAAGGGAAGGGAAGGAAGGGAAGGGAAGGGAAGGAAGTTCCGGGAGGGAAGGGAAGGGAAGGGAAGGGAAGGGAAGGGAAGGGAAGGGAAGGGAAGGGAAGGGGAGGGAAGGGAAGGAGGAAGGGAAGGGAAGGGAAGGGAAGGGAAGGAAGGGAAGGGAAGGGAAGGGAAGGGAAGGGAAGGGAAGTTCCGGGAAGGGAAGGGAAGGGAAGTTCCGGGAAGGGAAGGGAAGGGAAGGGAAGGGAAGGGAAGGGAAGGAAGGGA
The DNA here is from genome assembly GCF_963662255.1 of Cinclus cinclus. Lineage (NCBI taxonomy): Eukaryota > Metazoa > Chordata > Aves > Passeriformes > Cinclidae > Cinclus > Cinclus cinclus. The sequence goes on from NC_085084.1 coordinate 4,647,123, forward strand.
AGGGAAGGGAAGGGAAGGGAAGGGAAGGGAAGGGAAGGGAAGGGAAGTTCCGGGAAGGGAAGTTCCGGGAAGGGAAGGGAAGGGAAGTTCCGGGAAGGAAGGGAAGGGAAGGGAAGGGAAGGGAAGGGAAGGGAAGGGAAGGGAAGGGAAGGGAAGGGAAGGGAAGGGAAGGGAAGGGAAGGAAGGGAAGGGAAGGGAAGGGAAGGGAAGGGAAGGGAAGGGAAGGGAAGGGAAGGGAAGGGAAGGAAGGGAAGGGAAGGGAAGGAAGGGAAGGGAAGGGAAGGGAAGGGAAGGGAAGGGAAGGGAGGAAGGGAAGGGAAGGGAGGGAGGAAGGGAAGGGAAGGGAAGGAAGGGAAGGGAAGGGAAGGGAAGGGAAGGGAAGGAAGGGAAGGGAAGGAAGGGAAGGGAAGGGAAGGGAAGGGAAGGGAAGGGAAGGGAAAGGAAGTTCCGGAGGGAAGGGAAGGGAAGGAAGGGAAGGGAAGGGAAGGGAAGGGAGGGAAGGGAAGGGAGAAGGGAAGGGAAGGGAAGGGAAGGGAAGGGAAGGGAAGGGAAGTTCCGGGAAGGGAAGGGAAGGGAAGGGAAGGGAAGGGAAGGGAAGGGAAGGGAAGGGAAGGGAAGGGAAGGGAAGGGAAGGGAAGGGAAGGGAAGGGAAGGGAAGGGAAGGAAGGGAAGGGAAGTTCCGGGAAGGGAAGTTCCGGGAAGGGAAGTTCCGGAAGGGAAGTTCCGGGAAGGGAAGGGAAGGGAAGGGAAGGGAAGGGAGGGAAGGGAAGGGAAGGGAAGGGAAGGGAAGGGAAGGAAGGGAAGGGAAGGGAAGGGAAGGGAAGGGAAGGGAAGGGAAGGGAAGGGAAGGGAAGGAAGGGAAGGGAAGGGAGGAAGGAAGGGAAGGGAAGGGAAGGGAAGGGAAGGAAGGGAAGGGAAGGGAAGGGAAGGGAAGGGAAGGGAAGGGAAGGGAAGGGAAGGGAAGGGAAGGGAAGGGAAGGGAAGGGAAGGGAAGGGAAGGGAAGGGAAGTTCCGGGAAGTTCCGGGAAGGGAAGGGAAGGGAAGGGAAGGGAAGGGAAGGGAAGGGAAGGGAAGGGAAGGGAAGGGAAGGGAAGGGAAGGGAAGGGAAGGGAAGGGAAGGGAAGGGAAGGGAAGGGAAGGGAAGGGAAGGGAAGGGAAGTTCCGGGAAGGGAAGGGAAGGGAAGGGAAGGGAAGGGAAGGGAAGGGAAGGGAAGGGAAGGGAAGGGAAGGGAAGGGAAGGGAAGGGAAGGGAAGGGAAGGGAAGGGAAGGGAAGGGAAGGGAAGGGAAGGGAAGGGAAGGGAAGGGAAGGGAAGGGAAGGGAAGGGAAGGGAAGGGAAGGGAAGGGAAGGGAAGGGAAGGGAAGGGAAGGGAAGGGAAGGGAAGTTCCGGGAAGGGAAGGGAAGGGAAGGGAAGGGAAGGGAAGGGAAGGGAAGGGAAGGGAAGGGAAGGGAAGGGAAGGGAAGGGAAGGGAAGGGAAGGGAAGGGAAGGGAAGGGAAGGGAAGGGAAGGGAAGGGAAGGGAAGGGAAGGGAAGGGAAGGGAAGGGAAGGGAAGGGAAGGGAAGTTCCGGGAAGGGAAGGGAAGGGAAGGGAAGTTCCGGGAAGGGAAGGGAAGGGAAGGGAAGGGAAGGGAAGTTCCGGGAAGGGAAGGGAAGGGAAGGGAAGGGAAGGGAAGGGAAGGGAAGGGAAGGGAAGGGAAGGGAAGGGAAGGGAAGGGAAGGGAAGGGAAGTTCCGGGAAGGTAAGGGAAGGGAAGTTCCGGGAAGGGAAGGGAAGGGAAGGGAAGGGAAGGGAAGGGAAGGGAAGGGAAGGGAAGGGAAGGGAAGGGAAGGGAAGGGAAGGGAAGGGAAGGGAAGGGAAGGGAAGGGAAGGGAAGGGAAGGGAAGGGAAGGGAAGGGAAGGGAAGGGAAGGGAAGGGAAGGGAAGGGAAGGGAAGGGAAGGGAAGGGAAGGGAAGGGAAGGGAAGGGAAGGGAAGGGAAGGGAAGGGAAGGGAAGGGAAGGGAAGGGAAGGGAAGTTCCGGGAAGGGAAGTTCCGGGAAGTTCCGGGAAGGGAAGTTCCGGGAAGGGAAGGGAAGGGAAGTTCCGGGAAGGGAAGGGAAGTTCCGGGAAGGGAAGGGAAGTTCCGGGAAGGGAAGGGAAGGGAAGGGAAGGGAAGGGAAGGGAAGGGAAGGGAAGGGAAGGGAAGGGAAGGGAAGGGAAGGGAAGGGAAGGGAAGGGAAGGGAAGGGAAGGGAAGGGAAGGGAAGGGAAGGGAAGGGAAGGGAAGGGAAGGGAAGGGAAGGAAGGGAAGGGAAGGGAAGGGAAGGGAAGGGAAGGGAAGGGAAGGGAAGGGAAGGGAAGGGAAGGGAAGGGAAGGGAAGGGAAGGGAAGGGAAGGGAAGGGAAGGGAAGGGAAGGGAAGGGAAGGGAAGGGAAGGGAAGGGAAGGGAAGGGAAGGGAAGTTCCGGGAAGGGAAGGGAAGTTCCGGGAAGGGAAGGGAAGGGAAGTTCCGGGAAGGGAAGGGAAGGGAAGGGAAGGGAAGGGAAGGGAAGGGAAGGGAAGGGAAGGGAAGGGAAGGGAAGGGAAGGGAAGGGAAGGGAAGGGAAGGGAAGGGAAGGGAAGGGAAGGGAAGGGAAGGGAAGGGAAGGGAAGGGAAGGGAAGGGAAGGGAAGGGAAGTTCCGGGAAGGGAAGGGAAGGGAAGGGAAGGGAAGGGAAGGGAAGGGAAGGGAAGGGAAGGGAAGGGAAGGGAAGGGAAGGGAAGGGAAGGGAAGGGAAGGGAAGGGAAGGGAAGGGAAGGGAAGGGAAGGGAAGGGAAGGGAAGGGAAGGGAAGGGAAGGGAAGGGAAGTTCCGGGAAGGGAAGTTCCGGGAAGGGAAGGGAAGGGAAGTTCCGGGAAGGGAAGGGAAGTTCCGGGAAGGGAAGGGAAGGGAAGGGAAGGGAAGGGAAGGGAAGGGAAGGGAAGGGAAGGGAAGGGAAGGGAAGGGAAGGGAAGGGAAGGGAAGGGAAGGGAAGGGAAGGGAAGGGAAGGGAAGTTCCGGGAAGGGAAGGGAAGGGAAGGGAAGGGAAGGGAAGGGAAGGGAAGGGAAGGGAAGGGAAGGGAAGGGAAGGGAAGGGAAGGGAAGGGAAGGGAAGGGAAGGGAAGGGAAGGGAAGGGAAGGGAAGGGAAGGGAAGGGAAGGGAAGGGAAGGGAAGGGAAGGGAAGGGAAGGGAAGGGAAGGGAAGGGAAGGGAAGGGAAGGGAAGGGAAGGGAAGGGAAGGGAAGGGAAGGGAAGGGAAGGGAAGGGAAGGGAAGGGAAGGGAAGGGAAGGGAAAGGAAGTTCCGGGAAGGGAAGGGAAGGGAAGGGAAGGGAAGGGAAGGGAAGGGAAGGGAAGGGAAGGGAAGGGAAGGGAAGGGAAGGGAAGGGAAGGGAAGGGAAGGGAAGGGAAGGGAAGGGAAGGGAAGGGAAGGGAAGGGAAGGGAAGGGAAGGGAAGGGAAGGGAAGGGAAGTTCCGGGAAGGGAAGGGAAGGGAAGGGAAGGGAAGGGAAGGGAAGGGAAGGGAAGGGAAGGGAAGGGAAGGGAAGGGAAGGGAAGGGAAGGGAAGGGAAGGGAAGTTCCGGGAAGTTCCGGGAAGTTCCGGGAAGGGAAGGGAAGGGAAGGGAAGGGAAGGGAAGGGAAGGGAAGGGAAGGGAAGGGAAGGGAAGGGAAGGGAAGGGAAGGGAAGGGAAGGGAAGGGAAGGGAAGGGAAGGGAAGGGAAGGGAAGGGAAGGGAAGGGAAGGGAAGGGAAGGGAAGGGAAGGGAAGGGAAGTTCCGGGAAGGGAAGGGAAGGGAAGGGAAGGGAAGGGAAGGGAAGGGAAGGGAAGTTCCGGGAAGGGAAGGGAAGGGAAGGGAAGGGAAGGGAAGGGAAGGGAAGGGAAGGGAAGGGAAGGGAAGGGAAGTTCCGGGAAGGGAAGTTCCGGGAAGGGAAGGGAAGGGAAGGGAAGGGAAGGGAAGGGAAGGGAAGGGAAGGGAAGGGAAGGGAAGGGAAGGGAAGGGAAGGGAAGGGAAGGGAAGGGAAGGGAAGGGAAGGGAAGGGAAGGGAAGGGAAGTTCCGGGAAGGGAAGGGAAGGGAAGGGAAGGGAAGGGAAGGGAAGGGAAGGGAAGGGAAGGGAAGGGAAGGGAAGGGAAGGGAAGGGAAGGGAAGGGAAGGGAAGGGAAGGGAAGGGAAGGGAAGGGAAGGGAAGGGAAGGGAAGGGAAGGGAAGGGAAGGGAAGGGAAGGGAAGGGAAGGGAAGGGAAGGGAAGGGAAGGGAAGGGAAGGGAAGGGAAGGGAAGGGAAGGGAAGGGAAGGGAAGGGAAGGGAAGGGAAGGGAAGGGAAGGGAAGGGAAGGGAAGGGAAGGGAAGGGAAGGGAAGGGAAGGGAAGGGAAGGGAAGGGAAGGGAAGGGAAGTTCCGGGAAGGGAAGGGAAGGGAAGTTCCGGGAAGGGAAGGGAAGGGAAGGGAAGGGAAGGGAAGGGAAGGGAAGGGAAGGGAAGGGAAGGGAAGGGAAGGGAAGGGAAGGGAAGGGAAGGGAAGTTCCGGGAAGGTAAGGGAAGGGAAGTTCCGGGAAGGGAAGGGAAGGGAAGGGAAGGGAAGGGAAGGGAAGGGAAGGGAAGGGAAGGGAAGGGAAGGGAAGGGAAGGGAAGGGAAGGGAAGGGAAGGGAAGGGAAGGGAAGGGAAGGGAAGGGAAGGGAAGGGAAGGGAAGGGAAGGGAAGGGAAGGGAAGGGAAGGGAAGGGAAGGGAAGGGAAGGGAAGGGAAGGGAAGGGAAGGGAAGGGAAGGGAAGGGAAGGGAAGGGAAGGGAAGGGAAGGGAAGGGAAGGGAAGGGAAGGGAAGGGAAGGGAAGGGAAGGGAAGGGAAGGGAAGGGAAGGGAAGGGAAGGGAAGGGAAGGGAAGTTCCGGGAAGGGAAGTTCCGGGAAGGGAAGGGAAGGGAAGTTCCGGGAAGGGAAGGGAAGTTCCGGGAAGGGAAGGGAAGTTCCGGGAAGGGAAGGGAAGGGAAGTTCCGGGAAGTTCCGGGAAGGGAAGGGAAGGGAAGGGAAGGGAAGGGAAGGGAAGGGAAGGGAAGGGAAGGGAAGGGAAGGGAAGGGAAGGGAAGGGAAGGGAAGGGAAGGGAAGGGAAGGGAAGGGAAGGGAAGGGAAGGGAAGGGAAGGGAAGGGAAGGGAAGGGAAGGGAAGGGAAGGGAAGGGAAGGGAAGGGAAGGGAAGGGAAGGGAAGGGAAGGGAAGGGAAGGGAAGGGAAGGGAAGGGAAGGGAAGGGAAGGGAAGGGAAGGGAAGGGAAGTTCCGGGAAGGGAAGGGAAGGGAAGGGAAGGGAAGTTCCGGGAAGGGAAGTTCCGGGAAGGGAAGGGAAGGGAAGGGAAGGGAAGGGAAGGGAAGGGAAGGGAAGGGAAGGGAAGGGAAGGGAAGGGAAGGGAAGGGAAGGGAAGGGAAGGGAAGGGAAGGGAAGGGAAGGGAAGGGAAGGGAAGGGAAGGGAAGGGAAGGGAAGGGAAGGGAAGGGAAGGGAAGGGAAGGGAAGGGAAGGGAAGGGAAGGGAAGGGAAGGGAAGGGAAGGGAAGGGAAGGGAAGGGAAGGGAAGGGAAGGGAAGGGAAGGGAAGGGAAGGGAAGGGAAGGGAAGGGAAGGGAAGGGAAGGGAAGGGAAGGGAAGGGAAGGGAAGGGAAGGGAAGGGAAGGGAAGGGAAGGGAAGGGAAGTTCCGGGAAGGGAAGGGAAGTTCCGGGAAGGGAAGTTCCGGGAAGGGAAGGGAAGGGAAGTTCCGGGAAGGGAAGGGAAGTTCCGGGAAGGGAAGGGAAGGGAAGGGAAGGGAAGGGAAGGGAAGTTCCGGGAAGGGAAGTTCCGGGAAGGGAAGGGAAGGGAAGGGAAGGGAAGGGAAGGGAAGGGAAGGGAAGGGAAGGGAAGGGAAGGGAAGGGAAGGGAAGGGAAGGGAAGGGAAGGGAAGGGACGGGAAGGGAAGTTCTGGGAAGGGAAGGGAAGGGAAGGGAAGGGAAGGGAAGGGAAGGGAAGGGAAGGGAAGGGAAGGGAAGTTCCGGGAAGGGAAGTTCCGGGAAGGGAAGGGAAGGGAAGTTCCGGGAAGGGAAGGGAAGTTCCGGGAAGGGAAGTTCCGGGAAGGGAAGGGAAGGGAAGTTCCGGGAAGGGAAGGGAAGGGAAGGGAAGTTCCGGGAAGTTCCGGGAAGGGAAGGGAAGGGAAGTTCCGGGAAGGGAAGGGAAGGGAAGGGAAGGGAAGGGAAGGGAAGGGAAGGGAAGGGAAGGGAAGGGAAGGGAAGGGAAGGGAAGGGAAGGGAAGGGAAGGGAAGGGAAGGGAAGGGAAGGGAAGGGAAGGGAAGGGAAGGGAAGGGAAGGGAAGGGAAGGGAAGGGAAGGGAAGGGAAGGGAAGGGAAGTTCCGGGAAGGGAAGGGAAGGGAAGGGAAGGGAAGGGAAGGGAAGGGAAGGGAAGGGAAGGGAAGGGAAGGGAAGGGAAGGGAAGGGAAGGGAAGGGAAGGGAAGGGAAGGGAAGGGAAGGGAAGGGAAGGGAAGGGAAGGGAAGGGAAGGGAAGGGAAGGGAAGGGAAGGGAAGGGAAGGGAAGGGAAGGGAAGGGAAGGGAAGGGAAGGGAAGGGAAGGGAAGGGAAGGGAAGGGAAGGGAAGGGAAGGGAAGGGAAGGGAAGGGAAGGGAAGGGAAGGGAAGGGAAGGGAAGTTCCGGGAAGGGAAGGGAAGGGAAGGGAAGGGAAGGGAAGGGAAGGGAAGGGAAGGGAAGGGAAGGGAAGGGAAGGGAAGGGAAGGGAAGGGAAGGGAAGGGAAGGGAAGTTCCGGGAAGGGAAGTTCCGGGAAGTTCCGGGAAGGGAAGTTCCGGGAAGGGAAGGGAAGGGAAGTTCCGGGAAGGGAAGGGAAGTTCCGGGAAGTTCCGGGAAGTTCCGGGAAGGGAAGGGAAGGGAAGGGAAGGGAAGGGAAGGGAAGGGAAGGGAAGGGAAGGGAAGGGAAGGGAAGGGAAGGGAAGGGAAGGGAAGGGAAGGGAAGGGAAGGGAAGGGAAGGGAAGGGAAGGGAAGGGAAGGGAAGGGAAGGGAAGGGAAGGGAAGGGAAGGGAAGGGAAGGGAAGGGAAGGGAAGGGAAGGGAAGGGAAGGGAAGGGAAGGGAAGGGAAGGGAAGGGAAGGGAAGGGAAGGGAAGGGAAGGGAAGGGAAGGGAAGGGAAGGGAAGGGAAGGGAAGGGAAGGGAAGGGAAGGGAAGGGAAGGGAAGGGAAGTTCCGGGAAGGTAAGGGAAGGGAAGTTCCGGGAAGGGAAGGGAAGGGAAGGGAAGGGAAGGGAAGGGAAGGGAAGGGAAGGGAAGGGAAGGGAAGGGAAGGGAAGGGAAGGGAAGGGAAGTTCCGGGAAGGGAAGTTCCGGGAAGTTCCGGGAAGGGAAGTTCCGGGAAGGGAAGGGAAGGGAAGTTCCGGGAAGGGAAGGGAAGTTCCGGGAAGGGAAGGGAAGGGAAGGGAAGGGAAGGGAAGGGAAGGGAAGGGAAGGGAAGGGAAGGGAAGGGAAGGGAAGGGAAGGGAAGGGAAGGGAAGGGAAGGGAAGGGAAGGGAAGGGAAGGGAAGGGAAGGGAAGGGAAGGGAAGGGAAGTTCCGGGAAGGGAAGGGAAGTTCCGGGAAGGGAAGGGAAGGGAAGGGAAGGGAAGGGAAGGGAAGGGAAGGGAAGGGAAGGGAAGGGAAGGGAAGGGAAGGGAAGGGAAGGGAAGGGAAGGGAAGGGAAGGGAAGGGAAGGGAAGGGAAGGGAAGGGAAGGGAAGGGAAGGGAAGGGAAGGGAAGGGAAGGGAAGGGAAGGGAAGGGAAGGGAAGGGAAGGGAAGGGAAGGGAAGGGAAGGGAAGGGAAGGGAAGGGAAGGGAAGGGAAGGGAAGGGAAGGGAAGGGAAGGGAAGGGAAGTTCCGGGAAGGGAAGTTCCGGGAAGGGAAGGGAAGTTCCGGGAAGGGAAGGGAAGGGAAGGGAAGGGAAGGGAAGGGAAGGGAATGGAAGGGAAGGGAAGGGAAGGGAAGGGAAGGGAAGGGAAGGGAAGGGAAGGGAAGGGAAGGGAAGGGAAGGGAAGGGAAGGGAAGGGAAGGGAAGGGAAGGGAAGGGAAGGGAAGGGAAGGGAAGGGAAGGGAAGGGAAGGGAAGGGAAGGGAAGGGAAGGGAAGGGAAGGGAAGGGAAGGGAAGGGAAGGGAAGGGAAGGGAAGGGAAGTTCCGGGAAGGGAAGTTCCGGGAAGGGAAGTTCCGGGAAGGGAAGGGAAGGGAAGGGAAGGGAAGGGAAGGGAAGGGAAGGGAAGGGAAGGGAAGGGAAGGGAAGGGAAGGGAAGGGAAGGGAAGGGAAGGGAAGGGAAGGGAAGGGAAGGGAAGGGAAGGGAAGGGAAGGGAAGGGAAGGGAAGGGAAGGGAAGGGAAGGGAAGGGAAGGGAAGGGAAGGGAAGGGAAGGGAAGGGAAGGGAAGGGAAGGGAAGGGAAGGGAAGGGAAGGGAAGGGAAGGGAAGGGAAGGGAAGGGAAGGGAAGGGAAGGGAAGGGAAGGGAAGTTCTGGGAAGTGAAGGGAAGGGAAGGGAAGTTCCGGGAAGGGAAGGGAAGGGAAGGGAAGGGAAGGGAAGGGAAGGGAAGGGAAGGGAAGTTCCGGGAAGGGAAGGGAAGTTCCGGGAAGGGAAGTTCCGGGAAGGGAAGGGAAGGGAAGTTCCGGGAAGGGAAGGGAAGTTCCGGGAAGGGAAGGGAAGGGAAGTTCCGGGAAGGGAAGGGAAGTTCCGGGAAGGGAAGGGAAGGGAAGGGAAGGGAAGGGAAGGGAAGGGAAGGGAAGGGAAGGGAAGGGAAGGGAAGGGAAGGGAAGGGAAGGGAAGGGAAGGGAAGGGAAGGGAAGGGAAGGGAAGGGAAGGGAAGGGAAGGGAAGGGAAGGGAAGGGAAGGGAAGGGAAGTTCCGGGAAGGGAAGTTCTGGGAAGGGAAGGGAAGGGAAGGGAAGGGAAGGGAAGGGAAGGGAAGGGAAGGGAAGGGAAGGGAAGGGAAGGGAAGGGAAGGGAAGGGAAGTTCCGGGAAGGGAAGTTCTGGGAAGGGAAGGGAAGGGAAGGGAAGGGAAGGGAAGGGAAGGGAAGGGAAGGGAAGGGAAGGGAAGTTCCGGGAAGGGAAGTTCCGGGAAGGGAAGGGAAGGGAAGTTCCGGGAAGGGAAGGGAAGTTCCGGGAAGGGAAGTTCCGGGAAGTTCCGGGAAGGGAAGTTCCGGGAAGGGAAGGGAAGGGAAGGGAAGTTCCGGGAAGTTCCGGGAAGGGAAGGGAAGGGAAGTTCCGGGAAGGGAAGTTCCGGGAAGGGAAGTTCCGGGAAGGGAAGGGAAGGGAAGGGAAGGGAAGGGAAGGGAAGGGAAGGGAAGGGAAGGGAAGGGAAGGGAAGGGAAGGGAAGGGAAGGGAAGGGAAGGGAAGGGAAGGGAAGGGAAGGGAAGGGAAGGGAAGGGAAGGGAAGGGAAGGGAAGGGAAGGGAAGGGAAGGGAAGGGAAGGGAAGGGAAGGGAAGGGAAGGGAAGGGAAGGGAAGGGAAGGGAAGGGAAGGGAAGGGAAGGGAAGGGAAGGGAAGGGAAGGGAAGGGAAGGGAAGGGAAGGGAAGGGAAGGGAAGGGAAGGGAAGTTCCGGGAAGGGAAGGGAAGTTCCGGGAAGGGAAGGGAAGGGAAGGGAAGGGAAGGGAAGGGAAGGGAAGGGAAGGGAAGGGAAGGGAAGGGAAGGGAAGGGAAGGGAAGGGAAGGGAAGGGAAGGGAAGGGAAGGGAAGGGAAGGGAAGGGAAGGGAAGGGAAGGGAAGGGAAGGGAAGGGAAGGGAAGGGAAGGGAAGGGAAGTTCCGGGAAGGGAAGGGAAGGGAAGTTCCGGGAAGGGAAGGGAAGGGAAGGGAAGGGAAGGGAAGGGAAGGGAAGGGAAGGGAAGTTCCGGGAAGGGAAGGGAAGGGAAGGGAAGGGAAGGGAAGGGAAGGGAAGGGAAGGGAAGGGAAGGGAAGGGAAGGGAAGGGAAGGGAAGGGAAGGGAAGGGAAGGGAAGGGAAGGGAAGGGAAGGGAAGGGAAGGGAAGGGAAGGGAAGGGAAGGGAAGGGAAGGGAAGGGAAGGGAAGGGAAGGGAAGGGAAGGGAAGGGAAGGGAAGGGAAGGGAAGGGAAGGGAAGTTCCGGGAAGGGAAGGGAAGGGAAGGGAAGGGAAGGGAAGGGAAGGGAAGGGAAGGGAAGGGAAGGGAAGGGAAGGGAAGGGAAGGGAAGGGAAGGGAAGGGAAGGGAAGGGAAGGGAAGGGAAGGGAAGGGAAGGGAAGGGAAGGGAAGGGAAGGGAAGGGAAGGGAAGGGAAGGGAAGGGAAGGGAAGGGAAGGGAAGGGAAGGGAAGGGAAGGGAAGGGAAGGGAAGGGAAGGGAAGGGAAGGGAAGGGAAGGGAAGGGAAGGGAAGGGAAGGGAAGGGAAGGGAAGGGAAGGGAAGGGAAGGGAAGGGAAGTTCCGGGAAGGGAAGGGAAGGGAAGTTCCGGGAAGGGAAGTTCCGGGAAGGGAAGGGAAGGGAAGTTCCGGGAAGGGAAGGGAAGTTCCGGGAAGGGAAGGGAAGGGAAGGGAAGGGAAGGGAAGGGAAGGGAAGGGAAGGGAAGGGAAGGGAAGGGAAGGGAAGGGAAGGGAAGGGAAGGGAAGGGAAGGGAAGGGAAGGGAAGGGAAGGGAAGGGAAGGGAAGGGAAGGGAAGGGAAGGGAAGGGAAGGGAAGGGAAGGGAAGGGAAGGGAAGGGAAGGGAAGGGAAGGGAAGGGAAGGGAAGGGAAGGGAAGGGAAGGGAAGGGAAGGGAAGGGAAGGGAAGGGAAGTTCCGGGAAGGGAAGGGAAGGGAAGGGAAGGGAAGGGAAGGGAAGGGAAGTTCCGGGAAGGGAAGGGAAGGGAAGGGAAGGGAAGTTCCGGGAAGGGAAGGGAAGGGAAGGGAAGGGAAGGGAAGGGAAGGGAAGGGAAGGGAAGTTCCGGGAAGGGAAGGGAAGGGAAGGGAAGGGAAGGGAAGGGAAGGGAAGGGAAGGGAAGGGAAGGGAAGGGAAGGGAAGGGAAGGGAAGGGAAGGGAAGGGAAGGGAAGGGAAGGGAAGGGAAGGGAAGGGAAGGGAAGGGAAGGGAAGGGAAGGGAAGGGAAGGGAAGGGAAGGGAAGGGAAGGGAAGGGAAGGGAAGGGAAGGGAAGGGAAGGGAAGGGAAGGGAAGGGAAGGGAAGGGAAGGGAAGGGAAGGGAAGGGAAGTTCCGGGAAGGGAAGGGAAGTTCCGGGAAGGGAAGGGAAGGGAAGGGAAGTTCCGGGAAGGGAAGGGAAGGGAAGGGAAGGGAAGGGAAGGGAAGGGAAGGGAAGGGAAGGGAAGGGAAGGGAAGGGAAGGGAAGGGAAGGGAAGGGAAGGGAAGGGAAGGGAAGGGAAGGGAAGGGAAGGGAAGGGAAGGGAAGGGAAGGGAAGGGAAGGGAAGGGAAGGGAAGGGAAGGGAAGGGAAGGGAAGGGAAGGGAAGGGAAGGGAAGGGAAGGGAAGGGAAGGGAAGGGAAGGGAAGGGAAGGGAAGGGAAGGGAAGGGAAGGGAAGGGAAGGGAAGGGAAGGGAAGGGAAGGGAAGGGAAGGGAAGGGAAGGGAAGGGAAGGGAAGGGAAGGGAAGGGAAGGGAAGGGAAGTTCCGGGAAGGGAAGGGAAGGGAAGGGAAGGGAAGGGAAGGGAAGGGAAGGGAAGGGAAGGGAAGGGAAGGGAAGGGAAGGGAAGGGAAGGGAAGGGAAGGGAAGGGAAGGGAAGGGAAGGGAAGGGAAGGGAAGGGAAGGGAAGGGAAGTTCCGGGAAGGGAAGGGAAGGGAAGTTCCGGGAAGGGAAGGGAAGTTCCGGGAAGTTCCGGGAAGTTCCGGGAAGTTCCGGGAAGTTCCGGGAAGGGAAGTTCCGGGAAGTTCCGGGAAGTTCCGGGAAGTTCCGGGAAGTTCCGGGAAGGGAAGGGAAGGGAAGGGAAGGGAAGGGAAGGGAAGGGAAGGGAAGGGAAGGGAAGGGAAGGGAAGGGAAGGGAAGGGAAGGGAAGGCAAGGCAAGGCAAGGCAAGGCAAGGCAAGGCAAGGCAAGGCAAGGCAAGGCAAGGCAAGGGAGTTTTCAGCTCCTTTTTTTCCCACTGTGTTTCAAAACAGTGTGGTTCAAGGTATTTCTTTGTCTAGAACATAGTTCCATCAGTTCACATGCACAGCTCTGGGATCCCAGGGATCAAATTGCATTATAAACCTCTCGGGTCATTTGGCTCTGAACTCTAAGGAGACAAGTCTCCAGCCAAGCATCTGCCTCAGGGGCTCCAACAGAAATTGGTTGGTGCATTAATTATTGCACAGCTGGAATTGTTCCCTTATTGTGCCACCAAGGAGAGACCTCCTTACCAGGGAGAATCCTGTCTTGGAGGTCCCCAGGGCGTTACCTTTTGCCTTTTCCCATATGCCTGCTGTTTTGACACATGAACTTCAGTCAAAGTGTCCCCATATTAGATTTTACACCAGCTTGGGTTGTTACCCTTGCTGATTTGATTATTCCAATTCAAGGTAACTAAATATATATGCACATATATAGGTGGCACAGCCTATTTTTCATCCAGTCTGTTTCCAGAGTAACCTTCTAAAGTGTAGGACAAGAGAGTGTTGAGCTACTGATGAAAAACGCTGATTTCACAACCTCAAGACTACAATTATAGCAACAAATCCAACCAAGAATAATCAATTTCATTCCCACTACAATCTATTCCATGTAGTAGCACTTCAGAGTTTGCAATAGGTGATCTGGATGCTCCATTTCAGTGTGAAGCAAGTTTCCCACACAGTGCTTTGTAGCTATTCAGGGCAAGCAGGCATTGATGCACTGTGCCACTGAATACTTCCAAAAATAGACTGTAGATACAGCAAAGTAACTCCTTTATTTTGAAAAACATTGTGACCTCCATGTGATCGCAACACATGCAAAGCAAAGTGAATCTGGGCATATCACTGTTTAAAATGCAGGCAGCAGTCATGGGAGTGTAGCTGGATAATTTGAATCAGTATTTTTAGGCTCTGACTTCCTTCATTGTCTCCAAATCCAGAAGAAAACAACAGCTACCTGACTACAGGGGAGCTTTTTTTCATATCTGCATGTGTGATACTGCCTTGTAGCTGATCAATATATAGAAGCAGCTTCAGATGTACTGCAAAATAAATGTGCTTCAGCTGGAAGAATAATGGTAGATGAGTTCAATAAATCTTCAGCAATCTGGATGTCCATACAAGAAGGCAAAAGAAACATGTAAATGGAAAAAAAAACAAACATAAAAGAAGAGAAGCAATTGCAGACAGTGTAATACGAAGTCACATGGAGATTTTTGAACAGCTGTTGCACAGCCAGTTTTATATTTTATTTCATCTGTAAAGATTGCAAAATAAAAGGGGGTATATTCTTCATCATGAACACCTTCCAGAAAACTGCTGAGGTTAACAAGGGCCCCATGAGCATGTACAATAGCAGAGAGACCTATTTGTCAGCCACTGAACATTCAAGAATTAGGCACCTTAATGTCAAAAAGACAGACCTGCTTAAACATCACTAGTGCTGATAACTTTGGAGAAGTTTTACTGACAGATGTGAACACAGTGGACAGCCATGTTCATCTTTGACTCAAAGACTCTTTGTCACTGTTTGACTTGTGAGAGATCTCACCTCTCATTCTCAAGTGAGCTGGGGGTGTAGGAGTGAGAATTTTTTCTCGGGAGTCTCCTTTGGGCTGTGACAGAACCAAGCTCCAAGAAGACTCAAATGCACAAAGTAACTTTTTCTGATAACCTGGCTGTTCAGTGGGCAAGCATCTGAGTCTCAGGCAGACATCTCAGATTAGGGGGGATGATGGCTATGATACACACTGGAACAGCTTTGGAACTTGTGGAGGTGACGGCAGATGATGATTTGACATTGGCATTCTTCAGAAATCGTTAAGGAGATATTCAATCTTGAACTGCATGGGCATGGATTTGTAGTACTGAGTACTTTGCAGAGTTGAACAGCTGCTGGTTTCCAGCATCCATCATGTTTATGGTAGCATTTTATTGTGTGGTAAGATGCATGAAATAATATATCCTAAAAGCACACACCTCCCTTCTTACTTTCTTCATCTTAATGCTGAGCCTTTGAAACTTCTGACAGTACATTTAATTTCCTTTTGTTGCATAATCAAGCCCTGGAAAGAATGTGATGAATCTTTGGCAGTTGCTTTGTTAAACCCTTCCTGCTGTCACCTACCCAACTGGAAAACCAGTTAGGGAAGAGCAGTCTAGCAAAGAGTCAGAAACACAGGATCACAGTGTGGTTGGATTTGAAGGCATCTATGGACAATGTTCAGCCAACACCCTTCTCAAAGAAGGGCTGAGCAGAGAAGGTTTCTTCGGACTTCTCCAGTTCAGTTTTGCATGTTTCCAGGGAAGAAGACACTCTGGGCAACCTGCTCCAGTGTTCCATCACTCTTCCGGTGAAAAAGTTTTTTATGACATCTAAATGGAATTTCCTGTGTTTCAATTTGTGTCTGTTGCCCCTTGCCCTTTCATGAAGGGCCATGAGAATGGGCTGGCTCTGTCTTCTTTAAAGACTCTGGCCAGTGATTTATGCACATTTATAGTACCCCCAGTGACCCCTCTCTTCTCCAGGCTGAACAGCTCCAGCTCGCTCAGCATCTCCCCACACTGGCAGATGCTCCAGTGCTGTTATCTCCAGTAATTTTCAGTGCTGGACACTCTTCAGCACATGTGTGCTTTTCTTGGCAGGTGGAACCCACCACCAGACTTGCTCCACTAAATCTGTATCTTGCACTGAGGAGCCCAGCACTCCACGCATGTGTCCCTTGGGTTGAGTAGAGGGAAGGGGTCACCTCCCTCAACCTGCTGGCTAAAGCAGCTCAGGATCCCACTGGCCATCTTTGCTACACAAGAATATTCCTAGCCCACAGTCAGCTTGGCATCCACCAGGACCTCTAGATCCTTCCCTGCCAAGCTGCTTTTCAGCCAGATGGCCCCTGGCATGCAAAGTCATCATTCCTGCCCAAGATGGGGAATTGCTTCTTCCATTTGCTGAATGGGGTGATGTCCCAAATGGCACTTTTCTCCAGCCTGTTGAAGTTCCCCTGAATATCAGCTCATCTACCCAGTCTGTCATCCACTCCTCTCAGTTTAGTATCCTTTGTGAGGAGGATGAGAGTCCCTTCAGTCCCATTATTAATTAAGAAGAATGCAGTATAGGCTGCAGTGGCTGCAGTGTATAAACTGCTGGTGGCTGGTGTCCACCTGGATTTTATGCCATTGACCAAAGCCCTCTCAGCCCCAAAACTCAGCCAGCATTCAGTCCACCTCACTGGCCACTTTTCTAGCCTATACTTCATGAGTTGTCCCATGAGGATGTTATGGAAGGCAGTGCTGGAAGTTTTGTACAAGTCAAGATAAAAAAACATCCACTGCTCTCCCTTTTTCTGCTGGGCCAGTAATTTCTTTGCATGGTGGTCAGACATTACAAATCCTTGCTGCCTGCTGATGATCTCCTTCTTGTCCTTCATGTGTTTGGAAGCAGTTTCCAGGAGAAGTTTCTCCTTTGCTCTCCCAGGGGTTGAGCTGAGGCTGTTTCATTTGCTATTCCATATATCCTCCTTTTTTGCCCTTCTTGAAGACAGGAGTGACATTGGCATTCTTGCAATCCTTGGGAATTTCCCTTCATCTCCACAATTTTTCAGAGATTCTCATGGATGGCCTCACAAGGACATTGATGTCCCTCAGCAGTTTTCATGTCAGGCCCTCATTTTCCATCTGTTTAAATGTTCTCCAACCTGGTCCTCTTCCCCTAAAGATGAAGGTTGACTGCCCCCCAAAAAATCAGATATGGTAGTTATATGAGCTTTCTTCAGCAGAAACATTACAGGTGAAAAGGAGGAGCAGATACATTTTTTTCATAGGAAGATAAATATTTCCTCCAATGCCTTTCTTTAAGACATTTGATAGTGTTTTGGGTTTTCCAGACTTTAATGGCAAGAAATGGGAAGAATGTTGCCCTGAATATCTGCTGTGGTCACACTTTTAGCCTAGTGTGGTCTAGAAAATAGTTCCCCAAAAGAGCAATATCCTAAGCAGCAGCAGAGGGAGATTAAGCAAGCTTTGATGCATAGCTACTGATGGACAAAATTCTGAAAATCACTCTAACAGAATGTCCTCCCACTTATAATCCAAGAAGCCTAATATTAACTCTTAGTTATTCGTTACCTTTCTTTTTCAAGCTTGACTATCTGAAACAACACCATAAAATGTAGTGTAAAATAAACAGCTAAACATTCCACATCTAAGCTGTAAGGAATACAGCAACAAAATAAGAGTTTATTTTATGATTATGAGATCTCTATGCTAAGCTGCCTGATTGAAACATCAGTAATGATTTAGGCTGGAGGAGTTCTGTTCCCTTGATCATGCTGGTATACAGAAAGTTAGTGTCTACAGGTTGAAGCTTTTATTTGTTGATTCTCTTGAAAGATATTTTCTATAATTCATATTAATTTTGAACTTGGGATTGAGAGACCTATGTCAACATTTCACCAGCTGTTAGCCACTACAAAGAGTAAGAAGAGTTGTGGCTAACAATTTTTCACTGCAAAGCTTTTACAGGCTGCTAAAATTGCAAAATCTTGTGAATATGATAAAAAGAAATAATTTGCCACTTGCGACTTCTTAAGCACTTGTGAGTGCTACAGGTTCCAGTGTCCAAGAGAGTTGGATGTGGTTAATGCAATGTAACAGCAGAATTATTTTATGTGCTCAGTAACTGTGCACTGAAGAAAACAGCTTGCTACATCATCAGAAGCACCCTTGATGGTATGTTCCAGACATGTTACTTGTTAAGTTGATTTATTGATGAAAGCTGTTGGTTTTGCAATTATAATGGAGCTGTTGCCAAGCCCAGGAATTTCACTAGGCTTATTGATCCTGAGGTGTAGAGAACTTGTTGGCACAAGCAACTTAACTTGAATGCCTGAGCTCCAGAAAATACTCCAGTCATTATCCTTGTTCTGTCAAAATCTAAACAAGCCCTCTCTCAGTCCCATTGGAAGAGATACCACTTAGGTTTCCAAAGTCAAACCAACAACATTGTGAAATGCTCAACATTCTACTTTTTGGAGTGAGCTGCAGCTCCCTGCTCTAAAGAGACAGCAGAGCCAGGACAGGTCAGACAGCCCAGGACACCAGGGACCCTGATTCATATTTCATTCCCACATCTAATGGTCCATCCTACCTCACCTACTTTCTTGTGATTTCTCAGGTTATTTCCATGCAGAACCTCTGGTTTCTTTCGTACTTTCTTAGAGAATGTCAGATTTTCTGTTAAGCCCTGCTGGGTTTGAACCCATCACTGGGGACATGGTGCATTTTCAAATCTTCCCACAGCCTCTGTCTGTCCTGAAACCACAAGGAGCCAACAGGGTAAGCTATGTCCCATTGTTCTTTTGAAGTTGCTGATGACGGGCATTCTTTCTTAGTGATTCCTTTATAATTTTGGATAGAGCCTACTGTGATGCAGCTGTGTCCTGAAATCCACGTGTTAACAAAAAAGCGTATTCTTCATTATCAGCTTGGTGCACACTCTAGACATTGCTGATACAGACAGTGATAGGGTAGGGCTGTTGGCAGCATTAATGCATCTGCTGGAGCAGGAATGCCATGCAAGAAGAAAAGAGTTCAGTTGTTCAGAGTGGGGAGAAAATGTTGGAGCAGATAAATGATGAGATGGCACCTGTGTGGAAGCAGATGAAGATGGGAGAACCCAAGAGGATAATTAATGTGCTGAAACAGGAGCCAGATGTCAATAGATTCAGCTTTCCTAGTCATTTGAATGCTGATTCTGTAGTCTGTGTTGATGGGAAAGACTTGTTAGGCAGGCTGTTTGTGGAGCTCAGGATTGCCCGTCTTAATCGCTTGTTAGGGGTATTTGACACTTTCCACTGCAGGTACTGTCAGCCGAAGGAAAAATAAGATTTGAGGAACTGGTTAGAACAAGCCAAAGTTTCAGGCTTTTTTTTTTTTTTTTTTTTTTTTTGTCCCCAGAAATCCCTTCTGCTGCTATTCCTACCTGAAGTGAAACAATCTGCCCAAAACATCTAGATCTCCTGTTATGAAGGAAAAAGGCGCAGCAGGAGCCCCACGGGTATGTTTAGAGCTCTGCTCCCCACTCCTGCTGCCTGTGGCACACGAAGGAAGGAAGAAAGGAAGGAAGGCAGGAAGGCTGTCATCTGGCTCATGCTGGGCCTGATTGGTACCCACTGGAGCCAGTAGTTTTGTGTCAGATGAAAGGGACAGGAGTGCATATGAGGATTTACTCACATGCACCCTGGGGCAGGCAGAGCTGGAGCCCACCAGCCTCGCACACAGCTTGGTCCAGCCTTGGCTACTGAAAATTTCTGTCTCCAGCTGCTGCATTTTCTCATGGCAAACCAGCCCTCAGCTCTGCAGAAAGCCAGCCTGGGGGGTAGGAAAAGGTGTTTGCTGTGTGTGGCACTCAGGGGTTCTGTCCTGTCCACACAGGGAGGTAGAACATTGAAGTAAAAGAGGTCCCTCACAGGCAGCAGCTCTGGAGGATTCTGAGAAAGCTTGTTGTTTGTCATTCCTACAGCATCTTTGTGCTTCTCCAGCACTAACACTGGCAATTATTAAATATCCTATTTATAAACAGAGTGCCACCCAACCCCCTTGGTAAGACAGAGCAAGTGCAGTTCCAGACTCTGCACTCACTTCAGTAGTCAAAAGACAAATATACACAAAGCAAAGTCATAACTTCTGCACCTACTGGACACCCAGCAGTTTTGTAAAAATAAGTAGATTGTGTGTGTATTAAAAGGAGGCATGTATTTTAGGACAAGTGGCTTTTAAATAAGCATAAAAACACATGGAAGGTACTTCTTGTTTGTGCCCTGCAGTGAGTTTTACTTGCCTCTCTCCCTTTGCACAGGGTGCCTTCTCCAAACATTATGCCCCTGACACTGGAAGTGAAACCATGGAGGGGCAAGATACTTAATCATTTACATTTCTTTCAAAGAGAGCAGGGCACAGACTCTTTTCTCAAATGTAGTGGTGCGAATTTGGACCACCAAAGATTGTGGTGATCCTGGTTTGATCTGAATTTGGACCTGGTAGTAATAGAATAAGCAGAAGGGGTTTTTATGGCTCGTGCCCTCAACTGATGTAAATCAGAATAGCTCCGGAGAAGCTAGTGGAGAATTTTTACATATGCTGAATGTCTGGTCATTAAAAAAAAAAGAATAAAATAAAATAAAGTAAGGGAAGCAATTCCCAACAGTTCCTTAAAAGTATGTCAGAATTATGTAGAAATGATTGGTACAATACACTTTCTCAAAAGTTTGAGTGGGAGTGAATATTAATGAAGTGCAGAACAGTATTTTCAAATACATTGAAATGCATCTTCTCCTAGGAAAAGGGGCTGTGTTATCAGCCCTGTTAAAAAGGTGTAGCTCTGTGTGAATGTGAGACCACGTGCTATTTAAACATTCATAGATATATTTATTTAAAATGTATGTCGCATCATCTCTTGATATATTATTCAACCATTCCTTGATTAGCATCATCTGCACAGCCTTCACCCACTCTCATAGGTCACAGGTAAGATTACAAAAGGGGGATTACATCCGTGTGAAAAAAAGAGAAGGATCTGAAGCACTGCTACTTGGGCCTGTTAGCCAAACACAGCTCGTGTCTTGCTGCAGGAGAGAGATCTTGCACCACACAGCTCCCCACTTGTATTTTGACATCTTTATGGAGTGCCAAGGGATAGACAATACCCCCTTGTTGCACCCTGCAGCAGCTCTTGGTGCTTCAGAAGGTGTGGTCCTCCTTCAACAAGTGAAGCCTGCAGTTTATAAGGACTTTCAAGAAAGTGCCTGGAGTTGTACAATTAACAAGAAATTACTCCAGATGGAATTCTGTTCCTCATCTCAGCTGGTGTTCAACTTATCTGCGAAGAATATACACATTCAGCCTATATTCCTTTTATCTTAGCTTAGTTTTACAGTAATTAAAATCCTCAGCCAGCCCAAAGAGCTGTATATATTTATTTTTGGTCTCCATGAGACTGGAACACAGGCCTGCTGTGTGAGCCCTGAGAAGGAGTTCAGCTGTGTGTGCCTTGGTTTCATTCCTGACTCCTGGTCTGCCTCGTTTATGGCCTGATGTCCCTACTGTGTGCACACCCTGCCCCAGGACAGCAGGACCTCAAAGCTGCCTTGGTCCTACAGGCCCCACCAGAACACAGATTGCTAATTATTACTGAGAAGATTAATGTGCTGAGAGTGTTCTCCAGTCTCAGTGTGTATAGCTTTGGGACCACTTGCTAATCCCCTGAGGTAATATTAATTTTAAAAAATCTTAACGCGCAGAATTGTTGGCACTAGTGATTTTATCATGAGTCTCCTGATATTTGGTGTTTCTTGTCAAGGTTCACTTTCTGGAAACCCGAGCATCTTGGCTTGCATTTTGAAACAGGCAAGTTTTTAGCGCCTTCGGTAACAGTGAGGCTGGGAAACACTCCCCAAGTATGCTCTGGAGACAGAGAAAGGCAAATAGAAAAACCTTAAAATGTGTTAATTAAAAAGAAAAACAAGGATTCTTCAATAACTTCTTTCCCCCCCCCCTCCCCCCCCCCCCCATGATTTATGTGTCTTGTATTGCCTGCATTGTGCAAAACTTTATGTCTTGGAGTGGGATAGGAACCTCCCATTGGTTCTGAGGGAAGAAAAGATCTAAGCAAACTGATTTTGATATCCTAGCTATGGCTAGGTTTGCACCATCCCTCTAATTGTACCCATTTTGTTAAACTATTTGTCCTGGATTATTTTTAACAGCCTCAAATTTCATGTCTTCCCCCTTGGAGTCCTATTCCTTTATATCTTGGGGTTTACTTTTTCTTTGCTGTCTGCTCCCCCTTGCTTTCATTCGTCCTTCAGTTTTGATGACTTGGTACAGGCTGAATTTGCACCAAGGAAAAGCATGAAAGGCATGAAACAGACATTAGTGGTACAGAGAGAAGATTTCTGTTACTGTTCTCCACTGTGATCCCAAAAGAGCCTGGAACAGTTGAGGAAGTGTCCTGGGCTTATTTATAATCTGCTCTAAGTGTCACAGGTTGAAGTTTTCCCATTAGTGGAAGGGAGATGTTCCCCAGGCCATCGTGCAGTTTTAGCAACTAATCTATTTCAATGCTTCTTATGCAGACAGGCCAACAAATTTCCAAACAACCAGAGAGCTTTGGCAAATAATGCTGAAAGCAGAGTACTGGACTCACACAAAGCAGCCTGTGTTACTCCAGTACCTTCTTTCAGGGCTGGACTCTAATAATCAGGTCAACTGACTTAATAAGACAGCTGCTTGCCAAAGTGCAAAATCCTTTCTGGGGGGAGAGAAGAGCCCTGATGAGGACCTGAAGAGGGTAAAGCTCTCCAAGGGGGCTGGGGGTGATGCTTGAGTGGCCTCTCTCACCAGAGGACTTTGATGTGCTTTCCAGAGGCAGCATGTTTCACCGGGAGGAAACTAAGGCACAAAGAAGCATCTGACTTCTCTCAGGTCACTGCAGTCCCACCCTGCTGCTGTTCACTCCACCAGCAGTGCTGAGGGGTGGGATGGCCTGGTGGGATGAAGTGTTATCAAGGGTGTGGTGGAGAGCAGAGGGAAGGAAGGGAAAGGCAAAGAGGGCACTGCAGCCACAAAGGGTGAAGCTGGAAGAAGGGGGTGGCATGTTGAGATGTGCCTGGGTGGCCTCACAAGCCAAGTGGGCTGTAGCTGGGGTAGGAGAGAGAGTGGGAGCAGCAACATGCAGAGAGACAGTCTTTGTCCTCATCCAGTCGAGCAAGTTCCACTGGTGGTTGCAAATGTTTCAACAAGCACTGATGCTCTGTGGAAACCTTTCAATCTATTGACAGGACGGTCTGTTTTCTTACTCTTAAAGCATGTCTTTGAGGAAACAAAACTTCTGTGTTTGGTACTTTTGGTAGGATGTGATTTATTTCCCCTTAACTTTGCTAACATTCCTCTGTTTCTTTTTTTTTGTGTGTGTGTGTGTGTTTGTTTGGGTTTGGTTTTTTTGTTGTTGTTTTTGTTTTTGTTTTTTGTTTTTTTCCCCACTGTTTTCCCTGTCTTCTGACAGACCTTTCAAAGGGAAAGCAGGCTTGCATTTAGCTTCTCATTCCTCTGCTCTAGATAACTTATCATTTCAGCCTGCCTTGAAATTTGGAAACCCTTATGCTTGGAACCTTATCATAGACATTTCCTCTGCAGGAAGAGTGATCAGACCAACAATAGCATCTTGAATTCAAGGCTGAGGAAATGGATGACTGCATAGCTTGGTTTTGATGTTGCACTCGGCACTCAGTGTGCTGATTCTCATCTGATTCTGTACTTCTGTCATGTCCTTGGATGAAAACCATGATCTGCACTGAGAAGTTTGCATCACAGTGTTGTGCTGCCTGACCTGTGTGCTGCCTGTTCCTCCCTCAGACCTCTGGGAAAGGTGCACATTCTAAGTTCCTTCCTCCAGGAAAGAGGCAAGGCTTTCATTTGGAAATGCTCTTTTCGCAACTGTCAATCCTTGCTTGAGACACAACAGCCACCAGAGCAGTTTTACTCCTGGCTTGCAAGTGATTTTGAGTTTGAAGCGATCAGGCCAACCCTTAGCAAGTGCAGGGTCATCAGCAGTCACAAATGTACAGCGTGACTGAGTGGGAGATGTTTGCTTGTGTTATGAAATGTGTTGGAGTGAGAGTACACACTGGGGATTTGTTCATTTTAGCAAACCTGGCAGAACCTTCCTCTGACCTAAATAGAATACCTTGCTCTACATAAAGCATGCATCAGGGTATTTCCTGATTTATTCATGAAAGGTTTGCTTTACAAAGGCATTTGGAACTGTGTAATCTCAGAATACATGATACATGTAGCTGGCTGCTCAGCTGGCATTTGCACAAATTGCTTTGATATATGGCTGTAACGTATGAAGGCACAGTGAGGCCAATTTAAATATTTGATACTGGAGTAAACTGGTTAAAAGAGTAAATTAAAGCTAACCTACAGATTTTCTTGCTACTGCATGGAGAAGGTTGCTGTCCAGAATGAATAATTGATAAAGGGATGGGATACTACACTCTAGTAAGCAATAAAAACCTCCAATATTAAATGGGCAGGGTTAAGGGCAGATCCATGAGTGGTGTGCACTGGTTTTGCATCTTTCACATTAAGAGCCCTTTTCTGATTTACATCAGATTGAGATCCAACACATTGTGTTAACTAGATCAATAACTGAAGATCTCTGCTGTCTTTCCTTGGGACACTTTGTTCTTTCCATTGCTCTTTCCCACTGCCACAATACAAAGTCTGAGGTAACACTTCATCAGGTCTGTTAATTCATTAGGGAATTTCCCATATATATCTTTAATGATTTGTATAGGTATTATTTGTGCATGTCTCCTGCTGTAACATAGTCAGTAGCAAGGTAGATGGGGATGGTTGCTTGCAAGCAAGCTTTATTTTGGAGCTTTGGAAGAAATTTGGGTTAATTTACAATAGAATGAAAGTGACATTTGTAAAGATGGTAAGAGGGGAATGCCAGAATCCATTACTCTGATGATCCTACAAATGCACTGGCATTATATCCATTGGTGAGTTAATGTTCAAATTCTATCAGCATTACTTGCTAAACTTATTGCAACTTAATGGCAGACTTCCAGATTTTTATCATGCCAAACATTTCATAGTAGATGGGTCTGCACAATTTTTTTGGGAAAATTTGCTGCTTTTCATGGATTGCAGCCATAAACAAGGTAAAAATATGATTCATTCAAGTCCCATGGAATTGACTTTCTCAATTCTCAGTCTCGTGATCTTTTGTTTAAGAAAAAGCTTTGTCCTGTGTAGCTTTGGAATAAGCTGAAAAAAGCCTTTTTTGATTATCCTGTTTCTTAAAAAAAGCCAACACAAACTGTTTCCAAAGAGGTTTTGTGATTGAGCGGTGATTTAAAATTGAAACAACTCAACTGCATTTGTCAGTGTTCATGCAGTAAACACAAGGGGCAGCAGAAACCTTGATTGTCCATCCTCCAGACAGTAGAAAAATATTTTTTAAAACTTGCTACTGACACCATTGGCTGCCCAGAACAATAGGGAACTGACAGACTGATTCTGTACTTCATATCTTTTCATATGACACACTTTATAATATCAGGTGATGCTTCATCTGTGCACATAGAACACATCAAATAAAGCAAAATTCCTTCCATATTTTTGCTTTTAATTTTATCAGTTCCAAGCAGCAAGCAATTTGAGGTCTTTCTTCCTCTGCATTTCTCTCCCCCCTTTCCCTCCCCTTCTACATTCCTGACTGGAAGGGATCTGTTTCTTCACTGGCTCTGTAAATCTGGGCATTTTAGAGTTAATCAGGACCTGAAAAGAGCAGGATGACATGAGGTTTGCATTAAAGAGTGGTATGTGGACAAGTGGCAAAGGCATGGATTTTGTGGTAATAAAAACACACTGGGTGATATTTTTGTCAGAGGGCCTCACTTCACTGCCTCCAAAATGCAAAAGCATCAGGAAATCAGATTGCTGTCTCTGAACCATGATTGCAGAAGCAGATCAGTGTGCACCTTACTCCCAACTCACTGAATCAAGTTTAGTTTTCATCTGGCACATCAAAAACTGTCCACGTGCAGTGCTGGTGATGAAAACCTGGGGTTCATCATTGCTTCTGGATTAGCAGGACACCCATCCCTAAATGGAAGCCAAACTCTCCACCAAAGGGAGCCATTTGTCTTGCCAATGGTTTGACTTGCCAAAACAGAGAAAATTATGATGCTGCGTCAGCCTGGCATCATGGGAAGATTTTGTTTTCCCCATGGGTAAAAACTGTTGTTCTTTTTGTTTACTTGGATTCCATTATTTCAAATCCACTGAAGTCTCAAAAAACTCTGCAGACTGAAGCACCTGTGTCTGCTGAATCTAGTGGTGGCTGGAGAACTGTGTGAAGATCCTGGAGTTCTGGCTGCACCTTTACAAAGACATAAGATCTTGCTGCAACTCTCTCAGCTGACCTTCCTTGAAACACATGGCACATGTGCAACATTACTTGTTCATGGTAGGGGTAGGGACTGCCTGACTCCCCTTGTGCTCCTTTGCTCCATGTCCCAGCCTTCTGCAGTGGGAAAAGACTGTCTCTTTGACCCATCCATCCAATTAAAGCCAGTTGTTGACAGTAGCTTTTCTCTCTTTTTTTTTTTTTTTTTTTTTTTTTTTATTTTGAGACGATGTGATTTTATCACACTGCCACTGAACTACACTCCCCTTGCCTGAAGCTGGAACTGGATGCAGAAGAGTCAAAGAGTGAGGGATGAGTAGAAGAGAGACAGTGTAATGACAGAATGTTTCACATGCCTTTGAATTTCTAAGGGGATTAGGCGCTCCCCTGGTGCTTTGACATGGAGCCTATGGCAGCTGCTTTGGCAAAGCCTGCCAGCAGTTACACAAATATGTTTTTTTCCCCTCATTTTCCCAAGGTGCAGAGGACACAACAACTTCTGTTACGGAGCAGCAACAAAAAGCATTTGGAGCTGTCAGAATCAGTGTGTTTGTGTTCGTCTGCATGCAGGACCACCTCTGAGAACTTGTGCACCCATTTATGTTGTAGTCAGATACCACCACTTATGTAGTTGAAGTGCAATGCTGCAATGCATGCTGAAATGAGTGCCAGAGGCATACAAGTCAGCCTTCACCCCCAGCCTCCACACCTTCTCCTCTGGGTCAAACCTTTTCCCAAGCATCAGCTGAAACAAAATCCTCTAGCTGCTGTAATTCTATCTGCCCCACATACTCCAGAGAGTTCTTTGCACAGCAGAAGTCCTTTTACTGCAAGCAGGACAGGGACAGCAGGTGTTGTGCTGGTGTCCCTTCTGTGGAATCTGATTACCATTTTGGTTGCTTTTCTCTGTCTATTTGATATGGTTGTTTAGGAAGCTGTGGCTGATGGTGCATTTTTGAGCCAAGGACTGACAGAAATCAGGTGTCTTCACTTTGTAAAAGAAACATTAACCCACAGGTTGAGATCTGCCTGCAGCATCATTGGCAAACATGAAACTTCAGCTTTTCACAAAACGATTGAAGTTCTTTTCTGATTTCAAAGCAGATACATGGTTTAAACATTGAACAGTAATGCTAATGGAGATGCAGCAAGAAAAAAGGACTCCCTGAATAGGAAAGCATAAGAGATGGGGAAAAAAAGGAGGTGCTCCCTCCTGGTTGAAGAAATGGGCAAGAAAAATTACGACAAGGAAGAAGCATCAGTATTCATAGCTGCAGTGAGAGTTGAAATGATGGTCAGGGCCTGTCAGTCCCAATACCGCATCCTTGATTCACATGCACTGATTCAGACATTAATTTGGACCTCAGATGTGCATGTCTGACTCCCAGTGAGCCCTCCTGGAGGGCAGAGTGTGGTCTCCTGAACGGCAGGGTGAGAGCAGAGAGCCCCAGAAAGAGGGGGCTCGGTGAATGCAAACCCTGCCTTCATTGGCATCTCTACCCTTGGGACAGGACTGGGCTTGCTGGTCTCAGTGCAAGACACACACACACACACACACACACACACATGTTCACAGAGGGTTCACTCCAGCACCAGAGTGCTGTGAGTGTAAATGAAGACTGTCACGGCCACAGTGGCTGGGTTTTTTGTTGGGGTTCCCCTCCCCCTTCAACCCTCCTGCCCCCCTCCCCTTTCTGAAACAACCAGCCAATTTAAGAGCGCAGTTCAGAGGGAAGGGATTCTTGTTATGCTCATGAATCTCAAAGATTTCCTAAAGGAAGAACAAAGAGAGAAGCAGAAAAGACAGAGAGAGCTGGAAAACCAGGAGCAGGCAGCAGACTTGGAAAGAAATGTCCTCCTTCTCCCCAGCCCAGGAATGCAAACAGGAAGCCGCCAGCAGAATGTTTGGAGTGTGTGCAGCTGCAGTTGGGTCTGAAGACACTGAAAGCTGTGCTGAAAGTATTCAGCTTGCCTCTTACAATGGAGGGGAAACACTTGCTTTGACACTGCATTTGATAACCATTTTTTAGCAGGAGTGCAGACCCTTTCATTTGCAGGGAAAGGGAAGACAGCTGTGGCTGTCTTCAGCGAAACTTGCTATTCTATACGTGAGAGAGTGTGCTTGTTAAAGGAGGACAAAAGGGTGCTTACTGAGGTTCTGCAGGTGGCTTTTGGTTATTAACCAGAGGAGCTCAGCTAGTCCAGAATGTGTTGGGCTGCCCTAATTCCTTTCTAAAGGAATTTCAGTTGCTGTTTGGGGGTAACCAATGCCATTTTGGAGACTGCAGTATGCATTGCCTGAAACACTAAACTACTGCCTTGGAAGCAGAAGTTTCCTATCTGCTAGGTCATTCTTCCATAGCACATGTTTTCCATGTGTGAGTTTGGATTTGGGGAGTTTTGGGGAGAAATCATCTGTAACAATATCTTCTAATTCATATGTAGATAAACCTCTTTGGGTTTAAACCTCTCTGTGTAAAAAAAAAAAAAAAAACACTTGAATTATGTAAACTGAGATAATTTCTTATAAATGTTACCTTTCAAACAGGTTAGATCTGTGTCTTAACTCAAATGTCTTTAAAATTATCTCACCTACTTTTCCTCCATTGTTCTTGATCAGCAATTGACCTTGAGCTGGCATCATTCTTAAAATAGATCAAATAAGTGTATCACTTCTTTTGATTACAATACAGATTCTGTTTTTAAAAAAATGATTGCTGAAATGAGTCTTGCAGGTTCTTTAGTTGCTAACATTTTATTACTATACTTTGAAGCTGCTTGAGACTGTGCATGAGACAGAAAACCCATTTCCTAATTAGTTGATTGTTTTAAAATGTATGTCTGAGAGCTGTGTGTTGTTAGTTGGGTGCTGGTTATAAGCATTATTTTGTCTTCTTGTGGGTCTGATAATCTGGATTATCTCTCCAGGTTCCTGCCTTCTGGTGGGTGAAATGAAGAAAGTTTGCACCTGCAGCACCATTGGAGACTTTGCTAAAGGCAAGACGTGGGTTGTGAGATGATTTTGCAAAAGAACCATTGGAGACAGCATTGCCTTTACATGAACTAACTGCACTATGTGTTTCCTTGTGTCTAACACGCCTGAATTTAATAAATGAGAAATTATTGTTCCTTGTTAAGTAAGTAGGTAGGGTAGCTAAATATAGAGGAAGTCAGACTGTGGGGAGGAAGGGGGAAGCTCCAGTTTCAATGACTGCAGAGGAGTGCAACAGCAGCACTTCAGAAAGCATCACCCGAGCTGTTCCTCAAGTCTGATTCCTTAAGCTCCACACAGAGCTCCACATGTGTCCCCAGCTGCTGCCCTTGCTCTGGTGCTACCCCAGTATTTGTGGTATCACCTTGAGCTCCTGCCTGTGCTCTGCTGGGATTGGAAACCAGTTTTTGTGATTCCCAGC
Organism: Cinclus cinclus; assembly: GCF_963662255.1. Taxonomy (NCBI): domain Eukaryota; kingdom Metazoa; phylum Chordata; class Aves; order Passeriformes; family Cinclidae; genus Cinclus; species Cinclus cinclus. The sequence continues at coordinate 4,675,546 of NC_085084.1, forward strand.
CTGGAGCTATGAGTGTGACGTTATCATTTCCACTAGGAAGGACACCTAAGTTTGGGGCAGCCCTGCAGTGAAAATTGTTAAGAGACATAAGAAATTCCAGAACGTATGTGGAAAGAAGGATGGGAGTCAGAAAAGAGGACACAGGATGGGTGGAACGAAGTTGCATTTTAATCAGCTTTTAGGGGAGGAGTTAAATAGGGAAGGCTACTGGACACATGGAATGAGACAAAACTACAAAACACCTTGATAAGAGAAGAAAGCCCTGTGTCAGCACAGTTGCCCACAAGGCAAGAGCTGTCAGATCACTGTTTTCTGACACCTTCTGTCTCTTCAACACCTTTTGTGCTGTTTTTCTCTTCTTGTCAAGGTTTGGCTGACAGAGTGAAAAAAAAAAAAAAAGGTTTTTTAGAGCAAATCACAGCCTGAGGAGCTTCCCCAGTTGCAGATTGTTACCCAAGGGAACTCCAGACCTAGATCTCAACCCATTCCTTAGTAAACAGCAAGGGTCTCATGAGATAGAGATTGCCATTGCCACATCTTATGCAACAGCACAGATGTTGATTCACAGCTCCTGTCTGTGCTCCAGTGCAAAGCTCACCCATCAGCACTGAGATGTTTGGAGAAGGGAATTTGTCTGGGGCTCATAGTAATCACAGGCATGAGCTATCATCATTTCAATACAGGTTAGGAAAAAAAAGTGCTTGCAATTTCTGTTACAAAAACCAGCAAACTTTGCCAGTTTTGACAGTGAACTGGGAAAAGTGACTAAGGCTCAAAGAAGGTGGGTTTAACACCTGAGTTATTTTTTGAGACCCTTTGGAGGGAATATGGTTTTAAAACAAATAGTGTCGCACTCTGAAAAACTGACGAAAACTGCTTTCCTATTTTTCTCTTCCATGTAGATTGTCTCAAGATCAACCTGCAATTTTTCCTCGTAGGTGCATGTATGTGGCTATGTCTTTTACCTTGTGACCTATTTTCTTTAAACGTGAGAGAATGTAATATCTGCAAAACCTTTACCCCTCCCCCTGACAATGTGATTGAAATCGATTGACTGATTCAAAAGCAATTAGGTGGGGCTGACAGACAGACAGCACACAAGTTTTCTTCTGTAAGAAATGAGGTCAAAAACTCCATGGCCCTTTGAGATATCCTAAGGCCAGTATCAATGAAATTATATTTCAGATGTAAGGAAGGGCTTGCATGTCTGATACCTTGCCTTTTTTATCCCCAAAATCTATCAGGTGGTCTAATAAAAGATATTGCCTCTTCCTACAAACCTTTATTCTCTCTATAAAATGGGGTGTACAAAATCTCTTGTCCCCTGGGAGTACTTACGTTGTGTATCCCTATTTTCTGTAACAGAGGTTTTATTTTCCTCTGGTTTCAGTGCAGTGTCTTGCTGCCCTGAGTACTGGAACTACCAGGGGTATACCAAACCAGCCATGTGCTGTTTGTTATTCTCATCAACAGCAGCGTATTCCACAGAAGGTGGTGGGCAGCACTGGATTTTCTCTGAGGAGAATAATTTCCTTTCTTTCTTCTTCCTATAAACAAATATAATCTGAGCCTGGCTCGCTGTCTTGGAAGGCTTCCAGAATAAGGTGATGTGCTCTGTTTGGAATAAGCATGTTTCACTGGTTGACAGCCACTGCAACAACAACATCTGAAAAAGAAGGCTACAGCTCCCTCCGTGGCAGGAGTCACTGGGTGATGTTCTCTGACCTGTGTTATGCAAGTCAGACTGGATGATCAGAGCAGTCCCTTCTGGCCTCAAAATCTATGAATCTGTGTTCTGATTACACATCTGAGAATGTGCAACCCAAGTTGAAAGTGGTGATTTATTGGATGCTAGCTACAGGCAGCTTCTTGTTTCTGAGTAAGCAACTGCTTTTAAAAGGGTCCCTGTAGCTCGGTGGGGCACAGACAGCTGTCAGCTCTTTTGGGGAAGAGAACTCACCAGTCTATTTCCGTAAAGCACATTTTAAATTTACAGCTCTGTGCAAATGCTGTTTTACAATAAGGATTGACCCTTTCTGGAGATGGCTTTGTGGTTGATTTATAGGTATATCCCCAGTAGGGCTGCTCTGGGAGGAGGCCAAGGTGGGTGAGATCCATCTTTTCTCTCCCAGCTTGTGGATCAACCCCTATATGAAAGCATCCTGGTCTGGCTGGTGTGAGTTTTGTTGTTGCATCCTGCTGAGGACTGTTTGAATCTCAGTGAAACAGATGATGTGTCAACAGCCCTTAAGAAGCTTGTCTTCAGCCCCTTGTTTCATTTGCTTCCAAAGACATCACATGCCGAGCAGAAGATTCCTGCAGAGCTGGGCGTCACTTTAAAGACACCAAGCTCCAACATCTTGGAACAAGAGAGTCCCACTAGTACCCTTAGATGGCTGGAAGGAGAATGATGCACCTCAGATGTTCTTTGAGAGCTGTGATGCTTTAAGACATTGGGGAAGGAAGAGTAGAAAAAAGCCTTGGTATGTTGATAAACCAGTGGTGAGGGAACTCACTGGGAGAGGTGAATCCATGCACAGACAGAATTTTAACTTCAGAGCACTGATAGGATTTCATACAGCATCTGCTGGTCCTCTAACGGACTTCAAAGCAGTGGAAGACACAGTGGTCAGATTTGAAGCAACAGAGGCTACCAGAAGCCTCTATAAAACCAATAATAGAATGAGGAACCAGAGTTCATAAAACATTTATTGAATGTGGAGTTTCTGGTGAGATACTGCTTCTAATGGTGGAAATCTAGTGCTGTATTATTATTATTATTATTATTATCATTATTATCATTATTGTTTTATAAAATATATAGTGACAGCAGATAGGCATCAATGACTAAAGAGCTCTACATACTCAAGAGTGTTAGGTTTTAGTTCTGGAAACCACTCAAATCAGTTATGGCAATACTGCACTATATTAAAACAGTTAAATCTGCCTTAACAATGAAACTGTCTCTTTGAATTAGAAGAGTGACCTACTAACTTATAAAATATGTAAATATCAAGGCAACCGTATTTCTAGGTATATACATTATTTTTATTTACAGTACTTCTTTAATTGCTAGGATTAACTGAGTAGAGATTGCACTCTAAATGGTCCCACAATTATTTAAATGCATGTTTACATTTGCTTAAATTGTGCAAAAGTAATTTAGAAGATTAATTTCAAGAAATACTGAGGAAATCTGCATACAGAGAATGTAATTATTATTGATATTTGCATAACTTCCCTTTCCACTTTCATGCACTATTACAAACCACACAGAACATGTCTAAAGAAATTATTAGAGGTACTGCTGTAGTACAAACATGGATTCATCAATAAATGTTCAGGCTTCTAGGCAAAAAACAAATGACATGGCTGTGGAGAAGAAATATTACGTTTTATTTAGATAGTTATTTGGAATGGGATCTGCACAGATAAATCTATACTCAGAATATAGCAGTCTGTTATGACAGAGATGAATGTTGTTGAAAAGAGCAAGTAAAATACAGAAAAAGATTTCCAAGTGTCAATGTAAGGCAGTACAAAGGCTAGGAGATATGTGAGGCAGATGTGCTCCAGGTGTGGAGATCAGAACTGGCCAACAGCATGCTAAGATTTTCACTCCAGCAGTGATGAAAAGGTACTGATTCAGAGGTGCTAAGCAAAGCAGAAGTATATTCCAAGTACAACAGCAAAAATCTCTGTCAAGGCTTGCTTGAAAACAAGAAGGTCCTGGTGATGTCTGGGATTGCAAATACTGATGCACAACTGTGTGTCTCCTGCAGCCAAGCAACTGCTCTGTGTTCAGTGAAAAACAGATCCCAGCTGCCGAGGAATCAAGGGCATGTGGAACAGGGAGATTTGTGCATTTCTGTGGAAAAAAAAAAAAAGAAAAAAAGAAAAGAAAAAAGAAAAAAGAAAAAAGAAAAAAGAAAAAAGAAAAAAGAAAAAAGAAAAAAGGAAAAGGAAAAGGAAAAGGAAAAGGAAAAGGAAAAGAAAAGAAAAGAAAAGAAAAGAAAAGAAAAGAAAAGAAAAGAAAAGAAAAGAAAAGAAAAGAAAAGAAAAGAAAAGAAAAGAAAAGAAAAGAAAAGAAAAGAAAAGAAAAGAAAAGAAAAGAAAAGAAAAGAAAAGAAAAGAAAAGAAAAGAAAAGAAAAGAAAAGAAAAGAAAAGAAAAGAAAAGAAAAGAAAAGAGAAAAGAAAAGAGAAAAGAAAAGAGAAAAGAAAAGAAAAGAAAAGAAAAGAAAAGAAAAGAAAAGAAAAGAAAAGAAAAGAAAAGAAAAGAAAAGAAAAGAAAAGAAAAGAAAAGAAAAGAAAAGAAAAGAAAAGAAAAGAAAAGAAAAGAAAAGAGAAAAGAAAAGAGAAAAGAAAAGAAAAGAAAAGAAAAGAAAAGAAAAGAAAAGAGAAAAGAAAAGAGAAAAGAAAAGAAAAGAAAAGAAAAGAAAAGAAAAGAAAAGAAAAGAAAAGAAAAGAAAAGAAAAGAAAAGAAAAGAAAAGAAAAGAAAAGAAAAGAAAAGAAAAGAAAAGAAAAGAAAAGAAAAGAAAAGAAAAGAAACTGAAAGTAAAACGAACCAAGAAGGAAATGACAAAAATGATTAGTGGAGCACTCTCTGGAAGCAGCAGCTATGCCCTATATTAGGTTTCCAAAAGAGGCCAGTGATCACTAATTGTCCTTCAGCTTCTGCAAATCGGAACACTTTGAAAGATGCATGGAGAGATGCTTTTGGGAACCTTGGTGGACTCCTACCTGAGCTCCAAAAAAGAGCTGAGAATCCCACAAGACCTTGCAGTGCAGCTGATAAGGGCCCATGCACAGAGAAGGACCGTGTGTGCGTGTGTATTTGTGTTTATGTGCTGTGTCTAGTGAGACAAGCAATAGAAAAGAGGAGCCTTGTCAAGATTATCTGCCATGAGATAGGAGAAACCCATGTATCACTCATCCTGAAGGCTGTGCACCAAGGAGCAGGAGAACCTTACACTCCCCTGACAATGAAAATAATGAAGTCAGATTATCCAAGGAAACTGTGAGTTTGCCTTACCCACAAACCTCAGCCCCAGGGAGGGAGGAAAAATTATCAGAAAGGTCACTCTGAGCAGTCAGAGTCAAGGACAGAGCTGAACAGCTCCTGAAACCCATAAGGAACAAACACAGAGCTCACAAGGAGGGGGAAAGCAGAATGAGTTCAAGGGAAATAAATAACAACATGAAAAAATTGAACGCTGCTGAGGAAGCATAGGAGACATTTCCCTCCATGTTGTGAAGACCCACAACGGCATGCTGATAGAATCCCCAGAGAGAGCACATCATCTATAACTATGCAGCACTGCACATGCTGGTACTACTAATAAAAGAGAACGGTTCAGATCACAGAAATTAATTAGTTTAGAACTGCAACCACCAGGAAGAGAGCATGCACACAGCAGCATCCCAAAGTGTGTTCTTATTAACAATTCTCTGTCTGGTGTGCTGTTGACAGAATTCTGTCTGTCTCAACAAAACTCTGGAAGCAGCTTTAAACTTCAGGCCCCCATCAAACAGCAAGCGGTCTCCCGGCAGCACGTCTGTATGGTAGCTAGTAAATCCAGCAAATAAGGACTCGACAGCATCTCCTGCTGTCACAAGGAAAACTTCAGCTTCTGTACTGGAAATGTCCCTTCTCCTTGAGGGGCCATCACTTTGCAAGCACTTACCATGCCTGAAAAGCAGAGCTGTGCTGCTAGTTCTCAAAGCAGGGCGCCCTGCCCTCCTAATCAAACCCATCTGTGAAGGGGAAGGGGCAGAGCACTTGGGAGCCTCCAGCACCCTGCAGGATGGAGCCGTGCTCCTCACAGACTTCCTTGCTGTGGAGAGCATATTTTCCTCATGCCGAGAGGCAGAACAAAGCCTTGCATGCATTTTCCTTGCCTACCCTTCATGCAAGAGGGGGCTCGCATCTCTGAGGTCCGGAGCTCATTTAGAGGCACCTCAGTAGTTCAGAGTTCCCATGTCCGATACTTCATCAGCCACAATTTACTGCAGTGAGATGTGATATACAGCAGGGCCATTTCATCTCCCAGAACTTTAGAGAGGGGGGTCTGTGTTTTAGCATCTACCAGTTTTATCTCTGCCATCTGAATCTCATTTCCAGGATAACCAAGGGTCCTTCTAATTACTGGTCTGGTGAATGTATATTGCTCCAAGCCCTTGTGATTTGGCTGAAAACTGGGGAAATGCAGACTGATGTTATTAGTCATTTCTTCAGGGGAAACCCACTGAGACACAGTGAAAAGTCGTAATAAAGCTGTACCAATCTGAACTACTTATCTGGCTACCTTGTAGAAGTGTAAAGTTTGAAGAATATGCCTGGATTTCTTAGAAATTTTAGTACAGCAAGGTCTTGTAACGGTTCTTGCTGTCCTAAGATTTCTAAGAGCTTAAGATGATGGCTGGCAGCATGTTCTTATTCAAGCACCAGAGAGGACAACAGTATTTTGTACAGCTAGCCATGGCTTGTCTCTATGCCAGAACACACATTATGGGTCATGATGCAGGACCTCTGATGCTCCAGGCATTTGCTGCTGTGGTTCAGTAACCACAAAATATATGGGGTCTGTTCCAGCTCTGCCACTGATTTGCCACATGACTCTGGGCATGTTATGTCCCCTGCCTCAGTTTCCACATATAACATGCAACATTTTCAAAGCAATTACCCATGACAATGAAACTAGAAAGAATGCAGCATCGATTGCTCTTTTTACCCCTCTCCCCACTGGACATGAGAATTGTGATTTATCTGTTGCATTGGAGTATGTATCTCTGTAGTGCTCAGTGTCTTGTAAATACTCCTTAATATCCTAGGAAAGCCCCCATGAGGTTGGTAGAGCAATATAGCTCTCATTCTGCATTTGAATCACAGTGATATGAAAGACCAAAGGACACATTTTAAAAGCAATCTTTTATCTTTGTATCTACCTTTATTTGCATCAATCTACTTTTTAAAAGCTGGCAAGATGGAGATTCCATAACCTCTATGGACAATCCTCCCCCATCCTTAACTATTCTTACCATCAGAAAGCTCCCCTTGATGTCTGCCTGATCTAAATCTTCTTTGCTGCATTTTAAGTCTTTGGGTGTGGAGAAGCATTTGAATCTTTCTTTTCTACAGCAACTCAACTGTATGAAAGGATTACCTTCCTGACTCACCACAGATTTCTCTTTTCAGAACAATCCTAACTCATTTGGTCTTTCTGCCTTAGACATGTTTTTAAGATTTTTCAATCTCACTGCCATTTCTCCAGGAGGATTTATGTCTCTCTTCAAGTGCAATGCCCAAAAGCTAGACACATAATTTCTGATGCAGTCCAGGATGCCATTGGCCTTTTTGGCCACCCCTAGGCTCGTGTCCAGCTGCTGTCCCCAGCACCCCAGGGCCTGTCCCAGCTTTCCAGACACTTTTCCCCCAGCCTGGAGCTGCAGGGGTTGCTGTGAGCCGAGGACAGGACCCAGCACTTCCCCGGGCTGTCCCTCAGCCCGCTGGCCTGCTGCCATGGATCCAGCCTGCCCAGCCCCTCTGCAGAGCCCTCCTGCCCTCCAGCAGAGCCACGCTCCCACCCAGCCCGGTGCTGTGAGAACTGACCGAGGGCCCTCCGTCCCCTCACCCGGACCTTTGATGGAGACGTCGAGCGGGCCTGGCCCCGGCCCCGATCCCACGGGAGCCCCACCGTGCCCAGCCCGGCTGGATGCGCCTCCGTTGCCCAGCGCTCCCAGGCCCTGCCCTCAGCCAGTTCTTCCCCCGGGGAACGGGGCCCTGGCCACGAGCAGCCAGCTTCTCCAGGAGATGCCGCGGGAGAAGCCGTCGCAGGCTTTGTGAGGTGCGGGCAGACACGGCCGCAGCCTTTGCTCAGCCCTGAGCGGCTCGCCTTGGCGCAGGAGGAGATCAGGTTGGTCAGGCAGGACCTGCCTGTCCCAAACCCAGGCTGGCCGGGCCTGATGCCCTGGTTGTCCTGTTCCTGCTGCTGGTGGCACTCCAGGTGATCTGCTCCATGGCTTCCCTGGCATCAGGGCAGCTGGCAGACCTGGAGTTCTGTAGCTCCCCATCTCCTTCTCCTAATCCTTGTAGAAATGTGACACTCATTTGCCAACTTCCATTCCTGGGACCTCCCTGTGTAGCCAGGACTGGTAGTAAATGACTGAAAGTATCTCGGTGAGCTCTTCCTCTGGTCCTCTCTCAGTGGAATTCCTTGGAAGGATCCCATCTTGCTACATGGACTTTTGTGTGCCCAACAGGTGTAGAGGTCATTAATCACTTCTCCTTGGATTATGGGGTCTTCATTACACTCTATATTCCAGCTCGGGGTGGAATATAGAGTGTAATGAATTTACATAAAGAATTAAGTTCTCCAGCTTGGAGAATTGTTTTTACTTTTAAAGACAGAAGCAAAGAAGGCATTAAGTGCCCCAGCTTTTTCCTCACCTTTGGTCACTATTTCCACCTGCATCCAATGAAGGATGCAGATTTTCCTTAGTCCTCCTTTTCCTGATGATGTACTTTGGAAACATTTTTATTGTCTTTTACATCAGTAGCCTGATTAAGTTCCAGCTGGGCATTAGTCCATTTAATTTTATCTCTGTGTAGCAACCTTGCAACATCTCTGTTGTCCTCTTTAGTGGCCTGATCTTCCAAATGTGACAAACTTTCCTTTTTAGCCTTTTAGACCCAGCTCTCTGCTCATCCAGGTCAGTCTTCCCCACTGTCTCATCTTTTGGCACATGAGGACAGTCTGCTCTTAAGCCTTTAGAATTTCCTTCTTGGAGAGTGTCCAGTGCTCCTGGACTCCTTTGTCCTTAAGGATGTTTTCTCAAAGGAGGTCTCTCAGACAGTTCCCCAACCAGGCCAACATCTTCCCTCCAGAAGCCCAAGGTGGCAGTTCTGCTGGACCCCTCCTTTAAGAATCAAAACCTCTCCCATTTAATGGTCACTTTGCCCAAGATGGCCTCCAACTCTTCTGCCACCCACCAGCCCTTCCCTGTTCCCGAACAACAGGTCCAACAGTGGCCACCTTCCCTTATTGCCTCGCTCACCAGCTGTGTCAGTAATTTCTCTGCCACACACTCCAGGAACTTCCTAGACTGTTTCTCTCTGCTGTGTTGTATTTCCAGCACTTCACATGGTCAGTGGAAGCTCCCCATTAGAACGAGGGTGGATGACTGGGACTGTTCAGTGAGTATTTCATCTGCTCCTCCATTCTGGTTGCGCAGTCTGTAGCAACCCACCACATCTGGTTTGTCGGCCTTTTCCCTGTTTCCTGTGCACAAAACATCAGCCCTGTTGGCTTCCAGCTCCTCCTCTTTGTTGTCCGTGCTACATTCATTGGTGTAGACCATTTCCAGATGTTTCCATGGCTTTTAAGACATCAATAACCCTTGTGCATTTGACACAACATGTACCTCCATCCCCTGCCTTCACTGAAACAACAGACTAAAGGATTTTACTGGCACAAGAAGATGCGTCTGGAAGCAGAACCTTGCAGAATCCTCTTTGAAATTTTTTAGATTTAATTGTTGATAATTATTGTTTCAGTATTATTTCAAACCACTTTGTACGCGCAGTGCAGTTTTATTTAGATGCTTTTAGATTATTTATTAGGACATCTTCCTAGATAAAGTCAAAAGCCTTAATGAATTTGATTTAGGTGAGGCTTGTTATCTCCATCCACATGAGGTCTGTTTCTCTGTCAGAGACAGAGGTAAGGTTGTTTTGACATGATTTGCTCTTCATGTTGATGACATTTGCTGGGTTTGCCACCTGGTTGCAGAGGACCTCTTTACTGAAGACTGAAGCAAAAAGACATCAAATAGTACCATCTGCCAGTATCTTTCTCTCCCCATTGAGTTGTAGACCAAGATTATCCTTTTTTGGGGTGTTTTGGAGGGTTTTTATTAGGGTATTTATTTCTGTATGCAGGAAATGTGTCATTTTAGTTATTCTTTCTAATTGGCATCACCTTCTTTTTTATTTTACATTTTTTGGTCCTGTGTGTTCATGATGTTCTTTTGTGTCTGTCTTTACAACTAGATCTGGTTTTTACCTCCTGCATGACTTTTTCCCATGTTCTTCATAAAAATGCAGCAGCTGTGGTGCAAGCAGACTTGTGTCTCCTGCATTTTCTCTTCCTTCTCAATTTTGGAACAAGGATTTCTTGTTGTTAGTATTGCCTGGTCCCCCCTTTTTTCTGTCAGATTGTCACCCTTGGGATATCACCCACCTGCTGCATTTACTGGTGATTCTCTTCTTGAATTCTTGTGGGACTTTTTTTTTGGGGGGGGAAGGGGGCGTTGCTCTCTGTACTCTTCATCTGGAATACAATTACAGTTCTTCCCTGTCAGCAAAGAATGAAGTGCATTGTTTTTAATAGTGAGACTAACTCATCATTCATTTCCAGGCATCACACCAAACAGACCAACTCTTACCATGATCAGAATTTTCCACCTTTTTCAAAACAGTGTTTTATTGGAGAACTGAAGGCCAAATGCAGAAAGTATGGTGCCTCCTTGCCTTTAAAAATCTGTATTTGTGAAAAGTTTACACAGATATTTTCTGGTCATTTCACAAGAAAGAAACCAGCAGAGCCAGCAGTAGAACCAAATCCCTGTGGCCTGCTGCAGTGTCAAAACCATGGATCCATCCATCATTGCTCTCTGAATTACATCTCTGTCACTTAAGAGAGTGTAGGCTTCCCTGCATTTGAAGGAAATTGCCAATTCCATGAACCCAAAAGCAAGCAGTCCACAGACTGATAGGGAAGTCTGATGATCTGATATGTAAAAAGTCTCCTTTGGAACCTCATGCAGCAAAATCCATCAAATGTAATTCAGAAGTTGCTTAAAATTTGCAGGTCAAGTGTGGATTCTGGGACAAGGTGAATTTCCAAATCTCTTTTAAAACCCTCACAAAGAACATAAATGGTCATTTGTTAAATGTGTACTGCATGTTTAATACATGCATTCTGTTGTTTGAGTAGAGAAAAGCCATGTGCTTTGTTATGAGGGGTTGTATGGATCCATGACTCTGTTTTTGCTTTCTTATCTTTATTAAAATCAAACCAGATGGCATTAATCCTTCAAACAAATTATAATTTATTTCTTCATGTTCAAAGTATGAGGATTCCTTGGTTTCTCTCATACTGATGAATTCAATAATTTTAATTAAAAAAGGAATGGTTTAAACATAAGACATAATTAAATAGATGCCTGCTAAAGTTCCCACATTGGTATGCTCCCTGTTGCTGGTTTGAGCACACATTTCCTCCACTGAAGTCAGTACTGCCCATACAATCTGATTTCTATACCTCTTCCTACATTCTGTGAGTGTCTGCAGAATCTGGGCCTATGCCCCATTTCTGACCTCATGCTGATGTAATTCTGCTGATTTTCAATGGAATTACATTGGTGTTAAATCACCAGTTTTATTTGGGTTGTTTGCTGGGATCCATGTAGAACAGGTCATTCAAAAGGTCATGCGTTCTTCTTGTATGAAAACAGTGAGTGCTTTTGGGAAAAAAAGAAAATTTCTTTTTTTTCCCACATTTTATTGGCCTAGCACCCCCCTTTTAGATATTACAACAATATAAATAAATGTTACTACTCTTGAGAACTAGCTACTAGACAAACTAAATTTCTTCTGTGAGTTTTTCAAACTCTATGTTTTTCTGCGCATCTCTTAGGGCATAGGGATTTGGATTGGAGATATTTGTAGAAGAGAGAACATTCCAAAATACTCATCACCAACCTGCATTTCCATTCTGTGGAGCAAAAATTAAATTATCATGAGCTTCAGTGGGGCCCAGTGGACTGTGCTTCTTCTTATAATCACTGTGGCTGAAGGAAAACCTATCTGTGGTACAGGGGATGATATTCATGAGCTTGTACACTTGCAAGAGAGAAACTTGGACCACGGAACCCACCTTAGTGTTGCTGCCACCATTTCTGGGACTGTAATTGTTGCTTGAAGTTGTAGCTTGGCACTGACTTTTCTTTGAGGGAGCCATACCATGCTAAACATGCTACACAGAAGTGGAGCTGTATTTTTGCAGAAGGTTTTGCTGATGTGTTTGTGCCCAGTGCTGGACGATATGGGACCTTTGCTGTGTCTCAGCCACCTGGGCCTGAAACCATATGACAAAACCTGAAAACCACAATTTTTTTATTCCTTATAAGAATTAATGCTGTATCTCCAATATTATTTTTAAACTGTGCCTGTTTGTTAGTTCTTCCAAGTTTGGGAGTGCGCAGAGTAGGCTGATGTGATCTCTAATGTCTCATTACAGAAGCATGTCAAGTAACAGAAACCTTCTTTCCCCTACTTGTGTTGCTCCTGTGGTCAATTTAACTGCTCTTTATGACACAGCTCGAGTTTTTACTTCATTTGTCCTAGTTTTGGGCCACACTTGAGAGAATTCATTGATTCGGCATAAAAAGAAGCCCAAAACAAAACAGAAAACAAACAATAAACTTAGGCTAAAAAGAAGAATGCCCCCAAAGCAATGAATAATTTCTGCATCACCTCAGTGCCAAGGATTGAAATGTATCTGCAAGACAATGTCACTGGAACCTGGGGACTCAAGGAATTGCATTAGGGACATACAAAAACAGTTGAGCTGTGTGTGCTGAAGTAACCAGAATGAGGACAAATGGTGTCAGTGTAGCTAAAAAATAATTTACTGAGTCAATTTTGATTGGTTGTCGGTGGATGCAGTTAGCTGAGATATACACTGAAGATGTCAGCAGAGCACCTACAGGGCCTTTCCTATTTGTGCCCACATATTTTTATTTGTTTATTCGATTGCAGTGCTGCTGATCTCCAGTGCTGAGAGAGGACCACCAAGAAATTAACAGAAGATTTACCCTTTCATCAGGAAAGAAACCCAAATGAGGAGAGCTAAAGCTAGACAGACTTTGAGTGAATCGCTTCATAGTCTGCCTCACAGAATGACTTCTGTCCTAGTTTGAAAGACAGGTATTTGCTAAGAAAGGGAGAAGCCTCCCTTTGGACTGAAAAATGTGATCCTTCCTTCCTACAGATTATTATGATGTCGAAATTAAGGGAGCTCTCAGGCAAAGATATGGGGGTAGGAATAGCAGTTCTTTACTAGTATATCTAACAAGACAAACAAGAACAACAAGAGCTATGAAATTACCCACAAACAGAACAGTAACTCAGTCCCAGTGTTTTTTGGCTGCAGGCACCTTTTCCCTGAGCTGCAGTTCCCGGTGCTGGGGGCGGGCAGGTCCCGCAGAGCCGCAGGAGGGCTGGGGGTGATGGCAGAGCTGTCCCAGGGGGAGAGAGAGATGGAGAGAGCCCTTCGCTCACGGTGTGGGTCCCAGTGCTCAGCAGAGTGCTGGATGGTGGCAGGTTACAGTGAGAAGGCAGCAGGGCAGGGTCTGACAGCAGTGAGGATGGCTCCCGACGATGGGATGGCAGAGCTGGGGCTGAGGCAGCGATCGTCCTTCTTGTCCAAACTCCGCGGGTGAAATGGGCCGAGGCCCAGCCTTCTGCTTCCTCTTCTGGCTGTTTGAATCTCGGGGGGTTTCCTTCCTCTCTCCCCTCCCCCTTGTCACCAGGGCCCAGTCAACAGGTATCTTAGCATGACAATGGGGAAAATTCCACAGAGGGAAAAGGGAAAGAACCAACCCCCAACAACTCTTCTCAGGAATAGAGCAGGCATGGATTGGTGCCCCCAGGAAGGACATTTGCCTGACCTAACTCTGACACTCGGAGGAGAATCTCTGGCTGAGCTGAGGTTCATCTGAAGCTCTTTACCCTTGACAGTGGCTTGACTGGGTCAAGGAAAGGCTTGAGGGAGCAGTGGGAGCAGTTTGGCAGGTCTGATGCAGGTCTCACAGAGAGCATCTGTCTCGTGGTTTTGCAGCTCAGTGAATGATTGCTTCCTGCTTGCACAGGGGTTTGGACTCCTTATGATCAAAGGGTGGAAGGGATCTCACAAGGTCATCGAGTGCAATTTTCTGCTCTGATATCCCAGAAACCTGATTAGAGAGTTTAAGCCCTCCTTTTTTTTAAGTACAAGAAGTCAGTTTGGTGCTCTACAGACAAATTTGAAGTTCATAGAATTAGCTAGTTTAAAGGACTTTCCAGTACACCTATTGTTATGTCCTGATAATTGACCAATCATGATATAGATATAGGTAGATATAGATCGATAGAATTTCTATTCTATTCTATTCTATTCTATTCTATTCTATTCTATTCTATTCTATTCTATTCTATTCTCACAGTTTTTTACATGTATATAAAAACCATTGTTAGACTACCCTGTACTTGAGGCATTTTTCTTCCTGGTGCCTCCTGGAAAGAAATATCACTGTAAAGGTTCTTTGCTATTCAATATCAAATTAACTTAATGTGGAGCTGCTCTGGCACTCACTGCATGGTTTAGAGCTTTTAGAAGATCATGTTATCGCTGTGTATTGAATTAATTTTGGTCTGCTCCAGCTAGACTCCATAATGCAGGTGACTTTGTATTATTTCAGCTTCTTCCAAAATATTTAGATGGAGAACTAATGATCATTTTTCCTTACAAATGCCTCACTCAAGGATACCACAATGAAACTTCCTTGATTAAGACAGCAAGGAATTTCCCTGGCATAGGTACATAATTCGGATTTTACTCTTGGATGGGTTTTTTTCTTCTGCTGAGCTTGAAAGTTCATTAGAGTGGGGATTGTCTCCTTCAGGTATATTAGCACAGTGAAGTGATGCTTTGTGAATGCAGAAAGACATCCTGTCTTACATGGCATGGCTGTGTGCTGCTTGCTCATCAGCCCATCTGATTGCCAAGTGATTGCTTTGCTGGATTGGTGATCTGACCATGAGAACATGAGAAAACATGAGCTCTGTGAGGATTTTCTGTTGTTGTAAATTTCTTCTTGAGTATCTCTGGATTTCTCAGGAAGGTTTAGGTAGCAATGGAGACATCAATTAATTCCCATCCTGCCTCTTCTAGGATCTGCCACGAAGTCACTGTCTTCTCTATTTTAAACAAAAGCTGTGTCCTGTAGTTCCTTACACTTAGCTGTCCTGATTGGTTGATGTTAAGGAATGTGCCACAACTCCTTCTTGTTCTTCTTCTTGTTCTTCTTCTTGTTCTTCTTCTTGTTCTTGTTCTCCTTCTTCTTCTTCTTCTTCTTCTTCTTCTTCTTCTTCTTCTTCTTCTTCTTCTTCTTCTTCTTCTTCTTCTTCCTCTTCTTCCTCTTCTTTTTTTATTTTTTTTTGCCTGGGTTGTATTTTCTCCCTTGATTAAACATGATATTTGTTGCTTATGTTCATTTTCTGACCCTTCCTAGCTTCTTATCATGTCCCTGCTGAGTCTATGCCTCTATTATCATACTGTCTGTAATGCTGTGGACACCTGCTAAGACTGAAAAAACCCACTATTTTTCAGCTAAAACAATTCCCTAGCAGACTGTAATTCCAAGAGTTAGGCCATGGAATTCGAATTTTTCCCACTGGGTGTTTAAAGTGCTCAGCACAAGTAACTTGCTGTCTAAGCTAACCTGTCAATACTGGGGCATCTCAGCTGACATTTGAGCAGCTTTCTCTCCAACTGCTTTGTTAGGTTTAAAATAATGCTGTCTTCAGAACTGCAGGATCCAGGCAGACCCAGATTTGATCATATTCCTTATAGAATCATAGCAATGGTTTGGTTTGAAAGGGACCAAGATCACCTAGTTCCAATCCCCCTGCCATGGGCAGGGACACCTTTCACCAGACCAGGTGAGAGAAAATCCAGAACCACATTTCAAGAAGCTGAATGGACATTTCTTGGAAATTGGACATTATCATACTTAGAGATGGTTAAAATACCAATTTAGGTTAGGCAGGAGGATTAGAAAGCTTCTCAGGATTCTGCCCAGCCCTATTTTCTTGTCTAGCCCATGGGGATGGTTAGCCCCCTTTCATTTTATGACCTATTTATTTGTGTTTTATACCCCAAATTGACCATATTATGAGTCAAAAAACAAAACAAACAAACAAACAAAAAAAAACAACAACAAAAAAAAACAAACAAAAAACAAAAACCAAACAGAATTGGTTTACATTTAAGACTGGAGATCAAAATATTAGTTTTTTTCTAGGCTCTACACATTGTGTCCAGTGTTCCAGCCCCTGAAGGAGTTTTGAATGCAGTGAAATTAGACCTTCTAAAGCAGAGCAGAAGACTTCCACAATTTAATTTCCTATGAAGTACTGTGATACATTATTGGTATTGTTGCTGTATAATGATTTAATTATATTTTGATTTCAAGACATGGACTTATTTCCCAGAAACTTGAAGTATCTAGAATATCACATGCAGCTGCAAGGCTAGGTTTCCTTTCCTTCACCTTCACCCTTCAAATCAAACCTATTTTCCTCTGGAATGTCAGTTTCAGTGCAATTTTGTTCAGTATTTTCTGTTTATAATTTCTTTGCTTTCATTATCCTAATACCTTTGGGAAAATAATTTTGTAGTGGAAAATGAGACATAAGGATTAGACTAAATAGAGAAAAGCAGCAATGAAATGGCAAAATTTGGAACACAACCATAGCTATAAAGCATTGTATCATCTTTGAAAGCTGGGCAACACTGGACTTAAAAGCAGTGCTTCTTTGCAATGTGACTTTATTCTTACTTTGTATTTTTCCTTCAAAAATAGCAAGAATTAGACTCTCATAAAAAACAATTAGCTGAAGACCTGTAAGTAGTAATTAGGTTAGATTTTACTCTTGATCTGTACTACCATGTCTCACAGAGGGATTAAACCATGAAACTGAGCTGCAGGTCTGTAGTTAGCTCCTTTCTGGAGATGGTCTATATATATATATATATATATATATATATATATATATATATATATATATTAGATATTGTTTTCACTGAAAATTTCCATGTGTCTTATCTGCACAGAATTCTTGAAAGGATGTTTATAGACATCCTCTGGGATAGGGAACATGTCAGATTAACATTAAATACCCTGTTGCAAAAGCTCAGTGGTTAAAACATATTGAAGCAGGTGGCAGAGCTCTTACTACACCAAACAGAAAACATGGTATTTTTCTCTCTGCTTTGAAAGGAGCAGAGAAGATCCTGTTCTCCCCACTGATGCTTTTGCTCATGCTGACACCCTGTCTAATTCCTCCACCCCTCAGGAGCCTGGATTGCGTCATTTCTTATTGGATATTATCATCACTAATTTGAGATCATAATTGAGCAATGTGCTTTCAGGGCTGACACAAAACATTTGGAGCCCATATGGGAGAGCTTGTCTTGCCTCACGGTGCTCTATAAAAACCAACACGAGCTTCCTTAAGCAGAACAACTGAAGCCTGGGGATGTAGCACAACATTTCCATCCTTCAGAGCTAGTCAACTCACCATAAAGATGCTGCCCACTTCTCATCTGTGCTGCCCTGCCCTTTGTTGAGTTCATGGATCATCTCTGTCTGTGTTAACTGTTACTGGTCCCCAAAGGTGGATTTGCTAAGAATAACTGTGGAGACACTTGACTGGAAAAAAACTGAGTGTTCTGCATACTGACCTGTAGTCTGGATCTCATCTTTTGTTTCTATAGCTAGCATCATTTGGTATTTTTGTTCACAAATAGGAGGTTCTGGTAAAATAAAAATTACTTATCCCTTTGAGTTGCTTTGGTTTTTTCCTCGGATAAATGTTTCTTCTTTTTTTTTTTTTTGACAGCTACATTTTTTTAAAAGGTGCAATAACAGTAAAAAAGGATGTAAACAATTTTTGTAGCCTTAAAAAAAATAGAGAACTGTATTTCAGTTACCACACCTTTGGGGTAAACATTCAGATGAAATTTAAACATGCAGTTTTAGATGAAATTTTTCTTTACATAGCCAATTATGTGTCCCTTACTAAACAAAATTTCAACTTCACCTCCACAATTAATTCAGTCCTCCACAGTGTTAATCAGTAGAATAAAAATAAGCAAGATATCTGCATATTTTTAATATGAGGTGAAGCAATCTGGTGAACAAAACACAGCTGTCTAAGTGCTTCATTCTGCATTACTTTTGGTTCTTTCATCAGCTACCTTTACAAATTAAGTGGAAAACTCTGCCATCCTGACACCTTGCCATTTTTGCATTCACTTTGCAAAGGCGTAGATAACAGTGGGTGTACAGCAAATGGGAATCATGGTTGCATGGTTTCTTCATGTACATGTGTTTTACCAGAGTATCAGGTTGGGTGGACACATTAAAATAAAATACAACACATATTTAGATTAAATTTGCCTCTATCATGAGTCCCAGTCCTGCCGTTATCACTTCCCAGAGGGATGCTGCTTTATCAGTCTCTCATTAAACGTGAGCAGTTATTTCATGTCTCCCCCTTACTGCCTACATTTTAATTTTCCATATTCCCCTTGCACTGTAGACAACTTGTGGTCTAAATATCTGTACATGGTGGCATTTCCTTACTGAGCAGCCTCATCTGCTGGCCCAGAGAGCATCACTTAATTTGTGGCTGCACATTACCTCCAGCCTCACTCATTCTCTCAATTTGAAGAGGAGAACGATGATTTCATACAACTTAAAG
Organism: Cinclus cinclus; assembly: GCF_963662255.1. NCBI lineage: Eukaryota > Metazoa > Chordata > Aves > Passeriformes > Cinclidae > Cinclus > Cinclus cinclus. The sequence continues at coordinate 4,694,137 of NC_085084.1, forward strand.
GTGTTTCACTAGGGATGCATTTGCTCCAACAGGCTGTGGGTACAATGACAGCTGACCCCTCCACATTGCAGGAGGCCTCCCCCTGGATGAATCCCATTCTCTGGATTGGCAATTTTCCTCCTTTGGCACAAATTGCTGGCATACAGGATTCGCTGTCACGCTGATAGTTCAGTAAACAGCGAAATTAAATCTTCTGACAGTCTCCTACAGGAATTTCATTAACCACAGGCCCGATTATGGAACTTCATTGCAATTACAGCACAGGGATGCTGTTTAGCTGCCTTATGGAAAACATGTTCTCCACTTCCTTCGCTAGTAGGATGGTCTGTTCTCCAAAGGTTTACCTGTGCTTCCCATCTCTTGGCAGTGGAGGTTTGTTTTTCCCAGGACTTTGAACTCCTAATCGCTTTCTAGCAGATAACAAGAATTGGGTATTTATCCTCCATGTGTATTTTGTGTAGAAGGACACAGTTCACCATCATGGTGCACTGAAATGTGTGCAGGAAATTCAGATATATCTGGCTATGTAATAGCAAGTCATGTTTTACAAACTGTGACTAGCTTAGTACAAGTGAAACAGTTTCAGAAGCTTGAGATCCACCAAAAGGAAAAGTCCAACTGCAAAGAATCACTTGAAAACTCCACCAATAAAGGGAAAAAGGGAAAAGAAACAGAGGAAAGGCAAGAATGAGTTCCACAGCACTGCTAAAATGCTTATGGCTGGTGGGGAGAAAGTTATGGAACAAGGAAATTGGTAGGTTTGTAAGGCAGGAGTAGAATCAAAGGATGATATTTGTCATGGCTTGCAAAGGCAGGGCATTGTCAATGGTGGTTTGGGAGAGGCTACACTGTACGTGAATTTTTAGGAAATGTTCCGAGACATATTTTAAGACTGGAGAGAAGAGAGCAATCAGTGTGGTTAATCTGGGTATAATCCACATGGAGGCTTGGTTTAAAATATGAAGATTGCCAAAAATAAAGTTATAGGATGTGCAATTTGCAGCAGTGGAGAATGTAGGCTTACCTCTGAGAGGGGACTGCATATGGTAGGGTGTGTCTTTAAGAAGATGTGAAGAAAAAGATGAGAACAAATAATGTAATATCCCTTTATGATACCAAAAATTACTGCATGGGAAGAGTCTGGGAAACAGTAAATGAAATCCTCACTAACCTGAGGTGTAAGAGGAATAACGGCTGTATCAGGAAAAGAACAAGCTTTTTTGAGGAGTGAACATATATCAAGGAAAATAAAAATTTAGTGAAGTTCTTTTGGAGGATCAAAAATATTTAACAAATTAATAATAAAAGATATATGATGTTGCCTTTCAAATACAGTTGCAAAAAGAAGTGATTTAAACCAGTATTTGGACCTATAAATTAATGTATTTGCAGCACCTCATCATGGACCTTCACCTGGTGCCTCTTTGATCACACTGGTTGCAGTGAACTGTTTTTCCCTCTGCAGCCACTGTTTTCAAAGGGTAGAAAGATCCAAGACGCTAGAGTGGAGCAGAGGCAGCTGTCCTGTGTTATAGGGCAACACCTCAGTTGTCCCATGAAATGAGACCTCTGACCATTCCCTGTTGTGGGATCTCACCAAGTTGAAACTCAGGCTGCCCTCGTATTTTCATCTGTTCTGGCAGAGGAGAGAGCAGCAAGGTGTGGGAGCTGGCAAGTTAGCTTGGTGTTTTTCAAGGGGAAAGGTCTTCAGCTCCGTTGTGAATTCCAGACTGCAAAGATGCCAAGGAAGAACCTAAACACTTAAAATGAGCAAGTGGCTTTGCTGTGCAAGATATGAGTGTGGCCTAAAGAATGTTCATGTGGGTCCAGAGGCACAAAACTGAGCCTTGCTAGAGATTCCTGCCGAGAGCCTTCCTGAGCTGATTCAGCTGCAATTGCTGACACATTAATTCCACCTGTGGAAACAAAAAGAGCCAAACATGACTGTGATCATGTCAGTCCCTTGGGCTGTGGGACTTGAAAACCTCCTTCAGCCATGTGGTTGAGTGGGCCAAGGATGTCCCAGGCTGCCTTTGACATCTTTTTCTTCCACAGCCTCCACAAGGTGCAATGTCATCAAAGAATACGGGAAATACTTGGTGCATTGTTCAGTCATTGTTCATGACTACGCCCTGAAGATACTGAATTGTGCTGAACTTGTTTTTCTGCCAAGGCTCCTTTGCTGGCCTGGATTCAAAATGTGCTTTAAGACTGAGGCTACCACTGGGTGCCAATGCACAAGGTGAACAGGCATTTTGTCCCCAACTTATAAGTGTCAGTCCAACAGGTATTCAGGGAGGCTGACCAAATTCTTTGTTATATTTTCTCTACCAAGGTAAGGACTCACAGGGGCTGACTGGTCCCTTTCAAACTTAGCTGAAAGCCAGATTTCCTGCATGAATTGGACTGAAGTCCTCAGTTAAAAAAGGTTCATGCTTCAAGGGACAAATCAAATGAAATATATTAAAATAAAACAAACAGGTAAATATATTTTTAAAACCATTTGTGAAGTTTGTACAAGTTCAAAAGGGCACTCGTGAAGCTAGAATTTGGTGTTCGTACCAAACTCTTTACTTGTAATGTCTATCCAGCTTTTTCTGTGGGCATTGGGAAAATCTCAGCTGTGTGTGGTCTCCAGTACATATGGGAGACAGAGCTGGAGCTTAAACTGTCTGTGTTTGTAGCTGCATTTAGTGTCTTTAGCAGAGATTTGCATCACGTTACCACACCATCAGTCTCTTCCCAGTCCTGCTGCACCTCCTGGTACTTCTGCAGAAGTTCTCACAGAAACTGCTAGAGCTCAACCCGTTGATCTCTCCCTTTCTTTCCTAGCCCCCTCACAACCAATTTACCTCCTACAGAATAAAATCTGGCTCACAAATGGAGCCCGGAGTTGAATCAGATGACATAAAGCATAATCTAGAATGTAATGTTATTTTTTATCAATTTCTGCTGCTTAGTTTTTGTCAGGTCAGTCCTAGCTATTACTGCCCACAGGTCCTATTGTTCACTTTTGTAAGACTTGGATTATCGATAATGACTCAACTATTTTCAACTGTCTGAAGGATCTGATTATTTATGGACTTCTGAATCCAATTGGAAGCATTCACTTAGACATTTCTTAACTATTACTTGTTCCTATCTGGCATCCTCTTCAAGTAAACACACACACACACACACACAGAAATGTTTTTCTTGAAATAATGACACTGATAAAACTATCTCCAAAGTACCTGCTAGTACTTGGAAGCAAGGATTAGTGCATATCAAATACCACATGCCTAGGAAAAAATGTCATTGCTAAATTTGCATGCCTTCCCTCACTCAGCTGCTCTCTGAGAATGTTCCTGAATTTCCAGGGCAATGATGTCCTGTTTCTCAGTGACCCAGTGACAAGGGGGAAGCACTGACGCACTGACTAACCTTGTACTACATGTATAGGGTATTGCTCTGGTCTCTCTGTTGCTGTCAGAATTGTGATCATAAATTAACAATAATTGTTGTGATACACTTCAGCTGCTGCTGCTCTTTTCACATATATGTGAAGGAACAGCACTGGGCACATGTGCAGGAGGTTTTGCCTACTCCAAAACAATGCAGGCAGGGATTTCTGGGGTGCCTCTTTTTGTTTTACTAGTTTCTTCAAAAGTGATTAAGCTCCACTTTTCCATTTTGGATCCCTACTCTTATGAAGTGTCATCCAGCTTTGTTTGATAGCAACACAGTGAGGAACTGATGCAGAGGAGATGACCTACAGGTAAGGTTAAGCCAAAAAAAAAAACAAAAATCACTGGTGTCAGTGTATCACTCCCTGTCTGTCTATATATCCAGGGTTGCCCCACCCCAGCACGCAATACTATTTTTCTTGTTCACTGATTTCCACCCAGTAATGAATATGTCTTTCACTCAGAATTGTCCAAGGTTCTTGAGAGTTTACTCATGGCTGTCAAAATGCTGAATGGCCCTGCAGCCATGTCTGCAGGAACTTTGTCTGGATCTGAGCATATCCAAGCAGCCCAAGGGCTGCAACTTGGAGAAAATAATGAAAACAGAACCCATTGGACATTAGACAAAAAGGAACAGAGGAATGGCCTCTGTCCACATTCAAACCCTATACACTAAGGTGAAGAAAGTATTAGAGCCAAAGCCAGGCAAAAGCCTCATTCAGACCTTAATTGGAGTTGTATTACTGCTCCTTAGGTTTGGTATCACACAGCACTGGGATTTCCTTTAGCAAGCTCCACCAGGGACATAAAAACAATTAGTCCCTGGATTTGATAAGTGCTCACCTCAGCCCTGCTCTAAGTAAGCTCTTCCATGACTTTCACAAGCCATTGAGGCTCCTGTGACACTGTGATTCATGCCCAAGGGGTCTTTCTGAAATGAGGGTGAGATGGGAAACCTTCTGAATGTGAAACCTCAGGTCACTCCATGGTTTGGAAAAAGAGCCATGAGAGCTCTTTGAAAGAGCTGCCAGCACCTGCCAGTGGGAAAAGGTGGCAGGAGACAGGGGGGAGTGTGCTGTGAGAACAAGAAACCTACTGATCCAAAAGAACACATATGATGGTTAGCAAGCACCTCCACAGCCACTGGGACATTTCAACAGTATTCTTGGGTGGCAAAGAGTTTTTTGGGGGGTCTGCTGTGTGTCTTGAGGTCATGCTGCTACTACCATTTCTTCTCTCAGCATTACAGCTACTCCTGCCAGTCCTTGTGGTGCCTTAAATCTCCGAATATTTCATGGCCAGGCCTTGAAATCAGCTTTGCTCAGACATTTACAGGAACATTTGCAAGTTAATTTATTTGTCAAATTGCAGTTTCAAATTATTAGCAGATTTGTGTCGCCAGCCCACTGCCATTCGAAAGACAAAAAAAAAAAAAAGAAAAAAAAAAGAAAAAAAACCAGACAATTGAGAAGAAGTCCAAATATTTTCATTCAACTTTTTTTATAACGAAGCATTTTGGGGTAATGTTCTTCTTTAGTATGTAATTAAATCTGAGTTTTCTGAAGCAGAAATTCCACCTTATCCCTAACTTAAAACATCTGATCCTGAATGAAATCCTGCAGGCAACCAAGGTTAGTGTGTGTGCAGAAAAGTGGACGAAGTTGGTTTGTAGAAAAAGCAAATCATCTAAGCATGATTATTAAAATGAAAGAGAAGAAGAATTAGTTATTGCCAAGCTCTAGAGGCACCTCTGGTGATGGCTGCTTTGCTTTTTTTGCACAGGTTTTGCCTAGGATGTTCTGAGTAGAGCTTCTGAATTTTCTGTGCATTTGCATTTGGAGGGGAACTGGCATTAACTCTGTTCATCCCCCTGCTGAAAACGGGGCAGAAAAGCCTCGTTTCACACCACAGGACAGCCACAATCAGATATGGAACCAGGTCACTGAGGCATTGTTTTCCTATCTCACCACTGGCCACATTTCATCACCGAGTCTGAAAGAATTTGGCTGTAGGGTCCTTGTAGCATCCACTTGAGGCAGGACATTCCAGTCCTGCACAGCCTGCCCGTGCCTTTGTAAACCTGGTGAGCAGCTGTATTCACCAGCCCCTCAGATTCTTCTTACAGCAGAAGTTGTTAAAAAGTCTGAAATTTAAAGTGCTTTATTATGAAATCTCTGCTGCAGTTTCTGCAGTTGGGAGAGTTAGTCTGTTTGGTATTGCTAGAGCACTCTCACTGTGATATACTTTAGAATAACAAGACATCAATTTTCAGTCAAGAGGCTATTTAAAAACACTCCTAATTTGATGTGTTGTGCAGATGAATTAGTTCATTCAACACTTTTGCCATTTATGCTGGTGGTGGGACAGGTGTTGTGTCTCCTGTCTTTGAGATTCTCCCTTTCTTTCTAAGAATAACTGGTGTATTAGGCATTGCTCTTTATCAATTGAGCTTTAGTGTTGAGGATAAAGAATAGGTCAACTTGCAAATAAGAAGAGGAATTGTTTGGAAATTAGATGAATCAAAATAAAACCTGTTGAACATTGTATGTTTCAAAAATACCAGGTCCTCTGGCTTCACCCAGAATGAAGAAGAGCCAAGCCCCAAGGCATTCAGTGATGCCTGTAGGACCACAGCTTTGTCAGTAACTTCTGCTCTAGTTCTCTTGCTGCGCAGAAAACACTGCAGGGAAAAAAGCACTTCCCTCTTCCCCTTAGTCCTAACCCATCCAGACCTGTAGTGAGAGATGGTCTGACCACTTCTGTTGTGTTAGAGGGAAGACCTGCTCCCAGGATCCTGGTCAGTGGCCAGGAAAACTCAAAACAACAGAGGCTTTGTGCAGAGAAAAGACTGAGTTCCTCCAGGAACAGAAAAGCAGCTGCTCATGGTACAGCAGGACTTTTTGTTCCTGCATAAGGCTGTCCACTTAACTGTGCAAAATATAAATTTGATGGCCAGATATGGATCAAATAGAGCCCACAGCACAGTCCCAGTTTGCAGTAGCATCCCTAGAGATGCTAGTGTCTGCATGGGTAAAGAGAGCTGTATCTTGAATTACAGGGTAAAGAGAAGTGTTCATGGTTGCTGCCAAGCTGCATCTGCTATGCTGTGAAAAGAGGCTTACATCTCTACGCCTAGTGATCAGGAAAACAAAAAAACAAAAAACAAAAGCTTCATTGCTTTTGCCAGAAATATCACCTTCTCTGTGTGGAACAGGTGGCAGGTATGGTGGCTTTTATTGATTATGCTGAGAAACTAAATTCCTGTAAGTAAGTTATTTTGGTGTGTTTTAATTTTGCAACTAGTCTTCCACCCCAGTATCCCAAGAGCATGAGCAGCCACTGACAAATGAGTAAAAGTGCCTCAATTATGTGCATGATGAATTAAATTCCAGCATATTTTACAAAAATTTCCCTTCTGCAAGGATTGTGTGGTGGTGTTGAAATGGATGGGGGTTTCAAGAAAAATTGGAGGTTAAGAAAAAGAAATTATATCTGTTAGGCCTTGGAGAAGTGTTGAGCTAAAAGGGCCAAGAATTGAAGTGGAGAAGAAATGCATTTAAGTGCTTTTAGGTGAGCTATTGTGTCTTTGCAGTGGACCCCAAGAACTGAGGCAGGGAGAATGGAGAAGGGCACAAACATTCCAGATATACAGATGTCATGCAGTTGTAGGAGAGACTAGGAATTCAAATTATGGAGCCAAGGGAAGATGCTCATGCTCCTATTTGCTCTGTCTGAGAATCTCTTATGTGGATTTGACTAGAAGAGAGTAGAAGAGGTAGAAGAGTCCCCCAAAAAAATCTCTTAGAGTCAGAAGAGATGGAGACCTTTGAAGAGAAGCATAGGTCTGCTCTAGATCTAGCAAACAGAGCAGGGGAGCATCCAGGTGGAGCATTTTGTGGAAAGGTGCTTCCTCTGGAGAGGTGTGATTAACTGTGGCCTTGCAAGTGGTTCATCAAAAGAGATTTCTGGGGTGGTTTGGTCTGTGACTGCTGGAACACAAAATTGACATGGTGACATTCTCTGTCCACACTGGTGGATGTGCACGTGAGCAAGAATGTCTTGTTCATGTCATGAGTCATTCAGCTGAGGTCTCTACAGCTGAAAAAATCAGGTCCCAGTGCTTTAATATGGTGGTGTGAATTTGGAAGCATCCTAAACATCAAGTCATCTCTGAAATGATGGCTTTGATGGGTAAAGACCTCCATTGTTCTGCTCAGACAAAAGAACATTTGTGAACTTCAGTAGGATTCTGAGTTCAGCACAGGAAAATAGAGATGAACAGAATTCTGCTGCAAATCCACATTATGCTTTAGTTCCACCTAAGCCCCTGGGAGCACAAGGGAGTTTACACTGTTCTGTCAGGAGTCTGTGACCCAGTGAACAACAACAGCTGGACGTGCTGAGGCTGATGTCAGCTTCTGGATCGTCTCCTCTGGCAGCCTGAGCCACTGCTCTCACAATGATCCTGTGCACCACGTGGGTGGAGTACAGGACACTCAGGACTGCAAGGTAAAACTGGTCAGAGATGGTCCTGGTCCTGTGTCAGAGGGGACCTCTCTGTTTTGTGAAGCCTTTGCTCCCTGCATGCCTGGGTGATAAAGAGTGAGAAGGTTTCTCTCATCTCAGCAATCAGATTAATGTCTTTACCCTATCAATATGTCCCTTAGATTACCCTTGTGCTTACAGGTTTTGATTCAGCTTCAGATTTGGCCCCCTGACCACCACAGGAAGGCAAAAATAATGTCAGGATTGAGTGACATGTGAGACTCAGAAAGTCATATTTGGCAGGGTTGGGACCTGGGTTGGAGTCTTGGAGTCTAGCTACAGCTTGCTGAACTACTTTGTATTCCACTGTGAAGGTAAATCACACTGAAAAAAGCCCCATGTAACAAGCTCTGGAGAGTTCTTCCCACTTAGGAAGGTTGCAGGCCATTGCTTACATTTCCAAGTGCCACAACCTTTCTGTCCCTGGTGGCATAGCACACATGTGGGATCACAGGATGCTCTGCTTAGGTTATGGTCAGCTTTAAAGAAAAGCTGGATCTCAACTACTTGGTGAACATATTTGTTTGGCTTTTTTTTTTTTTTTTTTTTTTTTTGGTTGAGATGTTCACAAGAGGCCCACAGAGCTGCTCAGGAAAGGCGGATGAGTTCAGCAGAGAGGTGGGTGGTTTCTGTGGCTCAGCAGAAGTTCAGAAGGCTTTGTGTGGACTGGTCCAGGCAGCCTGTGCTCTCCCTTCAGAGGTGCAATGGGCCAGTGGCTGCAGCAGGCAGTGCCAGCTGATATGTGCATAAGCTGCAAAAGCATCTTCAAAGCATCTCACTCCTTGCCATTAAAAATAAATAAATAAATAAAAATTCAAGATGCAAAAAAAATCACACATTTGTGAATGTGTACTCACCAAGTGTTTATTTAAAATGTAAAATTGGTAAAAGGCTGCTTTTTTTCTTCTTTTTTTTTTTTTCTCCCACCCCCTTACACACTCCCTAGAGCAGACATCGTGTATCAATTGGTTATTCTTCTCACCTTTTTCTTTTCCTTCATATTTTATTGTGGGCAGGGGGGTGATGAAGGAGGGGGAGTTGTTGCTATTGTTGCAAGGAAGATTCTGGAATCTGTGAACACATAGTATTAGTATTTTAAATAATGAGAAAAAATTCCACATGGAAAGCTCATCTGGCTGTGGCAGTTTGTGACTGAATGAGAGAAAAGTGCCCTAGAAGCTATTCATTAGGAATTCACTGGAAGCTCTCAAACAAGCCTGGCAGAAGCTGAAATTGAAGTGGTCTCTGACCTAATTTTCTTCTGCATGAAACATCTGCATCAAGGCACTCTTTGATGTATTCCACTTGGCTCTGTCTACAGTATTGTATCACATGGCTTCAGCGTTGCCTCAGTTTTAAAAGACATTTCCAGCCTGTAGAAGGTAATGTGATGTTACTGTTACCCAAACTAATCACTCAATGTGCTCCCGAAATAGAAACAATAGAGGTTCAGACAACGGTGTCTGCTTTGCAGTCGTTGTTGCTGCCTAAGCTCACGGTTTTAAAAAACCCAGATCTGTGATATTCATCTCATGTAATTCATCAACACCAGGAAGGGGAGGGAGAGGGGGGAACTGTGAGCCTTCTGTGTAATAGTATGTCAGAGGACACAATGCTTTACATGTGTGAGCTCTGCATTCCTCGCTGCTCCAGCCATGCAGTTAGTTTAGCACATTGAAAACAAAAACAGGGAAATGTTGGAGGACGCTGTCATAAAACCTCAACAGAAGGAGCTCCTGGTTTTCATTTTGCTGTTTGTTCTCTGCTGATTGACACCCAAAGCTCACGGTGAAAGAAATGTGAGCATGTTTGTGTAGATGCGTGGATGATGTGTGATGTATTTTGAATATATATTTTTTCCCCTCCTTTTCTTGTCTGCACCACAGTACACATTTCAGATCCTCTCTCAAGCTCTTCTCCAAGTGGTGTATAAAACTTAGCTGCACGAATATATTTCTAAATATGTGCCCACATATATTTTACATATATCTACACAAATAAATGATATGAGAAATTTTTAGGGTCACTTCTTTACTTTGAATGAATAGATCTTAGGCTTCTCCAGAAAGGTTTTCTGCTCAGTCTTACCTAATGGCATGATGCTGTTTCCCAAACCTTGCTTGTATTATGTGAATAACTGTGGTGTCTTTTGTATTCCACCCCCTGATGAAGAATCCTTTGAAATTCTAAATGACTGTGCTGCAGATTTTAATGTCTGTCTCTTAGAAATAGCCAAGCATTACCCACTCATGGAGCAAGATGCAGCAAGCCTTTTGAAAGTTATTCAGACTGCTTCCTCAGCCTCATGAGTGTGTGCGTGTGTGCATGTACATGTGCTATTTAATTCTCTGAATGTATGGCAGGAATACATTATTTCCCTGTGAATCACTTTCTCTCTCCTCCTGTCCATCTACTCCACCCCCCAGATCTCTCCTACTTTTGTTGACATGGGAGAAATAAAGCTTACTGTCTAGGGAGCTTGTACAGGTCTTGTGGGTACAGCGTGAGATGAGTTGGTAGCTTCTCAGTACGGTTCCTTGCAGAGATCAGAAAGAAAAAGCAGCCCTACTGCTACTAATTAGATGCCTCCAGGGTAATCACAGCAGAAAAGTCACGGCCCAGAAGCCTCAAAATAGCCTGCTCCCTGGGGTTATTTTCCCAAGTTTTGGCTGAAACACATCAGGAAGGCAGAGTGGAAGGAAACAGAGCCTCACTCCTGTCTGGCTTTGCAGCTGGCATATACCTGTGTCCTCTCCCAGGTGCTTTTCCTTTAAGACCACGTTTCTTTGCCTCACTGATGTGTGGAGGACTTGTATCTGGTAGCAATGGGTATAATTAATTCCTTATACAAACAGCTGCTCCATCCTGTTGAAATAATGCGTTTTGCTGTGCTAGGAGTTGTGCTGTGCACTATGACAGCCAGCTCCAGCTCTGGAGGACTTTTGTATAACAGCTCTGTCTTGAGATAAGGGAGGACAGGCAGGGAGAGGTGAAGGGATGTATCCCAAGGTCATACTGGCAGTAGCCAAGAAGCAAACTCCACCTCATCTCCTGACGGCCAAACTGCAGCACTTTGAGGTTGGGAACACCCTGTCTCATCTTCTGCAGAAAAGCACCAGGCCAGTCCTCCTCAGTGCCTGTTGCCAGCAATAAATCTCCTTGAACTAATTTTGCGTAGGACAAAACCAACACTGTGGGAAAAAAAAAAAAAAAAAAAGCAAGCCATAAAAGACCCTTTGCATGTCTGTTGTTTCTGGAAGGGCAGCGAGGAGCAGGGCAGCCCTCTCCCACCACATTCTCATATTATAGCCCCCCAAAAGTAATGTTTCAGAAAGCATATTTAAATAAGAAAAGACAAGATCTTCTAGCAAGCACTGGGGTTGATTTAAACTTCTGCATGGACATAGTTGGCTGTGGATGGTGCCTGGCAGAAGCTTATCATGCCCACTCTAAAAATAACAATTTCCAGTGGACAAGATCTGCTCACTCAGATCCAGCCTTGGTTCTCAAACAGTGGCATGACATTCAAAAGTGTCTGAAAGAGCCTTTGGCAGGTGTGTGATGCTGAATAATCCAGAGAGGTCATGGCAACAGGGCTTGAAACAAGTAGCTCCTGCCCAGGGTCAAGTCAAGCTTTTTTCCCCAAGTCTGAAAGAAGTGGAGGGATAGGATTTGCTCTCTGTTTTTTTTTTTTCCTTTTTTTATTCCCCTCACAGATCACTCCTTTCCACCTCTATCCCCCAACCCTTGACTTTTCTCTGGATTTTATGGTGCTACCACAGACCTGCCTGGTGTGGAGAACAATCAAACCTATCTATTGCTCCCCACCCAACCTCAGCTCCTTCATTAAAGCAGTTGTTGTTTTTAGCTGGTTGACCTGAGCTCTGGAGACCCCTGTTTTGCAGAAAGTTCCAGCCTCTTCACCAGTGTGATGCTTCCTCTTTACCCACCCCCTTACATCTGAACCCTGGAAGACAAGCTGGGTTTTGTCTATTCATTTGGCAGATGGTTAGATTCAGATCTTAGAGGAGCATAATGCTAGAAATGGAGTGTGTGTATGTTTGTGCTTGTGTGAGGTGGGGAAGGGATCCCAGATAATTTTCTTCCTCTGTGGCCTTACAACTGCTAGCAGTTTCACACAATCTCTGGTAGGTAGCAAAAATAAAAAGAGCTGCCTCCCCCTTCTCTTTTTAATTTCTCTCCCAAGTCTGTGCTGTATATACCAGCAGTGTGGTCTAGGCCAATGCTGAACATTTGTGCCTTGGACAATAGCACAGCCTGGCCTGACTATTATCAGCTGCTGTTTTCTGGTTAGCTTTCCTTTTATTCAAGTGCACAATGCAAGCCTTTATCACCCTTCAGTCATAGTGACTCTTGAGGAATACATCTGGTTTTCTCTTTCAGCAGCTCTGAAAAGGTCAGTCTGTTCATTTCTTATTCGCAGGACACCACATTTTTTTTTCTGAGCTGGAAAGACAGGCCTACACCTTTTCATTCTGTCTCGTACATAATTAGACATGGTGTCGCTCTAGAAACCTACCCTTGAAATCCTCCTGAGTAACTCTTTCAGAGACAGAGGAGACGCGGCAAGGGAGCGAGTGAGCGGGGGGGACCACTTCCATCCGGTCTTAAATCTCTTTGTGTGGTCACAAAAGCACTTCCCCAGCATTGCCAGCCTGGCTTTTCCCTCTTCTTCTCCTTCTTCTCCCTGTCCTTTTCTTTCCCCCCACCCCCCTTTTCCCTTCCTAAGGCTGGCTGGTGCTTTACGAGCACACCGTGCATGGCAGAGGCTCTCATAGGGGGGAAAAAAGAGCCCTCAGATTATTTGAGCTAGCAAGGTTGCAGTCGTTTTCCTTTCCACGACATCCCACATTCTTCAGGCAGGCTGTAACACAATAAGTGTGCCCAAGAGGACAGAGCGTGCAGCAGCTGGTGTCTGACAAATTATCCTGCTCCAGACAGGCAAATGGTGGCTTGAGCTCCAGCCATCCAAGGGATGTGTGTTTTGGTTCCCCCTCTGTGCTGGGTAGGGTGGGCCAAATCCTCTTGGGGTTGGAATCAGTGCTGTCTCCTTGGAGCCAGAGGGTCTCATCCTTGCTGGAGGTAATTTTCCCTTCCTGCATGCTGCCTGTGCATTCCAGTGCGAGGAGCACCAGGCAAGGCTGTCACCACAGCCTCTGTGCTGAGGAGGAAAACAGTCTGAGAACTTGGAGAGTTCTTCTCCTGAGCTGTGACTGCCAATATCGCCTGATTTTATTTTGTGCCTGGGCTGTTTTTACGCGTGTTCGTGGTGACGTGGTTGCAATCCAGCAGCACACTTTCCCCAAGGTTGAAATTCTGCTCTCTCTTGTACTAGGCGCACACCACAGGACTTGCAAATTTAGTGAGTGCTTCTTCCCAAACAGGGGCAATCCCTACATTTGACATCTCTTAAATTAACTATGAACCTAGAAATCACAATCACCAGGATTTTTTTTTTTTTCCCTGCTAGGAATTTCTTCAAGCCAGATGTGAATATACCTTGAATCCAAACCATCACCAGCTTGCTGCAAATGGTCTCAAGGAGAGCAGGGGAAGGAAATGCACAAAGCCAGAGCAGCATCGAAGTGGCTGATGCAGCTGAGTGCAGAGACATCCCATTTCTACTCCAGCAGTTTCAGGGAGCTGGGAAATCTCTTCCTGCACACCTCAGCCCAGAGACACTGCTTTGCCCAAAGGAGTATACAGCAGAAAGAAAGGACAAAATTGAGCTTTAAGAAGGAAAATTAATTTGCTAGCACACTACATGAGCTAGCCATGAGACTAGGAGCAGACCTTTCTCCTCCTGCATCTATTTATTGAGTTGCTGGACTACATATGCTCTAATGGACAGCCCTTCTAGTTAGCTTCATGTAGTGGACTTGATGTACTGTTGCAGTATGGCAGATGTGTTTAAATATCCACCTTTCTTATTTAAGTGAGTTTCATATTTTAAGGCAAACAACAGGCTAAAGACAGAGAATTTATTTTCTGGTATTAAATTTCTTGATTGGTTTGGAACCATATTTTATTTATTTATTTATTTATTTATATCTATATATTTCAAATTAAAGCTTTCCAAGACTTTTCAAGATTTACAGTCTTTTAGCTGTGAATAATGGCTTTAGGACACAGAAGGAATATTTGCAATCTTTATTCAATTTTTTATATGATAGCTTCTCCTACTAATACAGTTAGACTTTGGGGTTTATCACAGTTTCTATCAAGAATCCTGATTTTCAGGGGTTTAGAACAATGTGGTTTAAAACCTGCCCACAGCTAAAACACATTTTTGGTCTTATCACACCAGGCTTACAGTAAATTGGAATAGAAATTAGAAAAGTGCAAGAATAGTTATGTCATTTCTAGTTACTTCTTGTAGAAAGCCATAAAAGTTCAGAGTCTTGGCCAGCTGTAAAAGATAATGTTCCTTTCATCTCAGCATTGCCTATCTGACAATTTATGTTTTTTCATGATGTTGAATTATCACTGCATGCACATGGGAAATGGCAACATGGAAAGAAAGAGACCTGGACCCTGGCTGAGAGCCTGGGGTGCAGTCACCCTCACCATGCTCTCCTCTCCTGAGAAAAGATGGAAAGCAGGTCTTCCTTGAAAAGACACCTCCCTCTGTAACATCCGTAGCAGCAAGCTTCACAAGTTTTAGACAGAATTTAGCCATTTAACTGTTTTCTGTGTTAGTGTTTCACCACACTTACTTCTCTTGGTTTGTGTTCTTAGGATGAGGCAAGCTATGGTCATTCCCTGTTACAGAATACAGAATGCCAAAAACTTTAATTTTTTTCCCTCATCTTTATTTTTTAAAGGTTTTTTTAGGGTTTTGTAAAATTTATTTACTCTCGTTTTTTAGTCTTTTGAGCCAGTGGAGACGTCTGTCTCCAGGTGCAGTTGTAACAGGAATAACAACAAATGTAATAAATTACAAGTATGAGACACACCAGTAGAAGCTGATATAACCTCTGGTTTTTCTCTCATTTGCTCCATTGCTAAAAGCAGTGGATTATTAACATTCCTGCCTATCAATAAAATGCTGATGTAATAATTTAAACCTTTATTTAAAAAAAAAACCTTTCAATATCTGTTGATGATTTTGTATTAAAACTGTTTTCAATTTGGAAGACTTGGCTGTGACCAGCTTGGAAGGTCTCATTAATTTTTTTGAAAATAATAGCTACTTTTGTGGTGGTCAAACATGTAAGACCAAAAAGATGCATTTCCATAAGGAGGGTGAGCTTTGTTGAGGCTTTGCTAGTCTCAGGACATAAGCAATAGAAAGTTTATAGTTTCCAGTTAACTCTTCTGTCAGAGATGGTCTAACAAATGCATATCTGATTTGGCTCAGAGGATATGTTCTTAACTTTGAAGTATTTCAAATATAAAGAAAAGTTCTAACAGTGGAAATATTTTCTTCTTTTTTCCAACTGCACCTGGCTTGTCTGTTCAAACAGATGACTACAACAGGCAAATGTTGTCTACAGCAAGGTCAGTTTGATACTTCTGGAACCCTTTATTCAAAAGGACTGCTTTTCCTAAGTAATTTCCAGATTTCATTTCAGCTGGAGATGGGTGATGTCAAACCTGCCAGCATTTCTTAGCAAGTGTGAAGCCCCAGTTTTCCACCAGGTCTTCTAGGTAGACAGACAAGTTTATTCAGACGTGGGCACTCTATTTCCCGTGGCAACCTTAAACAGTTGTAGGCATTTCTGGCTTGGCAGGTGCCTGAGCAAACCTCACTTGTGGGTGAGTAGCCACAGCTATAAGGCAGAGGTACTTGCCTGAAGCACTCTTTGTGTTTCAGAGAATCCTCTCTTCCTGTGAGAAGCCGTGGAGTGCTTTTGAGCATCCTTGCTCCCAGTACTGCAGAAGGTAGAGCCTTGTCTCTGCTTGTCTCTCTCTGGGAAAATGCATGCAAAGGTAGGAAGGAATATGCTTTTCCACGTGCAGTTTGTGAATAGGACAGCCATTGACTTGCTGGGCAATTTCATCTTGAAATTTAGGCTGTCTTCAAGCAAGGGCAGTGAAATTCTCCTTTTGCTGAAGGCCACTCTTTGCTCCTCTTCTTGGTTTTTGCACATTCCTCAGTGGAAGTCCAGAGTTCCACCTTTCGCCTCCTGCCTATCCCTGCCCTCAAAATAATGTGTGTATGGACATGTGACATGAGGCCACAGGCTACAGCCAGCCTGCCAGCTATAAATTCCACAACCTGATATGGCAGCATCAAAAGGGTTTTCCATCATTTTAACTCATTTTTCTTCACATTCTACAAGTTGTGGTGAGATTGATGCTGAAATAGTTTTTTGTTCCTTCTCCAGAATTATTCATGTGTTGCCATTGTAAATGCTGTTGGATTGCTAATTAAATGCTATTTAGAGTTAAAAATGAATGAGACTTTTGTATAATTCTTTTTTTAAACACCAACATTTTTCAAGTATGTTCACAATCAGAAACATATCTTCATGATTTGATTCAGAGGAAATAGCAACAAAAGAATTATCCACAGAGTAGTTTTCAATAATTCATCATTCCATAAATGTACAGAGCATCACCTATGTTTAGGGATATTAATTTTTTTTGTCTTTTTATTGGAATCTTATATATGTGTACCCACTGTTACGCCTGCCTGCCTAGGTTTGCTGGGCACTCAGGTGGCCAGGTGAAGTTCAGGGTCCACACATGCATGGGGTTTTAGAAAACATTTTCCCTGTCCACCAAAGGCCATTAAGTTCACAAAACCACTGAGTAGTCAGTGGGAATGCAAAACTTCAGATGCAGCTCTGACATGTCTTGAAGACCCTTGCACTGTCCCAGTGACCAGGACAGCAGAGGTTACACCTTTGTGGTGTACCAACAGAAGAATTGCTACATTTTCAGGCTGACCTTGTGCCCTCCTGTGCACTCCAGAAGATCCTGGTATCAGGGACTACAGCAGTCTTTCTAGCTTTTCATCAGTGACTGTACTCAGAATATGAATGAAGAATTTCACAGTGTTTTGACCCTCCTTTTTTTTCTTTTTTTTTTTTTCCCCCAAAAATTCCAGATCTGATGCTGTGTGGCAAAAGATGATGAAGTGGGACCTCACTGGTTGTGATCACAGGAGGAAGGGCTTGAAAACTCAGGATGGGAACCAAAAGCAGCCAGTGTGTTATTTCACTATCACTGGAGGCTTGATTCATGACACTGTACCACTTGATGACAACGGTGGTGGCCTCTTCCAGTCCTCTGTGTGTGTCATCCCCATGCTGCATTTCACTACTAGCCAGAATCCCAAAGCTTGTCAGGGCAAGAGATATCTCTTGTGTACACATGTGTGTGGTGCCTGGCAAACAGGATCCCTGCAGAGAGCTCCAGCAGCACTGCTCTGCAGATGTTATTAGCAGCTCCCTGTGACAAAACACAAAGGGTTGATCTCGCATCTAGGGATGGGTTCAGATCACGTTTCTGGACTCAAACACCCCTCCAGCTCCAGGGCGTTGAAAATCCGAGCTCAGCTACTCACAGGATGTCCTTTACACCTGGAAAATCCCAGGCTGATGTTGAAACATCTCTTCCCTTGCTGGTGTTTCTATAAGGTGCAGATAACAATGCTACAGGCTGTGAAGAGCTCAGCAAGAAGAGACTGGAAATTCAGAGCGTGAGGTTTTGTACTCTGAGGGTATAAATTAAACAGTTCTTGTTGCTTCTTTGCAGTTCCTTATGTGTTAATCCAGCCATCCCCTATCAGTCTGTGAGGAAAGCCTACTGACTCTCTTAGAGCTCAGTATCATTTGTTTTCCCTATTCCTTTTTCCTATCAGAGGGCAAACACTACTGCTGTCACTTAGAAAAATAGGATTTTGCCTGCTGTGCTTGAGAAATCTTCAGCACCAGTCTGACTGTACAGGTTCCAGGAACTCCTGTTGTAAGGCTGGGATTCAGCTGACTGATCTATAGCTGCAAAGCTTCACTGCTTTACTGCACCAGCATAAAATGGAAATGTTGTAACATTCCCATCTGTGAAGACTTGCCAGAACAGTTTAGTGTTTCAAAAGCTGCGTACTGAAGGAAGACAAGATCTCACTACAAGCTGTGGGAGCTGGGAGAGTTTATGAAGCAGAAAGTATGGACTAAGGGAGAGATCAGACTGGTGATAGTTTACTGGCCTTGCAATTCTTTTAAGAGGCACTAATGGTAGTGGACTGCTACAGTCGAAGTAGACCCGGACTCATTTAAGGCAGTACCATGAAATTGGTTGCAATAAAATTATGCATTAAATGTGCATTATGTTTAATAAGACTGTATTGCACTCCCAATGTTTACTCTGTGCCCATTGAGGCTGATCCAATTTTCTAAAGTTCTCCAATTGGCTTGCTATCAGGTTTTCAGCCAGAAGGTCAAATTTCACTTGCTCTTAGTACATGTCTCCATTACTTTGCTAAGGCATTTACACTCCATATTCATTACCTCTTCTTTTTTATCTATCTCCTGTAACTTGACTGCTCCAAAATGCTCCCTGTAGGTGGCATGTTTGACACAAATGAGATCAGTCTTTAATAAATGTCAACTCAAGAACACACACACACACACACACACACACACACACACACGTGTGAACACACACTTTCACCAAAGATGCAAAAAGAAAGAGTAGGGGGAAAAGCTATTTGCAGACCCACATTGTAGGTAATTTTATGTTACTTCACTCAAGGTGCATGAGTGACCTCTGTGAAATCATGGGTTTCGGATATGAAACTGGGAATGTAAGTAGGGAGGCTGGAATATATGTTTAGAGCAGTATGTGATCATGACTATACCAAACTGGGAGCTTGATTGTTTTAATCAGAGGCAATGATAGTTTTAGTGCTCCAAAAAGCACATTATTTCCCAACATCTCAGCAAACTCTGTCAGCGCTGAGCTCAATGTGGGTAGCACAGGCGAGGAACCAGCAGGCGAACTTTCTTAGGGCTTTGTCTTTCTTCGTAAATGCTTTAGCAGGAAAATACAAGCCTTCTTGTATTCTGTCCTCCTCTGTCAGGAGATCATGTTGAGAGAATTCAGCGTGCCTAACAAATCTCAGCCAATAACGTGGTATTCATCACTCCAAAATGGACTGTCCCTGTTAGCAAAGCTGGCTGGGCTTCCCAGAAGGAGCCATTGTCTGGGACACTGGGTACTCTGCCTTGGCAGGGAGGTCTATGCCTTGCCTTCAGCTTGATTAGGTAGGGAAAATGCAGTGGAGGCCCTAAAAAGTCTTGCCAAAGGCTCAGATAATGAAGTGTTTGAATTGGCTGGCTGCAAGGTATGTCCACCCTGCTGTCACCCACCACTCTGTCTCCAGGCTGGTGCAGATGTGCCCACGTTTGCTATAAAGCTATCTGCGGGCAGGCTGCTAGCTCTGCACACCCAAAAACTGCCCCAGGGTCAACTGGGGAACCTGCAGGGTGTGCTGGAGCATGGGAGCCTGGACATGATGTCTTGGGAGATCAAAGTCACAGCAGCTGATGTTTTTCAGAGTGGCCCCTCTCCAGTGGACATCTGGGTGCTACTGGGGCTGCTCCACACCAGCTGGACACCTCTCCTCATTTGTGTCTCTAAGAGAGGACCTCCCTGCATCACACCAAAACTCATGGGTGCTCAAGCAGAGACATCCATTGCTTTTGCCTCTTTAGGTATAGATAGGATGAAAATTGCTGCTACCTCTGTGCAGAGCCACGTTTGGTGTCACTCTTCTGCAGACCTCTCAGTTATTATGTGGAATTATCAGTCTATAGGTTCAGCAGCATTGTTTGCTGCTGGGAGAAATATTGATACTCTTTTTTGAGTCTAAAATGTTTTATTTTCATAAGATACTGAGCATCTGACCTATTTTATGAAAGTGCTTAGGCTTTGTGAGATGGATACCAAAGGCATCTTCAAAGGCATTGCTTTCAGAAATCCTCAGGGAAACTTTGCTACCCACCTTTCAAAAAGGGAGTGGTGTTTGTGGTGTTTTCTGAACACCACCTTTCACATGTGGTGACCCTGGCAGAGCATTTGCAAGGGCTTACACACCCAGCTCTGGACATCAGCCCTCCTGTGGTGCTGTTGCTCGCGGTTCCGACTCGCTCCTGCTAGTGGGGAGGACCAAGAGGCTGAGCAGGAGATCTACCTGCCCCGAGCTGCCCCAGCCTCTGAAGTGTGTCTTCAGCCCATATGGGACACAAGTGGGTGCCCAGTCCCTCCAGATGGCCCAGAATAACCTTTGGCAGAGGACTGGGGCCAACAGCTGAGGCGGCGGCTGCCTTAGCTAAATCCATCTGTGGGCATGAGTCAGAGCCCTAAATCCAAGTGCTTCTAGTCCCCACCTGCCTTGCACTTGTCCTTTAGTTTTCTCCTGAAACACTGAGCTGTGGGCCTGTTTTCTCTGTCCAGGCTGTCACACAGTGCTCATCTTGTCTTGGTTGAGATATCACACCTTTTCAGAAGGTAGTGCTGCTGTCAACTGACCCCATGCCTGTCCCAAAGGTCTCACCATGGAGAGATAGGGTTAGAAAGCCCTGAAGAAGAAATAGAACAGCTGTTCCTTTGGCTGCATTGGGAATGCTGGAGGAGATGTGTCCAGTTAAGGTTGCACCTCTCAAGAATCTTCCCACTCTCAGGCAGTCAAAGACTCTTGGCTTCAGCCAGGTTTCCTCGGTGAACATTGTTTCTTTGGATGTAGATATTCCCCACTGAGGAGGATGTGTTCACAGACAAGTGTAATTATTCTGTTTGGCTTTTCCTCTGGGATGCAGTTTTCTGCTTTGTCCCAGCTGTTTGTGTTTGGTACTGCTAAACTGAAGTTGAGGGGTTGAGGAAGGACTAAACCTCATTGGTGTGTCTGCTAGTCAGAGACTTACAAAAGAAAAAGCTACAGTTTTGATTTTTATTTTGGTATATTAGATTACATTGCTGAGAACAACAAAGGCAGGCAGCCTCAGCTATCTGGTTTCCATGCATAGGAAAGAACAACCTAATCCTTTTCTTCCTGAAATCAGCAGAAGGGATCTCACTGAACCCTGTCTGCATTGCATAAGACTACAAATAAATATTTCTTATTCTGGTCTTATATTTCTTTACTGTTGTTGTTATTATTATTATTATTGTTATTAACATTAGCATTATTATTGTAGCCAACTTTGAAATTTTTCTTTCCTTCACCTTTTCCTGATTTACTTTTGCATCATTATGTTCCACCAGAAGAGTGGGCTGTGGAACAGTTTTGCATGATGAGAGATGGTCCATTCTATTATATTCCATGATTCACATATAATTTTTTAATTTACATATAGTTTGTAGAAGGCCAATGTAGTCATGCAAGCACAGTTCATATATACTTTGATTAAAACTCCTTTATCAAATAATAGTTGCTCACAGGGGAAAAAAAAGGGATCTGGCCTCCTTTATATCAAATATAGATTTGGATCTCAATGATTTGTGGTTTGGAGCTATTTTTAAAAATAATTTATATATAATTTGCCAAAAGCATGCCAGTCAGCCTTAAATTCTTCCACTGTCCTGTGCAGAAGAAAGTGAATGTTAACTCTATGAAAAAAAAAAATTCCTTGTGACTTGCATGGAGCCAGATTTACTGTAGGAACCCACAACATCCTTCAGTGCAACCATCAAAGCAGAGGGAGTAAGACACCAAGACATACAGCCTTCAGTTCAAAGGACAATAAAGCCCTGTTTCAGCACAGCACAGGCACACTCATTTCAACCTGAGTCAGTGTGAGGCTGTAATCCAGGAAGGTGCTTACACACATGCCTGCCTGTAAATAAATGCTTAATCCCATTGGAATCAACTGGGCCCCAGCTCAGCTTGAGCTTTCTTTGCTGTGCTGGACTTAAACATACGCAGTGAAGGGAAAATTGCTCACAGCACCCTCATCTTTAACAAGCGTGATGGAAAAAGTTTGCTGAGAAATCAGCAGGATTTCGGCTAATGTGATTAAGTGCTTTTTGGAATCCAGATTTCTGCAAAACCAGGTCTGTGGATGCTGTTCAAAGCTTGCTGATGGCAATGGGTGCTGGACTAGACCCTGAATATAACTGGGTTTTCTCACACTTCTGCAACTTTAAAAAAAAAAAAAAAGACTGAAAATATTTAAAAGATTTGAGAAAGGAAAGGGTAATCAAGGGTGTGTTTTATTGCTTCACCACCTTTCAGAAAAACAGCTGGTGAATGAAACAAATGAGGTTATGAGAAAGGAGATGGTTCACAACTGATTCTTTTATTTCTCTTCTCTAAACAACCTGCAGGCTGCTAGCTCTGGTTTCTGCTCTCCCCAGAACTGAGATCAGCAGGCTGAGGATCATGTGAAGAGCAGAGATTATGCAGGAATAAGCTGTTCTCTCACTCCTTCCACCCCTGTTCTTTTCTGCATTCCCTGTTGAAAAATAAGGTTCCTTCTCTTTGTGTTTAAAGGGAAGAATCTTTGTGTATGATTAAAACTAAATAGAAACTGGAGGACTAGATGTTGTCTGTGGCTCATACCCGTATGTCCTATAAACCTCTGGCAAGCATGTGAAGAGTTCTCCAAACTGACAGTGCACACAATGTCCAAATCTAATTTGAACTGCATGGTGCAGCTTCAGCTTTCAATCACACAGCACTTCCTCTAAAACACTGTCTGCAGCTACATTTCCAAATTGGGACATTTTTGAAATTGCTCATCACGCAGCTCCCTCAATAGACCAACATATGTTTCAGCAGAATCAACAGGCTGACAAACTCCAGGCCACTGAGAATTTTATGTATCAGGGAGCGCGTGTCGCACATGAATCAAAGTGCATGTCATGCTTCGGGACTCGGTGCCTGTACATCTAGAAACATTTTCCAGCAATGGTTATTAATTATTGAGATGCTGTAAACAAGTCACCCTTCCTCACACGTCTTGTTTCAGCTCTATGAAGCAACAGAGAGCTTCATGCCAAAATGACATAGTCAACCCGGAAAAGGCTCACCCCACCTGCTTCACTCCCAGCACTGTGAATGATCTTATTGTGCTTGGTGGCACATGCTTGTTAAAATTAAGGGCTGTTGTCAGTTTTTTGTGGGATTGACATGTGAAACACTTGGAGAAGCCAGGGTGGGGGTGGTAAAGGAGACCAGTCATCTGCATGGTACAAAGGAGAAGAGTTCCAAAGGTCTGGGGATTAGTTCCCATTTCCATCTGAGATTTGGCCCTGTGGCCTTTGCCCTGTCTCAGCAATGAGGACATTGCTCGTGACTGACCTCTGAAGTGCTCAGAGACAAAGGCTGATGAGCACTATTAAAAAAAAAAAAGGTTATAAATACTAAATTTTTAAAAGTTTCCTTCTGGTGACTAATACATGTTGTCCTCTGTCTTTTACCACATCAGAAATGCACAATTTAACCACTACACAAAAACACTGAGGTAAAAATTTGGGCTCCACATGGATTTGGGAAATGAGATGATGCAAACAGGGAGTTGGGAAAAAAGGGACCTGTGAGCTGAAGAGTTGGAAACCCATTTCTGCTTCATCATTTCTTGCAACAAAACCATCTTTCATACAGCTAGTTGGCTTTCTTCATGAAAAGCTTTATGTTGCCTTCAGTTGGGGGTTAATTTTACCACAAAATTGTGGTTTTGTTTGTTTTTCTGTTGAGAGTGGCTCTCACAACACGTGGCAAGTAATGGGGATGGTGAGTTCTCATTTCACTTTCTTCTGGAAGGACATCTATGAAATATTTACTGATGTCTGTCACAGATGGGCCATCATGGAGAACAACTCCTCTGCCAGACAGACTTTCTGTCTGAATAGAGCTGAATGCCTTCATTTCCCACACAGTTAAAAAAAATAAAAGTCGTTGGGTTGTTTTTTTGGTTTTTGTCTTTTTTTTTTAATAAAGGGGATGTATGGGAGAGTGAATTAGCAGTTTTGTAGCTGTAATTTTGTAGTTATAATTTCATTTCTTCTCTGTGGATGGATGGTCCTTTTTGTCATTTCAAAACACAGTGGTTCACCTGAGCTGTGCATTGCAGATCTCAGAAGGTGGAAACTGGGAATCTCAAGTCTTGGTTCAGATTCTGTGATATCTCAACAAACTCCAACTGCATTGGGAAGTCAAACTTTTTTTTTTTTTAAAGGCTACAGGGT
The DNA here is from genome assembly GCF_963662255.1 of Cinclus cinclus. Taxonomy (NCBI): domain Eukaryota; kingdom Metazoa; phylum Chordata; class Aves; order Passeriformes; family Cinclidae; genus Cinclus; species Cinclus cinclus. The sequence continues at coordinate 4,718,286 of NC_085084.1, forward strand.
GTCTGAGTAAGCACACTAGATTCCATACAACTCTTGGGGGACATGTGGGGAGAAAACATTTCACTGAGAGGCTTGAGGACTGTATTCCTCCAACTGTGCTGCTGTTATACCATTGTAGTTAGGAAACAGGCTCGGCTTCTCTGAAAATTCCAATGTTCATATCAATCTCTTACTGCAGGAAGTTTAAAATGATGCCATGGAGAATAGGGAAGAATATGGAAAATATATCACATACAAACAAACAAACAAAAAATTTTGATGCCTCTCAAAGGCATTGCTTAATCTATGACATGTACACACCAACATGATGTGTTGGATATCCCTAAAAATCTTCTTCCTCTGACTTTTATTTCCAGAAATTCTCCTTCTGTTACTTGCCTCACTCCACCACATCAAGAAGACAAAAAATTCCAGGAGGAGGGCTCATCATAAGGATGAGCTCATCTTCCTAAGGTGTTTACCCAACATTTCTTTTTGGTTAGGAAAATTTCCGAGCTGTGCTTAAGAAGGCCAACTCCCTCTCCTTCAGTAGCCTTCTCAGATGTTTGGCTTTTGTTACTGGAGTGTTACTTCAGGTCAGCTACAGCAATCTAGAGCAGGTCCTGCCATTGGTGTGGTGGAGATGAGGGTGAAGAAATTTTCCAGTTCTGGAAAACAATATCCACAGAATGAAACACTTCTTTCCATGTTCTGAGCAGAGGAAGATGAGAATATCTTGAACTGTGCAGGGACTTGGAGTCCTTGGGCTTTGGTCTGGGGAACCTGGCTGGGGTTTGGCTTCCTCAGTGCCCCAGCTGGCACAAGGTTGTAGTCGCACACAGGGGAATATGTACCCAGCAAAGCAGTCCTTCACATAATGGATATAAATATGATTCTTGGAATTTACCAAACAATAGGCAAGAGCAGTATTCCCAACAGGCTGGAGGGGAGCAGTTAAGTATGAAGGAAACACCTGCAGAAGTGGGTATCCATTGTTTCCTTTTGATGTTTATCACTGTGCCTAAATCTGGAAAGAATAAGCTTTTGGCCTTCAAAAACAATTTCCTTCCTAGCCTTTATGGCCTGGAGGAACCTGTCCTTCTCAAGCATTCCTGTTTTGGAGACACACAAAATTGTCTCTCTGCCTGGGTGAAATTTCATCTCTGACTCCTCTCAAGACCGAGCAGGTAACTTTCATGGATCACGTCATTCAAAACGAAGGGCTGTGGTGAGTGACACTGGTGAGGTGCCTCTCATGGTGGCACATTCTGGTTATCCAGGGTTCTCCAGGATACTCCAGGATTCGCCATGACAGTGGGGCAGCAGCAGCACCAGCAGGAAGGCGTGGAGGTGGATGAAGATTGGAACCAGGCTGAGGCTGCCACGTGAAGGTTTCCAGACCAGGGGCTTGACAGGCACAGTCCCATCCTCCAGCATTTCTTTAGCACTCTGACAGATGAAAACCACCAGGAAACAAAGGGACAGGCCAATCCTCATGCATTTTTGATCAGCAGAAGGGCCTGACCCCCACATGGTGCGAGGTCATGGGCAGACCCTCCCTTTGCCTTGTCACCTCTGGAGACAGAAAGCATTTCTCCAACGCCAGCCACCTCTGCAGACCCTAAATGCTCACACAGCTGCAGGAGTCCAGCTCTGCCCGCTCTCCCTTCTGCCCAGTCCCACCCCACTGCTGCTCTGACTGCCTGAGATTTGTCTTCTCTTTATATAGCACCTTTTATTATTCTTTTGACAGGCCTTGAATAGTGACGATGAGGAGGCAGGGGTAGCCGTCCAGTGCTCCCAGTGGTGCTGTTCAGCTGCACGGTTGTTTTTTCTCAAGCTGCCAGCTGGTCCTGACACTCTGCTTGTTTTCTCCCCCCTCAGGAGGCATTCTTTTGGTGGAAGCTACCTTGCTGACATTTAAATGGAGCAGGGAATGCTGCTGAGCTGCCTTCTCCTTTTCGTCCACTGGAGCTGTGCTGCCAGCTTTGTCTTTGACCACTACTCCTCACCTGGTTCCTCTGCACACACAGCAGCCCAGATGCTTTTAACTTCTTCCCCGCTCACTACTTTACCCAAAATCTTTCTTCTTTCCACTCTTCTGCTTATCTTTCCTCAGGCTTTCCTCTGGATTGGACGATTCTCTTCTCCTTTATGCTAATAGGAAGAGGAGCAGGGCAGAAAATTGATGTAAACAGGACAGGATATCTCAGCAAAGATCTGAACATGGCTGTAGTACTCCCTTCTGCTCCTTCAGCCCCTGATGGTTTATTTAGGCTGCCTCAAACCAGAGAAGGTGACAACCACCATGTGCACAGAGCATGGCTGATGACCAGATCTCAGCTCTTCCTGCCTAATCTGGAAAACAGTCACTGCAGTCAACCCATGGTCATTTGTGCCCTGCACTGGATTATTATCTCAGGCATGGTTCTGTGTGCATAATTCCTTGATGTCTCACAGGCTTCATAAAATTTGGGCAGTCCAAGCCTGTGGCTATTTGCAGTGCTCTTCATGGATACAATGCCTTCAAAGTGATGTCTTTTTCCAGACAAGGATCACAAAAGCACACAGATTTGGAGCCATACACCTCCCACTGAGCACCACAGCACACACTTAAAATTCCTCCCATGCTGTTCTTTAACGTGGTGGAAACCTCAAATTTGTTGAGATAGCCAAGCGGGCACCAATCACACCCACAGACCAAGAAGGGCTCTCTGAGAAGAAGGGATGTGGCTGGGAGGCAAGGCCAGATGATCATGGCTGGTGCATTTCAGATATGTGAGGAAGCTGGTGTTCCTGCTTTGTTTTTTCACCTGGCCTCCTCTGCTGGTCCCTCACATCACCACTGTACATCTGCTTTCAGTGACCAGAAGTGGGTTTATTGATAAACTCAAACAAGAAGAAAGAAATAAGATCTTAATGTTTTTAAGATCATTAATCTTGCAGTGAATATGTATGGTAGCGAATCGATGTGACACATTGTATGTTGGATATATTTGGTATTATGTGTTGGAATGTATTTTATATGTCATGTCCTTTTTTCTTGTTCCCTGCATGTTTTGGCCCTGGTAACAGGTTTGCTGATGACACCTTTGATTAGCATGGTTTAGAAGCCATCAGAAAGCACCAGCCAGAGCAGGTCAAAATGTGCCTCAATCCCCTAGCTTTATTTACACTAGCAGCATAAATCCATATAAGACAGCATGAGACTGTCATCCCATTCAGACTGTAACAACCACCTGAAAACTAAATCCATCTCCCTGCTTCTGTGGCAAATCAGCCTGAAAAGTCTCCAAGTCTCCCTCACTTCAACAGGATATCAAGGAAGAATTCATGCAGCTACATTTCAGTTTGCAGTGCACAGCAAGGCAACAAGGAAAACACATGAAACCACTACACCTGGAAGAACAGGTTGGTCAACAGCACGGATCTGTAAGTATTTTTGGATTGGTCCTAAATTATATGTAACTTTTTCCCAGCATTTGTCATGTCTGCTCATGGAGTAAATACCAGTGTGCCACTGTGGAATTTGTACATGTTTATGCAGCCAGCAGAGTAGGGATCCTTGAAAATTTCAACCTCTGGTGTTTTTAAATACATTCTTACAATTGCTTAAATCTCTTGATATATGCTGCGTCTTGACAGTGCATCCTTTTGATGTTATGTATATCTCAACATCACCAGCAGACCTCCAAACACAGTTGATTCCCACCGAGTTCAGCCCTGGATTCATTGTGAGAGAATCCAGCACCAAGATCTTCATCTAAGCACAGAGATGGGAAAGCTGGAAGGCATTTACCAGCACCAAAATAAAAAACTCTTGGGATGCAACAATCTGAAAGGGAAGATGACACATTTCAGTGGTTGATTTGCATGGTGTTCATGTGGTCTTTCCCCAGCCAGATACAGACAACCTGGCTCAGTTCTCATTATGCTTTGCACTACAGAAGATGCACTGGGAGAAGTGCAGTGACTCAGCTGCGGTGAACATTTGACTGAGGGTAATATTTGTGAAGGAAATAAGGGATGTACAGATTGCTATAAATTTTCTTGATGTAGAGAGAGACTGGAGCACTGGTCAGGATTACAATCTTCTAGTGCAAGTTGTGTAAAAGTGACCCAGCAATTCTCATTTAACCTCTTTCATCTGAAACTTGCTACCTAACCTGGCTTATTCTCTTTCACCACTCTCCTACAAGCACCTCATCTCTTCTAAAGTGTTTCAGCAGATAAAGTTACTCTCTTCCATTCCTGCCACTGTCCCAGGAAAACTCCCAAATGGATATAGCCATGCTGACGCTGAGCAGCTTTTTTTGGTTTACGCCTCATCCTTTGAAGGTGTGATGTAACCAGAGCAACAAGATAACTCCTCCTCTTGTCTCTGAGCAAAGGAGTGGCAACAGCACAGGGTCTGCAACCTCAAGGAATTCTCAAGGCATCAAATCCCAATGGTCAGAGTTTGGCTAGAGCTCCAAACAACCAGCTGGGTAAAGGCACAGAGTGTCTGGTGAGCAGTATTTCTAAATTGCACATATAACATTGATCAGAAACATTTGGTTGTCGTTATGGTGATGGTTGGTTAAGTTTCTCTTAGTTTGTCATTGGTTCACCATTCTACCTACAGAACGTCTGAAGGTTCTAGAAGGACAAACTTACTTTCATCCTTCACTTTTTTTGCACATTACAACAGTACTTGCTAACCCTGGTACCTTACTCCCCTTTTGTCCACTTTTGGAACAGAACATAAGCCTTTTTATTCACTCAGTTTTTCACAACCAAAAATAAGATTATTTTTTTCACAACAGACATTAATGATTGTGTAAAACCTCTTTATTAGTCTAGATTAATCCACCACTCAAGGTAGTTTTAAGCAAGCCTCAGCTGGCCTCATAATGATTACAATGAAACAGCAGGCCTTGCAAACCTCATAAGAGTTGCAATTAAGGATTCCTGAGAGATACAAGCTGATATTCCTCTGTTGGCTTCTTGGGCATTTCCCCAGATTTATTGGGTTTTATGATCTTATACTCAAGCTGTGATTGTGCTTTTAAAAAAGGAATTAAAGGAATTAAAATTCAAAATTGAAAATCCTGGAAATAAATAGTAAAAGTGATGAGTGTTCTGGCTTGGCTTGCAGCGAGCACTAAGGTTTTCCTTCTGCCACTTCAGCAGTGCACAGTTTAGAAATCTATGTATGAATCTTCCATGCCTCTATCTGTGGCTTTACAATGAAATGATAATTGGCCGTATTCCAGGTCTCAGGGAACTCAGCAGTTTTGTGCAGGATATGTCAAGTTAGGGGAAATTTGGTGGGGCCTGGCAGCTCAATAGGAGAGGAGAAAACATTTGTTTGAGCCTCTCTTGAATTGAAAAGCACGGTGCCACGGTAAAGCAGCACAACTTTGTCTCAGCCAGCTGACTGCATTTATGGGGTGGTTTGTCAAAGAGAATTGTTCACTGGGCTCCAGCCAAGGGAACTGCACCACAGGAAAGGCTGAGAGCCCCAGGGAATCTACACTGGGCAGCAAGAACTGTGTCCAGGGTCAGTTCAGCACAGCTCCAGCTCTGGGAGGGGAGGCTCAGGTGCTGCAGGTGTGGCTGTGAATGCAGCCTGGGGCACACAGATCCATCCATCCCACTCCAATTTGATGCAGATTCACAGCTGCTTGTTGTCCAGCCTCCGCAGTGTGCTGGTACACCCCGTGGTTTTGGGTTACATTTATGGGGAAATGGGCCTGATGCTGGGGCAAGCATCTTTTCCTCCTGATTTCTCAGTCCCTGTAAGACTGTGGCAAGGGGTTTGCTGCTGGGTGACAGCAGAGACAGAGTGATTACACATCCCTAAAAATGCTGAGGGAGGCTTTCCAGAACAAGGTTTGCTCAGAAGAGCCATCCTACCTGCTGTATGAACATGCCTAGAGGCAACCAAGCGCAGTTATTTTGGGATTTTAGAACTGTTAGAATTCAACGGTGAAACCACTTTTCTCTGTTTTAGTCACTTGTCATGGTGACTTTTGTAGGTTATGACAAAATAGGAACATATATTAATGGAAACAAAGAACTTTCACTCTTTTTTTTCAAATAAAGGAGTTTTTTCTCCTTAGGCAGCAATCTCTACCTGATTATAGTATTCACCAGTTTGTAAATATTTCATTTAATTTAAAAAAAACCTTTTTCAAAAGTTGTTTCAACTGAGCTTTATAAGTTTTATTGCTCAATGAAACTTAGTTTACAAGTTATGTGACTGGGAGTCATTCTTCAAATCCCAATTAAAATACATATATAGTTTGGTATTTTTTAATTATCTCAATGTAAAACAAAATGGAGCATTTATAAGTTTCAGATGGATTCTTGAGGGTTTATAACTTTGATCTAAAAATGAAATTGCACTCCCACCATTTTCTTAAGAGAAAAAAAAATCAATGAAAACTGAGAAAAACACTGTGATTTTAAAACTGATTACAGCAGGTATGCAGCAAATTTTGTCCACACGTTTTATAAGGATTTTTACTGGCAAAAATCCTAGCCATGGCACCACATCAAAATCTATAATCAGTCCACAGGTGCTGATCCATTCCCCTACTCATACTTCATTCAGAAGACTACTGCTAGTCTGTGTCTTCCAGGGCTGGACTCTGCTGTCGTGCCCAATGGTGCAAATCCACAGACAGTTCAATTAAAACCTACAGATGGTTTCTTCTGCCAAGAAACAAAAACACCCAAAGCCGCCGTCCCTGCTTTCCCCCAGATGCTGCCCCTCAGTGGAATGGGCTCTGGTGCCACAGTGGGACACAGGGAGCCTCATGAGCTGCATCCCTTTCCTGTGAAAGACTGAAAACAATCTTTGAAACTGGGGCTTCACCCACTGAGTGCCAGAAGTGAGGCTGGTAGATGTGATGGATCCAGAGCTGAGCATCAGATGCAAGGCACTGGCAAATTTGGGATGAAGCCAGAGCAGCCTGGGTGAGAGAGGGGATAAATGGAGAGCTGCCTGCTGGACCAAGCACAGGCTCTCCCAGCAGACAGGCAATGAGCATCAGGAGGAAACGCAGCTCATTCAAGAGTTTTTAATAGCCAGCTCCCCAACTGGCTGTAATTTTAGCAGGCAGTTTAACTAGGCTGGACTGAGCTTTTTCCAACACAGCCCTGTTCAAAGAAAGCTGGAGAAATCCCTTTGGCTGCCCAAGGCCAGATGAGAAGCACATTTCTCAAGGAAGCTTTTACAGTGACAGAAATGAGACCCAATACAACAATTACAACCTCAAGCACTGTGTGTATCCTTCTGTTGGTAGCATGCATTTCCTCACCTCTCAGTCTCCTGTATCTGAATATACTCTTATATCATGCGTGCAGCAGTTTTAACCCTCATTCTGATCACATTCCTTTCAGGGGGGAGTTTCTGGGAAACAAATTTCAGTCAAGGCTAGACTATGGGATACACATATTTTCCCACCTGGCAAGGGTCATTTTATTGCACCATAATCCCGTTTTGCCTGGAGAGTAGATCTTTTCCTCGAGGCCTGTTTGGAGTAAGCCAGAATAATCTGTTTTGGTTTCAAATTAATGTCTGAGAACAGCCCCTGCTGGCCAGAGTGTCCCCTCCTTACCCAGCTTCATTCTGGTGAGCTGGCACACCCATTTACGTCAAGGGAATATGGAGGTGAGCAAATTATAACTGTTTTTGGTCTTTACTATAGACCCACAGCAAAGGTGGGAGGAAAAGGCATTTGGTAGAGATGTTTGTCTATAAATGGGACCAGTAGAAGGGTGCTGAAAATCTCAGCTCTTCTTGCAATGGACAAAGGGCATAAAACTCACAGCCAGCTCATCTTCTGGTAGTCCCTCACTTTGTGACTCACCTCACGAGCTCGGAAGTTTCCAGTTCCTCTAAAATGTGACTTTGTTTGTCAGCAGGCCCCAAGCTGGTGCCACAAGCCAACATGTAAATCACCATCCCAAATGTCCTTGGCCCACATAAATTAAACACTTCCCTACTGCAAGTTTAATCATGCCAGGGTCTTGGCACAACCGATGAGAGCCAGAGAATCCGGGCTAAAGGTGACCAACTTATTTCTCTGTGCTATCCTGCTCCTCCTCTTTTTCTCACAACAGCCAAGTGTTAGCACATTACATCATCAAGCCTTTGAATTTCCCTGCTCTTGTCATGTTTAAACTCGATTGTCTAACACTCGCCTCTCGCGCCGTTGCCTCCAAGCTCTTGCAGTCAGCAAACCCACTGCTGACAGATGGTGGGGAAAAGTGGGTTGAGCTGGACAGCTTCCAAAATCTATGTCTAGCCACATGATATGTAAAACACAGGCTCTCATTTAAAATCTGGTCAATTTTTGTTTCTGTTGATCTTTTAGAATTATTTTTATTTTAGGGAGAGTTATTTTCTGTTGGGGATCTTTGTTTGTTTGTTTGTTTGTTTGGGCCAATGACAAGAGTGTACTTTCTGGCTTCTATGCCCTGCTTTTGGCAGTTTCTGAACTACCAGACAGGAAATTCTCCAAAGTATTGCAGCTGATAATTGGCCCCTTTTACTGGAGCAGAGATAAATTGGAATAGTTTTCTCAGGTCCTTCCCTTCATATGGAGAAACCCAAGTAATGCATATAAAAATCTTCACCCCAGAAATCCTCAGCAATTGACGGATTGGTGAAATCTGTGTCAGCCGATGATCTGACCATTGTAAAGACAGCATCTGGAATTGTAGCTTATTAGTTTTTTGGCATTTTTTTTCCCAAATATCTCCCTCTGAACACTGTAATACATCAAACAGTCCCCAGTAAAAGCTCTGAGAAGGCAACATTACTCTAACAGAAGGATACAACTTTCCATCAGGCCTCAAAAAAATATTTATGAGATGATTTTATATCTATTTACTTATTTGTTTGAAAATATTTTTCCATTTCCCAAGTTAAAATTAAGACATGTATCATGAAATGTCACAGCTCATTTTTGTGGAGGACCTAAGGCTAGGAAACAATGAAAGCATGGTAGAGTATTATATTTGCTACTCTTTCATGTTTTTAAAAGATCATCTCAACCCTCAAGATGAACATATAAAATAACAAAATAAAAAAAAACAAACCCTGATTACATTACTAATACAGTATCATGTTGGAAAAAATCTTGAATGATCCCTTATCATCCTATTCAGCTGGCATTATTTTCCACCTGGGACAGGATGTGAAAAGGACAACCCAAATTTTACCTGTTCCTGTGTATCTAATCAGGCATTTGGATTGCCTCAGTGGGAATGGGTACCACAGGTGAAAGCAAATATTAGAAATTATGTTCCTAAAATTGCAAGTATTGTTCCTAAAGAAAAGTGTAATGGGCAAGGCATTGTGTTATATAAATGATCTCTCTTGTGGTGAAAATGGGCATCTACTGTAAGGTTGTGTGCTGCTCTACTGTAATGATATCAGGCCATAATAAAGGGTATTAATTAATTGCATTAGAAGATAACACCAATTTCCAGGTTCCTTCCAAAACAGCTGGAATGTAATCCTGAGAACTTTACTGCACCATCCATGCACAGCAGAAAATTCCTAACTCCTAATTATGAAATTCCTACATCACATAAAAGCAAAAGCAGATCAGGGAAAAAAAAAAAAACAGGGAAAAAACGTTTTGCAGAGATGTATTTCCTTGGGTTTATATGCAAGTAGCTGGAATGGTGTTATATATAAAGATAATTCTCAGTGAATAAAGAACTTACCTAAATGTTTATTTAAAAATAATTCCAAACACCACATTTTTAGTGAAGTTTTTAATGCCTAAGATTCAAATTATGGTGTTTCCATAAAACTGAAAACAAATTTAAAAATTAATATATTTTTAAAAATGTTGTCATCATGGTTTAGAGAGAAAAAGTGGAAGTCTTAAGGGATTTGGAAAGAATCCCTAAAAGTATTTTCAGAAATATTCTTTTCAGAACATTCTAAGCCTATTTGGATGCCACAATTGCCTATTCTGTGAATGAATAATGAGTTTATAACATTCACAACTGTCAGCTTCAAACTGTCATATTCAAAAAACACCATATCATGAAAAAAATGCATCATTTTAAAGTTCAAATATATGTAGGACTGTGTTGTGCATACTCTCACATTTAAAGCCTTACTGGCCCTGGGTTGGATCCTGAGAAATATTCAAATTGCTTGAGAGCTACTTTCAGAGGAGTATCCAAACGTAGAGGAAAAAAAATAGGAAAAAAATGGTAATTTGAATCTGCTTTCAAATTGTTAGTTTAACTATAGATATGGTGTAAGGAAAGTCATAAAGCTGAATATATTTCCTCTGTGTGGTGATAAGGTCTGTGTGATAATTCACAGAGCTGTACAATAGTAGGATGTATTCAGGGCTTGCAAATATAAAGAGATAAGGACTTTTTTTTTTAATGTTTTGGTTTATTTCCTTGCCTTGGTTTGCAAAAACATGAAGCTTTATTTATAGTGAATTACATATATATAATATATTGGTGACATTTTGATCCAACAAATACAAGTTCCACAGGGTTCTGATGTAAAGCTGAGCTATCAGAGCAAGAAAAGAAGGATTGACTTGAGACAAAAACTGTACTTTACCTTTCTTTATTTTTTTTCCCCTCTTTCTTCCTCTACATGCTTTAGGTCCCTCCGATTGTCATCCAGACCTTCACAATGACCATAAACACCCTTTGGAGCAGATCAACTGCAGCATTTGACTGTTATGAGTGGTGTTGAATGATATCCCCTCATTTCCTTGTGCCCCACATCATGGGATTTGTGGCCTCGCTATGCTTTGCAAAGGTTGTGAAGTACAAAGAAGAAGAGGAGTAAAAAAGGAATAGAAAAGTAATTGGTGGGTTACCAGAACCGAGAAATGATTCTGTGAGGTCAGAACAGAAAAGACAGGGAGGTAGGAAGCATAAAGCCAAACAGCATCCCAGGGAACATATACACACATGCATTCTCCATTTTTGCACGGGCATCTGGCATGGGGTGTCAAATGACCTTTCAGAAATAATTTCAGATCAGTCCAAAAAGGGGCACTACAGGGATTGTTCCACTCTGTTCTTCAGCACCAGCAGGTGCAGCACCTGGTGAAATGGATGTGCACAGTCACCCCACCAGCTGCCCTAGAAATCATTGCAATTAAGACCTGAAGAACCAGCTGGAATTAAGACCTGAAGAAGACAAAGCAGAAAAAAAAAGGTCTAAAAAGAAAACTCAACTAATATCAAATATCTGATAAATAAATAAAGGCTCTGAGATAGGGGCTAGCTAAGGAAAAGTAGGTCCTGCTCCAGAAACACTTGTAAGACACTGTAAATGACTCAAAGCATAGGAGGAAACAGGTACTCAGGAGCTGAAGTGCTTTGCTGGAGCAGGGTCTTTGCACATAATAGGATTACTGGATCTTGAAGACGGTAGGATGTGTTTTTAGTGCAGGAATAGGTTAGCCATGAACTTTTCCATCCAAGTGAGGTATTGTTATTTCCTCAGCTGGCTGGCTGGAAAGCTGTCTGGTCCATGCAGTGGGAGGTGTCTGAAGGAATTGCTCTCCAGTGGGAAGCAGAGGGAGATCCAGCAGGATCAGAGATCAGCAGCAGGAGAGCAGCAGACGGGAAGGTTCATCAGCTTGCCTCAGTCAAACTGAAGCTTTCAGCAGTGCCAGCAAAACTCGTGCCAAGGAGGCAGCGTCCCTCAGAGTGAGGACAGATCCATCCTGCTGCACAACTGGCCTGGTGTCCCATTTCACAGGGACAGAGAAGGAGAATTCTTCCAGTGGCCTTGCAATTCCTGCAGTATGTTTTTTGATTTCACAGCTGACGGGTTCCAACTCTGATGGCACACTCGGATCCATAATATTTCATGGGAAGCAAGCAGAAACAAATACACACTTATCTAGGCTCTAATTGCCAGTGAAACAGCATCTCCCACTGTTTGCCAGGCCTGTCCCTGGTGTGCCTGACAGCAGCTCTGTTGCTTGAGGAAACAGACAAAGAGGAAGGCAGGGAGGAAGACACTCCTCAGTGTAGTTTACAGCAATCCACGGTTATGAAACTCCCCCACCAGTGCCAGAAAATCGACTTCAAGCTGGCCCTGTTGGCTCCTGAAATGTTGGCAGGGTAATCCCGTTCCTATTGAGAATGAAGAAAGTTTTGCCATAGGCATGGGAAGGGAGATAATGATCTCTTCCTAGGAAAAGACATAGCTATAACTTAGGCAAGTTTTGTGGAAGAGTCCCCTAGATGCACATCCTCCTGCTACCCCGAGGATAGTGTTTACATGGTGGCTGGCTGCTGTAAATAAGAGTATCTGCTATCCCCTGAACCTGTGGGTGTACAGACACTGGAATATGGGAAGTCTTGTGCTCACAGCAAGATGTCCAAACTGGGGAACCCCACTGGCTACTAAAGCTTTTTACATAATGGGTGAAAAGCTTGAGGGGGAAAACTTTGATTCAAGTCCAGTAGGTTTTTCTGAGAGATTGTTTTTCTCCTACTAGACAGTAAATGTAAAAACAAATTTCAGTCTGCTTCGATCCAGAATATTTGATTTGAAGGATAGCATTTGCTTAACTTTTTTTATTTTAGAAACCTTTAGTCTTGTTGCCTTCTTCTTGTTATTAATGGTAAATATTTTAAATCATATTCAAAACAAAATATCCACCATCTTCTCCATCTTAAACCATCAAATTATTTCAGCCTTTAGTTTTTTGGGGGGAACACCAAAACTAAAACAAATAAACAAAAAACACATACCCATATAGACACATGCACATAAACACACAAAATGTAATCAAATTGCTGGACCATAGTATTGCAACAAAAAATAGCCCAAAAATTAAATCCTCCCTCATCCCCTTTCCAGAGCCAAAAATTACAAATTAAGTTTATATTCCTGTGACCCAAGATTTGTGGCCACCTGAAATTTCCTAGGGCAAATGTGCAATAGGTCCAGAGCTCTTCTCTACACTCAGCACTTCCCTTTAACACTTTTCTTGTGCCTGCTGTGTGAATTTTATGGGGAGGGTGGGCAGTCTGGCAGAGGAGGCATTTGGAAGGGGGCTGCCTTGCCTTGCTAGCCACCAGCAGTGCTTCTGCCACGTGAGTTGGAGCTGCCAGCCTTGGGACCAGCACTGCCCTGCCAGCCTTGTCCCCACCCCAGGTCCAGCCTGCTCTCCAGGCTGGCAGCAGTGGTGGGAAGCAAGCTGTGGAAAGTAAGATGATGCCAAAACCATTAAAAGGCAGGAAGAATTGGCTGACAAGTGAGGAGAGGCAGTCTTGGGCAGCTGTTGAAAGAGGGCTTCATCTCTTCCAATGCTTATACCTGGGGAGATTAGGGATAAAGCAGAGAGGAAGGAAAAAGTGTTTTCTTATGCTGTGAGAATTGAAAGCGAGGGGCATCAAAGCAACAGGGGAGTGAAAGCCAAATTTTCTTGGCAATCATCCTTCCGCTTTAAATTCGCTGAGAATTCTCATCTCATCCTCAGCATTTGAAGGGCTTATTAATAGTTTTCCTGTAGTTGGATTTAAATCTGCATCCTAGGTTGTCAAGTCTGAATTAAAGATACTAGTGGAAGAGGAGAAATGTCTCATGATGGGCTCTGAGCCAGCTTGGAGGGGTGCTGGTGGGAGGTTTCACTGCCTCTAACATGAGCTGGATCTTTTTGATGTGGGAAGTATCTGTCGAGAGACAAACGGTTGGGCTTGGGATGTCCCTATCTAAAAATAACTGAGCAGTTCACATCAGGGAAGCTGCTCTTTGGCAAATTCAGTTCTCACCTGGTTTCGCATCTTGATTTTACCTATTCAGCAAGAATTTGTGATCGTGTTTCCGCACTACTGATGGCACAGCAAGAGCAGGCAACCAACCACCTGGGATTCTGTTGTATGTAACAGCAGATATTGCTGTATCTGCTGATATGTTGATATATACCATCACTACTCTTTCCTAGGCACTGTCAGTGCCAAGTGCCCCGTGTCACAGAGCAAAGTATCTTAAGCTATTTCTTCATTCACAATAGAAAGACAGCCAGGAATGCATATCTTAAAAAAAAAAAAAAAAATTAAAAAAAAAAGTTTCCTAGTGCCTGAATGTGGCCCCTACAGACTCATTTATTCAAGTCAGATCGAGGGCGTTTGCAGCCCACTTGGTAGAGGGCAGCAGGGCTCTTTGTCCTGGAATCCACCGGGCAGGGAGAAAGGGAATGACCTGTACTTCACACTGCCAGCAGCACCAGGAAAGACGTTGGAACGCTGATGGGGGAGAAGCAGTATCCTGTTTTCACTGAGGAGCCAAATCTGTGTAAAAAACTATACTTTACCTCCCATTTGGGAGCTGTGCCAAAGGCTTCTGCAGATAAGGTGCTTGCAAAGTCCTTGGAAAGCCAGGAGCAGAGTGGTGTTTAGGGTATGTGATTCAGGGGTTTTGTACAGAAAAACAGGGAGGCTTCCTGATTACTAAGGTTACTCTCATGGGTGATTAAAAAAATAAAACAAACAAAAACCAAACCCAAACAACCAAAACAGCAAAAAACCCAAGCCAAAACCAAAGGAACACAAAACATATTAAAAAAACCACAACAACCTCTGAGCTAAACAACTTTACAAGAAGTAAGGAATGACCCAACACGACCAAGACATTATTTTCTACATCTAGTGAAAAGACAGTTTCCTTACTAACTGTCAGAATTTGGGATAAAATTGCAAAGCATTGATCCTGCTAAGGGGATGTTCCTGCTTTGGGAAGCAATGCAGGGAATGCCCATTGATTCAGGTGAATATCTCATGCAATGGCATTTCCTTCTAATCACAGCTGCGTTCCTTTGGAAAGCAAAAAATTTTTGTTATGTTTGTGTGTGTTAGCACTGCAGGCTGGTCATTCTGGATGCATTTTGGTTAATTCAAAGCCTCAGACTGCCAGGATTCTGCTCCAGTTTGTAATGTTAGAGTTCTCTGACACAGGTGGATGTCAGATCTGACCTGAGTGATGTTCATTGAGCCAATAATTTCCACTCTGCATCTGCACTCCATTTGAAGGGACCTGGAGCAGTTCAGGGCATGCAGGCTTGCTGAGCACAGAGTAGCATATCTGTTTGATAACATAGCTGCCTTTCAAAAACTCCAGAGGGGAAAAAAACTCCAGATTGCACAGAACTTTCTATTCAATCCAAAACATGTTATCTGAAATTTCAGAGTTTCTGTCACATTTTTCCCAAGCTAAGAAACGATTGTTCGTTTGTTTTCACTCTGAGCTGTTTTGGTTTTTTAGTCAGGGGCTTACCTCAGGAGGAATTAATGGATGAATTAATGTCTTTACTTTGTTCTGTAAATCTTTGGAAAGTTGTCTCTCCCCAGAACCATGGGGTGTTTGTGGTGGGGCTGTCTAGAGCCAGAGTTCAGAGAACCTTTTGTTTATTTGCAACTTCTGGCATGACTCTCACCCATCTTTCTGCTGTTCTCCCTCCTAGCTGCTTCCCCAGTTGTGTTATTACAACTGCTTGCAGGCTTAAGGATAAAACAAACAAAACAAAACACACAAAAGCACCCTCCAAAACCAAACCAAAAGAAGGGTGTTTTTAAACAAGAAAATTTTCCTCTTTCTGTTCGGCTGCAACAAACTTGAGCTGGTGTGACTGAGTGGGTAGGAGTGAGAGGTAAAGGACAAACTATGAACAAGTTTTCCTTTTTGGAAGAAGCTAGTGCTCATCAAATCACAGCCTTGATTTCCCCCCCTCCCCCCCTGCCGTTGGAGCTGTTCAGTTTTTTGCAAGTAACTCCCAGCATATGGGGACAAAAAAGAGAGGGAAGGACTTTGCAAGCTGGTGAGCAGGAGAAGAAAAGAGGTGCATTTAAGACTTTACTTGGCAAAGCAGCAAAGCAGCCCTTGAACGAAGTCACCTGTTTGTGAGGAAGGAAAGAAAGAACTTCTGGGATTCCTTCCCCTCTGCCCTGTGCCCAAAGAAAGTAGAAATTTGCCACGAGTAGCAAAATAAATATATTAAGGAAAGAGGGAGGCACAAACACATGGGAGGAAGGCAGCATCACGACAGTTTTCAGCCACGTGCAAAAGCAGGTAGGCAAGCCTGCAAGTCTATCCCCATCCACCAGTTTCTGATACTTTCTTCTACGTGACAGAGTAGGCAAGAACCAAAACTGAGAGAGAGGAATGTGAAGCATGACAAAATAAGAGAGAAATATGGGGGAGTACATCAGTCAATTGACTGGTTAAGGAATTTACTAGTTTCTTTTCTCTGAACAGGTAATGTACAATTCAGGTTATGGATTTAAAAGATAAGTTGTTGGGATAGACTCCGGGAATCACCTGAGGAGAAAGAAACAAAACAAGTGACTGTGGTTGCCCTTGTGCGTTGTAATATCCATGCGAAGCACAAGTGAACAAATTGCCAAGGACAAAGGAGGATTAAGAAAATCTTCCAGCTTTGCCAATGCTTCCACTGAAAGCTCTGATCACAGAGGTTTTCTGCCTGTGCTTGATAGTAACAGTGGAAACTCCCAGGCAAGCTTACACCCAAGATATTGGGACATATGTACTTCAGTTCCTTCTCTCAGCCACCCTGCAGAAAAACATATTGCTGAACCCTCAGAAAGCAGGGAATTTTTGTTTTGTCTGGACGTGTGAGTGGCCATGGAGAAGGACAAGGAAGCCTTCTGGGAGGACACTTGTGAAAGGTTAATTACCCAGTCTGTTCAGAGGAGAAATACTTGGTGTGTCTACTTAACAGACTGCAACACCGTGAAAAGACCTTCAGAGATTACTGATACTAGAAAACAGAACAAGTCAAGGCCAGTGTGGGTGAGTAATATTTTAAAACATATGACACTTTCAATAAGCCTGGTGATTCTGCTGATAGTAAAGGTCTGGTGATGCTGCTGATTGCAAATTTTAGTGGTCCTTGTCCAAAATGCAGCCTTACTAGGACAATGTTTTTTAGGATCTACATGGCATCAAAAGGAAAAACAAAGAAAAGAAGCTGCCTTTATGCATCACCAGGGATCCATTTATGAAGAACTGCATTTCCCTCCCAAAAAAGATAGATTATCAAGTGTACATTTCACTCTCGTCTAGGAGTTTGCTTGCTTATCCTCAAATGACATAAATAGACACATTGAGAGCCCTAGTTTCAGTTTCGAATTACTTGAAGCATATTTTCATATTCTCTTTGGCATTACTGGTGAATAACATAAATACAAAGCATAATATAATAGTAGATGCATACAGCTGTCAGTGTAATGCAAGATCAAAAGTGTCTGATAAAATGGTACATGATTACCACAAATTAATTACTGACTTGTTCATGTCAGGAAGTCTCTGTGGCTCACTGACTGCAATAGCACTAAGGAGTTAATAAAAGGTGCCCATATCATCTCTGTGAGAGCTGGCTGAATGCACTGGTAGAAGGACAACCCTTCTACCTGTGGCCTCTGCAAGGCCTATTCATGTGGGTAATTTTGTTTAAACACCTACCTCTTAGACTCTTTGGGTATGATCACAGATTTTTCAGGAAAGTTTACACGTAGTATGTGGGAGAAGCCACACTCTTTCCTTTGTGTCTCCACCTTTGGAGAAGAATGCACCCTTTACCAGCCACCCAAAGGGGAAGATGTTGCTTGGTGTAATTTGTCAAGGTCCTGAAACACAGCAATTGTCAGACTGGGAATCTTGAGTGGGTTTTTTTTGTTTGTTTGGGTTTTTTTTGTTCTGTTTTTGTTTTTGTTTTGTTTTGTTTTGTTTATTTGTTTTGGGGGGTTTTTTTGTTATTGGTTTGGTGTGGTTTGATTTGTTTTTTGAGCTGTCAGGTTATTTTTATTTTGTTTGTTTGTATGTCTGTGTTTTGTTTTTTGTTTTGTTTTGGGGGAGTTGTGGATTTTCTAATTTTATTTTTTTTTGGTTTTTGGTGGTTTTTTTGTGGTTTTTTTTTTGTTTGTTTGTTTGTCTATTTTGTTTTTTTAACCATCAGGGGCCTTCTGCGTTGGGGACAGGAGGATCCTCTAGAAGATGAGCAGCTCAGTGGCAGTCCCTCTTTGCTTTCTGTGTTTAGGAAGCAGAGGGTGAGGGACTGTGAAACACAGGCACTGATTTCCTCAATTTCACTGTTGGGAATGCCTTGCTGGTCTCCAAGTGGGTTAACAAAACCTCTGAAAATGAGTGATATTATTAAGAAAAACATTCTGCATGGAGTTAATTTGGAATAGTTGCATACACAGAAGCTCTTAATAGCCTGAGGACAAAAAGGAGAGCAATTACTGGGAGGTGGCCTTATTCACCCTAAAATATATTCCTTCAGCAACAAAACCAAAGAGAATGAAGACTTCTACCCCGCCCCTAACTGCTAGCCCTCACCACCTCAAGGAAGAATGAACCTCAAATATTTGTTTGCAAGCAGTTTTTTACAGCAATCTATGGCTGCCCTTG
Organism: Cinclus cinclus; assembly: GCF_963662255.1. Classification (NCBI taxonomy): domain Eukaryota; kingdom Metazoa; phylum Chordata; class Aves; order Passeriformes; family Cinclidae; genus Cinclus; species Cinclus cinclus. Next base: position 4,736,698 of record NC_085084.1, read on the forward strand.
GTTCTCCTTTTGTGTGACATTAAATTAGTTCACATATGGGATCGTCTCTGAACTGTGATGTGCCCACCTAAAAACATGTTGTGTTCAGAATTATATCCTGCCCTCAGAAGCAATCCCAAAACTTAACCCAGCTCCGACCACCACATCTTTCACACATCACTGGCTTCACTCTTATGTTGACTAAGACTTCAGAAAAGGCTCCTCGTCAGCATTACCACAGCAAGTACAACAATATATATAATTCTTCTATTTCTATAAAATAAAATTATTACAACATATAATACAGATATATTTAAAGGGGAGGTGATTGTGGTGTCTTAAGAACTTGCACATTTACTTTCAGGAAACCTGAACTGAGAATGATTGAAACAAAAATGTGCCCTCAATCAAGACGTTGCTAACTGTGGGTTTTCCTGGGTTCTCCTTGGGACCTCCTCTGAATTCCCATTGCTAAGGGAAGCCATACCCCTTTGATATGCAGTTCACTTCTCCTTACAAGTAATGGCAGCCTGTTCTGATTTAGATAATACCAACAAACTGGAAATATCTTTTTTTTCCTCTGAAAACTGTTTAGGAAACAGTGCCTGCAGCCTGACTGGCTCCATCCATAACCTCAAATCCTGCACAGTCTAAGAACCTGTCTGCTAAAAGACGACACCACAAGATATAATTTAAGCATCAAGAACACAGAAGGGAGCTGGATAAGTCCACTTAAAATACATGTTCTCTCACAGCACTCTTGGGTTGTTTCTCCTGGTCTCTCGTAGGTAGCTTCGGTCTTAAAAGAAGGGAGCTCATCTAAATACAAAAAAATGTTGCAACTGGTTAAAAAGTTGAGTTATCAAAACAAAATATCTTTCTGACTTCTATATTAAAAAAAAATTAAAAGAAAACAAAACAAACCACTGAGAATCTAAAAGTATGTGGAACAAATCTAGACAATGAAAGAAATCCTGTAAACCTCTTGGTCCAGCCCATGAAGCTGACCAATATTAACAATGGTTGAGAGGGCATAGGATGGTTTAATTTTAATTTTCAGGTCAGGACTCTCTCTTTGAAGAGAAAATAACAATTAATAAGCCTGCATTAAAAAAAAAAGATGTCTTGTCTGGTGCCAGTGGAGGAACCACTGTTGGCCCTTTTCTCTTTGGAGAAATTAAAACTTCGTGTACGAATTTTATAAAGTCAGGTGAAATTGTTTGCCCCAAAGAACTTGTTTACATCCTTCTGCTATTCTAGGTGAATATTCTCACATGCAGACAGAGCATTAGAGGGAGGTGGCACATCAAGCTGTGAACTACAAGAATTCACTGCAGATACTGCAGGGCCAAGAGCTGGGCTGCTGGTGATGTGGAAAGTCTCAGTATGGGGTGGAGGCTCTGCCATTCCTTGATGCTGCTTTCCAAATCTCTGCTGCAGAAATGCTTTTTCCAGCCTGTGGCCAGCAGAGAGGAAGATCTGATGTGTCTTGGCCCGTGTGTCCCAGGGATGGATGGCAGAGGAAGGAGCTGCAGAGTTGCCTTCACTTATCTGGAGAGACAGCCATAAGAAACAGGATTTGATCTTTTGGGTGATTTCTTAATCAAATACTTCAAGCCTGTGTGATCTTGCCTGCATGTTCCTGGACCAGTTTCTCTCTCCAGATCTCAGAGGGTCCTACAAGCGGAGGTTGAATCCTGCTGGAGATACCTAATGACCCTCAGAAACACAACAACCAGCCCCACCCTTCTGCCGCCTCCAGCTGGGTCTGGCTTCGTCCAGAAGTGTTTCATCACTTCGTTTCGGTGATGAAAACACCAAAGTTCCACAGCACTGTTTCAGGTGAGGGGCAGGTAACACCACCCAGCGATCACCTTGACCCTCTGACACTGCAGAATTACCGGCTCATAATGGCAGTGTATTGCCACCCATTGTTGAGAGAGAATTTGCAAAGCAGCCTAAGGGAATTTGGCGCCCCATTCCTATTGAATTACAATGGGATTTGGACGATGAATTTACTCAGTTAGTCCTTTCAAACTTCCCCTCCTCTTTAAAGTAATAAAGGTAGCGTTTTCATAAGGACTCTTGTGCTGGCTGATTTTGAAACTGCTTGACGTTTTTTACCATTTAGTTCAAGGAAAGCATAATTTGGGCAACGCTATGAAATTTTGAAAAACTCACGGCGGGGATTCTGAATCGTTTGTTCTTAAATTTATGACCTAAAAGTTTGTCCAAAAGATTAATTTGGGGGGGACAAGAAAGGAAAACATTTGAAAGACTTGAAGGAAGGAACTGAGCTCAGTGGAGAGAAGGGAACTCGAAGAGATTTAATAAGTAAATTTCAAGGTGCACTCCAAATTCATCTTTGTTACCTCAGTCTCAAATAGCTTTTGAAACCCCTAATATTTATTTAATTATGGAAGATATGAAGGGGTTTCCAAGACATTTTCCAGCTATGATACACCAATATACTAAAAAATCAGCTTTGAAGACAGAGACCTAATTAACTTTCTTGAAGATGCTTTATCTTCTCTATCTAGGTATTTGTTAAAAGCCTCTTTTAAACTACATATATGGATTATTAGCTATTAACTTAATTGTGTGACCTTTAGTCAAATCAGAAAACCTCTGAAGTCAAACGTAAACCAGAGTCTACTGGCATAGTTGCATATCTGGAAATGGCTTGAGATTTTTATTAATTCTGCTTGAAAATGCAGGATTTTCTTTGACAGACTGGATGCGCAGCTCTGAAAGTTGTCAAATATCCCTCTCGGCCGTGTTTTTCACCACAATTTTAAACTGAGATTGCACGGGGGTAGGGGGGGTGGGGGGGTGACACATGATTAACAATAGGAGATCATTAACTTAAACATCTTCCATTTATGTGGAAGCATCGGTAATTTGACGGGAAGGATGAGACCATAAGTCCGTGCTGAGGGCAGGCTCCAAGCTGTGGAATTTTCCTGGAGCCGGAACAAAAGGAGCCAGGTATCAATGCAGTCATCTAAAGGAGCACAAGGGATGAGAATCGGGACACAAAGCTCCAGGATGAGGAGGACCCCCGAGCAGGATGTGCTTACTTGGCAGGTGGCTTTTGTTTACTTGCAGGATCAACCAAGCTAGAAGGAAAGTGGGCTGGGCTGCAGAGAAGCTACTGTAGGATTCAGAGCAGGGCTTTTGTGGAGAAAGGAACATCCTGAGCTCCTTAGTGGATGCCTCAGGCCAGAAAGGAACAATAAGGGTGAGGCAACCAGGCAGAAAGAGCAGAGTTTGGTTTGGTCTGAAAGTGTTTTCCTTGCAGGAGATCAAGTGCTGGAAGGGTGGCACAGAGCTCCCAGAAAGGAGGTGTACCTCCCTGCCCGCAGTTATCTCTGGTCCTAAACAATGCCTCATGCTGAGAAGTCAGTATGGACAGCATTGCTCTGGGCTGCCTGGGTCAAATCTCCCATTTTTATGGAGATCTTCAAGCCTTCTGCCAAACAAGGGGGGGGGACAAAGGAGAATGGTGTAACTTGGGCCGCTGGAATTTTATGAAGCCAAAACTCCACGAATTATGTGCAAATCCTGAGTAGGCAGCATAATAAAGTATCCTGCCCTGGGAACTGCAACTGGACTTCACTGATGAATGTCTTCAAGGACCAGAAAGTGAATTTGATCTTAAATAATGAAATAAACTCACCTGCCTCTGATTAAATAAATACTTTCTTTGTATCATTTGTGATTAGCATCATGGTGAACTAGACTCATGCAGTGCCTTACATTGTTCCTCCATCCATTTAAAAAGTTATTCACTCCGATTCTGAGGTCCCTTGCCTCAGTAGACTCTGGCCCTGGCTTGACCACCAGATTGGTTTTCTTGCATTTGTAGTGTTTAGAAAGAGGACCAACAGGAAATAATCTACTTTCAATATATACGGAAACTTCTTTTCTTTGTAGTGGGCAGAAGCAAGCCCAATCCACAGAAATAATGTCTCCACTCCAGCAAACATGCTCTTAAAAACTCCTCCAAAATGTGGAGATAAGTATAAATTGCAAATAGGTTCTACAGAAGGAGTTGAGCTAAAAGGAAAAAGGGTTTTGGTTGGGGGTGAAGGAAGGCAAGAGAACAAGGTCTGGTTTTATATTTTTTCTTAATTCCATGAAGATGATAGATATAATAACTAAAATAACCCCTGCAAGAGACTATTAGAATTTAGTCTCAGCACTTCTATTAACATTTAATGCTGCAAAAGGATGTGCAAACATATCCGGAAGAAATAGGACATCTCTTCACCTACTGGCTGTCCTTCAGCTAACAGGATTTTGTCAGTTAGATGCATATATTTGAGCTACTGGACTATTTGGACTCTGCTCCAGAAAAACCAAATTTGCACACAGGGAGAAACTGCAACATTCAAACAGAGGTCTCTGATTTGGCAGTAACAAGCAGATTTCTCTGTATAGCTTAACAGTGAGAAACATATCCTGAAGATATGATACTGCAGGCAGGAGTTCTCCTCCCAATTGTTGCAGGCTGGAGATGTTTCTTACACTGAAGCAAAGGCTGATGCAGCAAGCAGGACCCAAGGTCTGACACATGCTGTGCCCTCCTGGTCTCAGTTCAAGGCATTGCCATCCACCTCCTATGCAGGTTTAACTGTATAATGGGTCTGATTGTGGATACAAGACAAAAATTCTCTTTGATTCTTCCTTAGGCAAGAGCATTTAAAAAAACGAAGAAAAAACCATAAAATTAAAGCCCACCCAACAGAGGGATTTATTAATTGCATTGGCACTGGCAGTTTATTTCAAGCCTCCTTACTGTAGACAGCCAATTCTAACAGGAGGATTCTAGACTTGTTTACAAGTGCTCTGAGAGCAGAGCTGCACAGAGTTGTTCAATCACACTCAGACCAAGTAATGCCAGTAATATTATTTGACATATTAATAATGCAAATAAACATTTTGAGTAATACCTTTGTCATAAAGGTAGGAAGGGAGGGTCATCTGACATTTGTGTGTGTGCAGGACCCATCTACTTTTTCCTTGAATACAGAAGTTATAACCCTGGCATTTCAATTCAGCATTTCAGGAGGAAAACTCAAACAACTTGAAAGATCATCCTCCACTTTCCTGCTCCTCTGTGAGTTAATGGGGTCACAGCTTCACTTCCCTGTTCCTCATTTCCCCTTTGCTCTGTTTATTGTCTGTCCATCCCTGCAAAACATTTCCGTGCTCACAGCCACAGTTCCCCCTCAGTGCCCAGCACAGAGACCTGTTCCAAGTGGTGTTTCTAGGATCTCCTCCCATGTAAACAGTACTGAGTAGATGTCCGATCAGATGACTTTTGCACATTGTTTTTTCTGCCAGAACTCTCCTGTGGCTCAGTTTTACATTTTTTTTTTTTTTTTTTTTTTTTTGAGTCTTGGTATGAGAGGTCTGACTAAAGAGGGACCTTTCTTCAGATTTCAGCCCTTCAGGAAGCAGAGGGAGGGCAGAGCCAGATTTCTCTTAGAGCTGCACAGTAATAGGGTGAAAGACAATGCAGCAAGCTGAGTTTTGCCTACAGATGGAGGAAAAGAAAAACCTACAGGGTGGGTAGTTAAACACTAGAACAGAGGCCCTGCATTCTCATGTGACCTTTCCTCTTGGTTTTAAAACTTTAACTTGTTAGAACTTGGAGCAAACTGACCTAACTGAGTAAGATGTTGGAATATCAGATGGCTTCAGAGCTACTTTCCAGCCCAAATTATCCTGTCAATCTATATCTACTTATTATCTTACGTATTTAGGCTACTGGGGTTTTAGAGAATATTAACAATATTAAAATTTTGTCAACAGACTGCACAAATTAATAAATAAACGTACTTTCCTCCTATCTTGGTGTTAATGAAGTTTTATCTAAGGCTGAACAACACTAATTCTATTCTACAAAAAAAAATACAGGCTGATAGTAAGCGTGGCTTTTCTAACAATGTACTCCAGAAATATCAGAAATATCAGAATTATCTTCTGCAGCAGTTTTTTTTTCTTTCCCTTCAAATTACAAATTCAGAAAGAATCAAAGGGAACACATTTTGTTGCTATCTGTGGTTTGCAAATCAAATCATGTTTGGTGTTTTTTCCCAGTGACTGTTGGGCATCTTTGTGGTTTTCTGCTTGGCTTTTTAAAAAATGCATACAGAGGGAATATAGCCGTAGTAAATTACTGTTTCTTCCATAATTTTCCATGCAGTCTCATTTCAGTGGGAAATGGTAGCAGAAGTGAAGGGCTGCCCAAGAAATGACAGTGAGACACAGGATTTTAAAGACCCCAAACCTGTGTTTGCCATCTTAACTCCTCATTTATGTCACTTCAGATTTTGCTGTTCTCTGGTTCATTTTAGTTAACCTGCACTACAAAGATATAAAATATGCTAATTAATTAGCTTCTACTTTAATTCTTCTAATAGAAACTGACCCAGCATTTTCTTTGAAAGTGATTTTCCCCATATTTACAATGAGAAAATATAAATCATATTTTTGGATTTTCATGGTGAAGCTAATATGAAAATGTTGGTAGGTAAGTTTTCCAAAACTTGTAGATTGCGGCATAATAAACCCCTGGCTTGCATGTGCTGAGAAATTGTTTGGATGTAACAAATGGTGATATTCTTGTTGCTTTTCTTGTCTCTGATGGAGAAGAGTCAGGACATTGTGGTGGTTGGAGGTCTTGATAAAAACCATTGAATTCTGAGGAAGAGCATTTCCTGACTTCAGGACTGCATGCGCAGGAACAACAACACTAATTTTGAATTTCTTATGATCCTGTTTAACTTTTGTTTAATCCAGATGTCCTTAAAATTAACATGGTCTCAAATTATTCATACATCCCCTCAGTCTTCTCTTTTTCCTCTTCCCCTCCCTTTGAATAGAAGAACACACAACTTCATTAAAAAAAAAAGTACATAATTTATGGCATTCCACCATCAGAACAGAGAGGATAACTCGCACAAATTGGACAAAGCTGGATGCCTGGTTCCCAAAGATTTCCTTCTTTTTTTTTTTCTTTTAAATTTGGTGGAAACCATGCAGAATGATGCCAGATTTATCTCCCCCCAACAATCCTGTGGGAACCAGCGCTCCAGCCATAGGCAGGAGAATGGGAAACCTAAAACCCTGGCCAGACTCAAGCAGCAGACAAATCCCTGGAGAGCAGCTTTTCCATTCAGGCAAGCCTGAGGAAGAGAATATCTGCACAAAAGCAAATTTACTTTGCTGGTGGCTGTTTTGTTGGTTAATACCAGCCAGGACACAAGCACCACGTTTCTCCCAGCCCAGGTTTCCTTTCAGCCTGACCTCCTGTCACATGGCTGGGATAGTCTGATGTTGCCACGGGTTGCCATGGCAATGACAGTGATGATGATGGCATGTGTTCAGCATAGCCAAATTTGAACCTAATAAAAGCAGATGTGACTTGGAGCTCTCGAGACTGAACTCAGTGGTTATAACTCCATGTCTTTTCTTAGGAGTTGTGGAGAAAGTCTCTAAATGCAACTCTCTGTGACTGTATTAGCTGTGAAAACCAGCATGGATGGAAGAAAAGAACTTCTGCTTGCTGTAAATATTGTCTCATGAAGCTGAGCACACACCCACGTGAGGAGAGATGAGAGAAAGGACAAGCCACAATGAAAAAAAGAAGTCTCATCCATCTGCAGTTCCCTCTTGCTGATGCACATTATCTTCCTTAAGCATAAGCAGATTCCTGTGTGTTGCTGTGTGTTATCAGTTTTTTGGTCTCTGCACTTTCCTAAGGAAATAACTACTTCCAGACCTGTGTGACATGCTATGCAGAGCTGCAGAGCACCATGAATAAATTATGACTGTCACCAACTTCTCTGTCTAAATAGGACTGTTACAAAAACAAATTAGCACTGCCCTTGAGTGCTGCTAAGAGTAAACACCTCACACATGACTTTGTTAATGAAAAGAGTGAGACCTGTGCTCCACCACAGCCAAGCCCACACAGACAATGTGTTCTTGATATGAAAGAACAGCCACTGCTTTAAACAACCACAGGGAGATAAAGGGTCCTGGTGCTAGAAAACAACATTCAGCCCAAATCCTTTAGAGTTCCAACCGTTCCACCTCTGTTAATTTGGGTTAGGATCAAGAACTCAGCTGGTTCACAATCAGGTGAGCAGTTTAAGGCTGTTTCATAATTCTAAAGTTTCTTGGGGAGAGATCAAACATCCAAAACTCTCCCTGCTTCTGGTGTGTTGTCAGATGCCTGAAAAGAAGCACCTCTGAACCTCACCCATCACTATGTGTGACTTGTCTCATATTGCAAGAATTTTGTAGAAAACAACTCCAATTTTAGCTGCAGGAACAGCACTTGGAAGAGCTCTATCTGCATACTGGAGCGGAATAAAACAACCACTGTATGTGGAGTCTTCCCTATCTACATTTTTTCTTGAGGTTTTTCTAAAGACTTGATACTCAACCAGAAGTTCACATGAAAATCCTAGTTGTTGTGAGCACTTTCTACTAAAACTGCCCAGTGGATTTTCCAGGAGTGGAGGGGTTATTCAAAGATTATTTGAGAAGCCAATTTGATCTACTACATTGAACTAAAACTCAGTAGGGTAAACCTGGAAATTCCTCATGAAAAACTAAGGTGCATACAGTCCATATTTGTTTCTAAATGTGAAAAACAGACAGGATAAAAAACAGAAGGAGGAGTGCCATATCATTTTCTGTTCTTAATCTTGCACCATGTGATAAGAAGGCATGACTGTAGAGATGTTTTACCTTGCCTAAAAGGAAACAGAGGCCAGGGTTGTTTTTTCAAACATCTGTTGCTGTTTTTCTTACTCTCCCTGCAGCTCCATGTCCCTCCCTTGTAGTGAAATTCATCACACGCTTAAATTCATCACAGCTCCTGTTTCCAGACTCTAACGTCAAGGGAGTCAAAGTTCAAGGGAGTAGCATCAGGGAGAGGGGGTAACCTGCACTTTCATATTGAGGCCTTGTCCTGCATCCTCCATTTCCCCACACTAAAACCTCTCAAGGATGTACTTCAAAAACATGTAGGATGGGTGGACAGAAGGACAGATGGATGGATGGATGAATGGATGAATAGATGGATGGAAGGATGGATGGAAGGATGGGCCAATGAATTGTTGATGGTTAGATGGAGGGGAGATGGATGGATGGATGGATGGATGGATGGATGGATGGATGGATGGATCGTGGATAAAAGGATGTATGAATGATAGATAAATGGATGCATGGATGGAGATGGATGGAAGGATGGATGGAAGGACGGATGGATAGGTGGATTGATGGATAGAGGATAGATGTTTGGATGGAGGGATGGATAAATGGATTGACAGAAAGATTTGGAATGGATGGATGGATGGATGGATGGATGGTTAGATGGATTATGAATGCATGGATGGATGGATGGGTGGAGGACAGATGGGTAGATGAACAGATGGATGGATGGACAGATGGATGATGAATGGACAATTAATGGCTGGCTGGCTGGCTGGCTGGCTGGCTGGTAGGATAGATGAATGGATGACGGATGGATAGATAATTGACAGATGGAAAAATGGTGGAAGAATAGATGGCAAATGGATGGGTGGATGGAGGGTTGGATGGGGCATAGATGCATGAACGAGCGATATACGAATGTATGGATGAATGATGGATGGATGGAACAACGGATGTATGGAGGAAGGCAGGGATAGATGTGGAATGGATGGATGGATGGAGGAATGCATGGATGGATAAATGGATGATGGATGGATGGATGGATGGATAGATGGATGGATGGATGGATGGATGGAGGAGACATGGGTGAATGGATGGACTTATAGCTGGACTGGGGGAATGATGTGGGATGGATGAATTGATGATGGATGGATTATGGATGGATGGTAGAGTAATGGAGGACAGGTGGCTGGATAGGATGGGTGGATGGATGAATGGATGGATGGATGGATGGATGGATGAATGGATGGATGAATGGATGGCTGAATGATGGATGGATGGATGCATGCAGGTATGGGTGGAATGAGAGAAGGATGTGAGATGGATGGATGGATGGATGGATGGATGGATGAATGGATGGATGAATGGATGGATGAATGGATGGCTGAATGATGGATGGATGGATGGATTTATGGATGGATTGAGGGATGATGGATGGATGGATGGATGGATGGATGGATGGATGAGACATGGGTGGATGGATGGACTTATGGCTGGATTGGGGGAATGATGTGGGATGGATGAATTGATGATGGATGGATTATGGATGGATGGTAGAGTAATGGAGGACAGGTGGCTGGATAGGATGGGTGGATGGATGAATGGTTAGATGGATGGATGAATGGATGGAGGAGAGATGGGTAGATGGATTTATGGATGGATTGAGGAAAGGATGGATGGATGGATGGATGGATGGATGGATGGATGGATGATGGATGGATGAATGCATGGATGGATAAAGGATGGATGTTTAGATGGGTGGATGAATGGATGGATTATGGATGGATGGATGGATGGATGGATGGATGGATGGATGGATGAATGGATGGATGCATGGATGGATGGATGGATGGATGGAAGGATGGATGGATGGATGGATGGATGGATGGATGGATGGATGGATGGATGATGGATGGATGGATGGATGCATTGAAGGATGGATTGAGTTATGGATGAATTGAGGCAAGGTTGGGGGCAAATGGATGGCTGAATGATGGATGGATGGATTGATGAATGGTGGATAGATGATGGATGGATAGATTGAGGGATGGTTTAGGAATGTTTTGATATATGGGTGATGGATTGATGGTTGGATGGATTGATGGTTGGATGGATGGATGGATGGATGGATGGATGGGTGGATGGGTGGATGGATGGATGGATGGATGGATGGATGGATGAATGGATGGAGGAGAAATGGGTGGATGGATGGATGGATGGATGATGGATGATGGATGAATGGATGGATGGACGGATGGATGGATGGACGGATGGATGGATGGATGGATGGATGGATGGATGGATGGATGTTTATAGGTGGGTGAGGGATGAAGTATAGGTGGCTGGATGGATGGACAAATGGTGGATGGAACACTATAGACAGAAATCTGGACTTGCAAAGTAATTGCGGGTGAGCATTCTCGTAGTGTTCCCATCTCCTTTCCTCAGTGCTGACCTAACCCAACCCAAGCCCGCACCCTCTGAGCTCTTTCTGTCCCACCAGGAAGGTGGGTCACCCCTTGTTTTTCAGCCTCTCTGCCTGGTTGGGATACGCCAGCACACTGAGGTGTGATGAGTGAGGACTGCAGTACTGCAGCAGGCTAGGCATATCACCAGCCACCTTTGAAACGTTAGCTGAAAGCTGGGAGAAAGGAATGTGCTCAACAGGTGTGCTGGGAGCCTGGCACAGGGACTTGGGTGGGGGCCAGTGCCGCTGAGTGTCTGCTCTGCTGCCTTGCCAGCTGGCTAGAGTTACAGCCGGGTGGAGGGAATGCCTCTTCATCTGCAGCAGCTTCTTGCTTGCTAGAAAATTCTCCCAACATTCCTGAGTCATCTACTTCCCACAAACCACAGCTCTCATTTCCTCTTGCTTTTCTTTTTTTCCACCAGGGATGCTGCCCTTGCCCAGGGTTGTTCCTCTCCAGTCCCAGTTTGAATCAAAGAACACAGGGAGCAACATCCCTGAGGTTTGGCTAGCTCAGGGCAACCATCAAAATCTTTAATATATGACCTTGACTAGTAACAGTGGGCAGATCAGCATCTGGTTGTTGGTGAGATAACCTCAGATTAGGGATTTATGCAGCAGCCTCATCCCTCCTTCACAGTTACTCTCAGTACTGCCAGAACTACCTTATCCCAGCAAGGAAATTACTCCAATTTCTAGACTGTCATTTCAGAGCTGCCAAGTCAACCTTCTCACCAAACAACTAACAGATAACGACTGGAACAGATCTAAACACATTAGGCTTGATGGGTTGGGACAGCTTTAGATAGCAAGCTGAGTAAGAGCTTTCTGAGCCAAGGCAGTATCCTCTGCATCCTCATGACTTCAGCCACATGTCAGCCAGCCCTCACATGTGAATATGCCTGACTGTCAGCCAGAAAACTTCCTGACAATCCCTTGACTCCCTTCACTGGAAGTTTTGGGTGCACAGGGCCATGCGACAAAAGAATAGGAGAAGCCTTCTTTGGTCAGTTACACCATTAATATATATATTTTTTTAAATACAAGTTTGACTCTGTGTGCCTGAGATCAACAGGAGTTTTGCTTCTCATCCTAATGGGATTTTTGGACAAGCACTTAGCAATTCCTGTGCCTCTGTTCACACCAGCTATTTCAGCAGTAATGTTTTTACAAAGTGCTGGCAATACATGGGGCAAATAAAGAAGATAGAAAACCTTGGGCTTGCTGTACAAATTGCCTCCAGAAAGAGGTCCTGAAATGGGAAACTTCAAGTCCCCCAGACTGCACCAATCTAGCCAAATGTGGCTGGACAGAGTGACACATTCAGTTCACCGAAAATATTTTCAAGACCAAAGCAATTATAATTTCAACTCCCTGAGCTCTTATTCCTATTCTTACTACTTGATTGACCTCACAGAATAATGAAGTGTAGCAGAATGCATCCAAGAGCAGTTCAGATCAAAATTCAGATCAAAAAGAGCTTTTCATCACCTTAAAACAGAAAATTAACAGAGCTAAAACTGTGGCTTATACAAGTGAGTGTTCCTAAATGAGCCTCATTCCTTAATTCTTCCAAACAGCAAGCATGCAATCAGGTCAGGGAGAATTGTTAACCTGAAACAATAATTATGATTTGCCTTTTGTGATTTAGCAATTAATTAGCATATGACTAGTGAACATTAGGCTTATACAAGATTGCAAATCTGTAGTCCCAACCCCAGCTGGAGGCTCTGTTAGACTATACTGCTAACATAAGTCTTAATAAATGGATTGGTAATCTCTGTTATGGGTTTCCTTCCTGTTCAGAGGGTAAGAAACATCCCATTCCTCTAGGTCTGAACCAGGATTAATTGATTGGTCTCATATGAACCTGAAAGCCATTAAGAGCATGAAGGATGAAAAGCAATTCAAACTGCTTTATTACCATTTTCTAGTAAAGCACCAGTTTAGACTCTGGACCTACTGTGAAGCAGCAGGTTTCCAGATATTGACTGTGCTGGCATGTGCTTCTGGAAAAGAGGAAACGGCTGATCCCTAAAAGCAGAAACATCTGCTCCAGTCATGAACACACTTTCTGTCTGAGGCCAAACAGCAGGACTGATAAAGAAGTCCCTGTGCTGCCAGCCCCATCGGCCAGAATCACAGCAAAACAATGGTGAACTGTGAACCATGCTGATCCTTCTTCATCCTCAACCTAAAATATTTGTTTTATAGGGGTCACCATAGCCCTTACCATGTTGGCTTTCACAACTAAGGCACTGAGAGTCTTTTCCCCCCCTGTGTATGGGTGGAGGAGCAGAGTTGTTTGTTCAGGAGAGTCATCAAGGAGTCCAGAGAAGCCAAACTTGCACTGCACTAGGAGATTCTACATTTTTGATTATGGCTCATACACCAATTTCTTGGGCTGTTTGATACATTTGCTGGCCCATTTAAATCAGTGCATCTACTGGAGTGTTCCTGACAAGGTAATGAACAAGTGTATATAAAACAATTTGGTCCAGTGAATACAGTACTGATGTTAGGACTTCATCTGACACACTTCTTTGTCTGCTCTGAGTTCAGTTTATTTGACAGAACTCCAAAAGTAAATAAGGGGCAGCGACCATCCCAATGCTTTTCTTGAAGCAGCAGAGCTGCAAAATCCAAGCATAAATATCAAGACACTTTTGACAGTTTTATACTACTGGCAAGTGAATATGACTGAGGAACCTCACTACCATGGGGATACTGGTCTGAGGTTTTTAGAAGAAAAAATCTCTCCCAGTTTTATCTTGAACTGGAAGGGTGGACGTTCTCATTTGCTTCAGGATAGCAACATCCTTAAAATCAAAGAATGACACCAAAGGTATCAGACAGCAAAATTCAACCTCATATCAACAAGCAGTGTGTGTAGACCTCTATATATTCTGCAAAATAAGCAGAGCATGAGTTGAATTTCTCCCACTGAAGTCATCAGGTGGATGACTTATGGTCAATCAGGTATTGACCATAAGCATTTCCTAAAGTCCTTGTGGAATGAGGGCCACAGGGTTGGACACATCCCAGAGAGAAGGAGAGTTCACAGCAACTGATGGGCCACGTTTCCCAGCTCCTGCTACACCTTCCTTACAAATTGCTTACCCCTGTTTTCTGCTTCACAGCGTTGTGAGGACATTTCCTGCTTCAGAGTTGATGCTGCAGCCTTTGATCCTGCCTGAATCCCATAAGTGAGAACCTACAGCAAGGGGCTCTTTCTTCTTCCTGCTCCCAGACTTCATGAAACCTTGTCTCCACCCGCACTTCAGCAATTCATTCCAGCATGTGCTTAACATTAAGGTCATGCAGGATTTAAGTCTGTGATTAAAATTAGGCATGCATTTAAATGCTGTGTGGAACTGGGACCTCAATGAAGATGGCTGTTGGATCAACCTGCTATGACCTCTGCTGATCTGATTATAACTCAGCCTTTTGTAGCATTCCATTTTCCCCCAAAAGTCGTAGTTGACTCACTGTGTCTTGTAACAGAAATTTAAATGGTCCTGGTTTTTGGTCTTCTTCTTTTTTTCCTTTTTTTTTTTTTCTCTACAACACTGTTGAAATGACAGCAATTTTTCTAGCCCTGCAAATATTCAAGATGATATGAAAGATGTTCCACATCCCCCAGCTTTCCCCCAACCCATTCTGTTATACCTTCTGTACATCAAGGAGGCATGTGAAAGATAAGCATACTTTTAAAGTTATAAGTGCTTTTAAAGTTCTAGGAAGGAAATAAAATCAGTTTCTGCAAAAAAATTCCAATTTCTGCAAACCAAGTTTAAGAGAAAACAGGTGGGTGTTCTCTTTGTGTGTGGAGCAGAACAAAGGAGAATGGCTAATCACCCACACCACCAGAGATTCCTGACTTATCCTCTTTTGCCCATTGAAAAATCAAGTGGCATAAATAATCAGGCAGATTTCCATCACTTTCTCTTCTGAAGGAACCTTGCTTCCTTGCTGGAAGCTCAGAGAGGAACTCTGAATACACCTGGCTGATTGAGAAGCAGGAGGAGATCTTTAATTTTTGTCTTGCAGATTCATATCTGTGGATTATGCTAGTCAACTATCCCAAAGGAGAGGGGAAAAAAAAATGAAAACAAAAGCAAAAACAAACAGGCCATGGGATCATCTGCATCACTGCTGTAAACAGATTAGCCCCATGTCATGTGAAAACTCCTTATCACACAGCTGGGATTTAACCTCTGAGGACTCACCCTTTGCTGCGTGGCCCTGCATGTCCATTTCACCCTGAAGTTCCAAAGGCAAAATATTTCAACAGCGCTTTTTCCAATTTACCTATCGCCCTTATTATGAACAGAGACAGCTGATCTTCCTTCTGATTTTTAATCCTTCCCCCTTTCTGTCCAGAAGGACTGCTTAACCTAAAACCTTAATCCTTAAGCTTGGAAAGTCTGCAGTCACTTTGCCTTCATAACCATGTTAGCTTTATCACTGCATCATCAGAAGTACTATTTTTTTCTTTTTCTTTTTTTTTTTTTTAACAGAAAAGTCGATGTGCTAAGCCTCTCCTCCAGCACTGCAGTCTTCTGATATTTCACCCTCAGATACAGCTGGTGTCCTCGCCCAGCCTCATAGCTGGGGCACTTCTTAAATCTAGGTTTATTTTATCATCCCCAGCAAGCCAGGAAATCTTGTGTAATGGAGAACCAAAGGGTTAGTAAAAATTTCATCTTACCCTGGCAGAGGACAAAAAGAGCTGTTTATCTTGAGTAGACAATTAAAAACAGGGGTGAAATCCCAGCATTTTGAGGTCAAGGAAAGTTCTGCCATCCACACCAACAGGACAGAATTTTAGCTGGGGTGTTTTATTTGGTTCCTGGGTGCACTTAGCTTTGGCTCTGCTCTCTTTGGGCAGAGACTTTACAGCAACTTCAGCCCTTTTTTTTTTTCCAGTGAGAAACCACTCGTATAATTGAGCATATGATGTTTCCTTTTTCTTTGCCTGAGAGTGGCTAATAACCTCCCCTTTATTAGAGATGGGAAAAGGCACATAAGAAAGAGATGCTGAAAACCAAAATTCATTATTTCTGCCACTCATGGAGGGCTTTTTCTTCATTAAGAAAGTTATCTTCAGGGCATAAGGGAGCTTTAAATCGTTTTTCTCTGGTTCAGACTTCTGTTCTCATACACTTTAACCACTCCATCCAAGCATTTCTCCACTTACAGCCTTGGCACTTCATTTTTTTGGGTTTTTCTATTACACATCTCACCCAGCTACCTCTCCTCTTTTAAAGACATACGGAACTTCTCCATGATACATGAGATGTCTCTGTTATACAAGATATGCAAAATATATGCTTCATATTTTCATGCCCCACTATCAAATTGGGCAATATGAGATTATATAAAGCATGTGAATAGTCTTGCTTAGCTCTCTGGTATTTATGAATGAAAAGCGGAAATATCTCTTTTTTTCCCTGAATATTTACCTTTCAAGCCTTAAATGTATTTATAGTATAACTATTCATAATTTTTTAAATTTTAACTCATGTAAAAACAATTACAGATAATATATTCCACTTTTTTTTTTCTTTTTGGAAAAGGCTAACTTTTGATGAAAAAGACAGAAAATTTGTAATATAGCAAACAAAGATTGACAAGTTTAGACTTCAGTGGTTATTTCATGTGAACAACTTAATCTTGTAGAATTTCCATTTTTTAATTTAAAAGTCATGAATTAAAATGACAGACTAGTAGGTAATATCTGACACCATAAATTCATCAAAAACGGAAGAAGGACCTATAAAATGTCCATTACATGACTTTTGTGGGAAAAGCAAAGCAGTTAAGCTTAACATCCAGAGTTCTATGCCTAAAAGACATGCAAATACAGCCTTCATCTCATGAAATCTTCTGGAATAACAAATTATTGTAGATTCATGGCATGCATGCCTGCACACATCTGTAATCTTGCAGAGGAAAGTCAACCCACCTCCACTGAAACCACTGTCACCACACTGTTACCTATTGGGTAAGGATTTTGAGGACAAAAATGGAGGTCTGTGTTCCCCACAGCATTGCCAATGTGCCCACAGCTGGCACAGGTGGTTTGTGTTTCCATCAGATTCCTCCTCTGAAAGGCTTGTTTGCTGACTGGTAAGATTAAAATAAAATAAAATAAAATAAAATAAAATAAAATAAAATAAAATAAAATAAAATAAAATAAAATAAAATAAAATTATCACTCCTCATTAAATAGGAAGCAAGGCATCAGAAAACCTGTATAGTCTCTGTGAAAAGTTCTTCTCTGAGGCCCACTCTGGCTTACCTTAGCATATACATCATTTTTTGCATGCCTGTTGTGCTCCTAATGCCGAAAGTGATGCTATAGAGATATTGTAGTATCAAGACTCTGGAATTCAATCCATTCCCTTCTTCTTCACTAATATTATTTATTTAATAGCATCAGGCAAACTCAAGGTTCCATCCTACTCGACTATTCAGCAGCATTGTCAAGCAGAAGAAAAAGAAAATATGCAATTACCTAAGGTATTCAGAATTTGTCATGTTAGGTCAGCTTGATCCCATCTCTGACAATGACCAACAGCAGATGCTTGAGGAAGGAATATGAGGTCAGAACAACCACAAAGAGATCTTTTCCTGGTATACCCCTCCACATTCTGAAAAAGAAAATAAGGTAAGCCTCTGAATACAAAACTGAATATTTTACTGCAAGCTGGGAGAATTCAGTTGTGTAATTGCTCCTGTGCTTAGTGTCATGCATGTCCAGATGGGGCTTCTAATCCAATCTCATACTTTGAACAGCAGCTGGCTCACAGGGCCAATAACTACATCAAAAACCACCTGACATGCTGCACCCCAGAGGAGAACAGAACAGAAAAGAACAGAACAGAGTTTTGAAACTGCAGTCTTTGAAAGTGGTGTGTATCAGGGAGCAGCACCTCATCAAGTCATCCACTTTTACTTCAACTCAGCTGAGATTTTCAGCTCTGGCCAGGTTTAGACGCCACCACTTCCACAAGCCACTCCAAAATAGGTTTAATTGGGAGTGAAGTAAAGCACACACCTAAAGAACAGGAGCAAAATCCTTCAAGCTGCTTGCTCCTTGTGCAGAAGAAGCTCTAAACTCATAGGAATATGAGGGCCTCTGGGGGAGTTAACAGCATGAGGATGACAGTCACAATGCTACTAATACTCAACCCTGCAAACTATTTGGCCAAAATAGAACAGGCAATCCCTTCATTTCTGTAGAACAATCCTCACTATATTGACCTTGGATTGGGGAGCCTGAAGCTTGCCAAAACTTTAACTTTATCAAATGTTCTGCAGTATCTCAGCCAAAATCAACTCACTTTGACTGGCTGAAGAAGCTTTCTGTCCTTTTCTACTTGGGGTTCTCATTATGTGCATTGCTTAGGTTCTCTGAGCTTTCCCTGTGGAGCTGAGCAAGCCAGCTGAGGTCTGTGGTGTTTCTGTGGCTTTCTTTTCCTTTCCCAACAGGTTGTTTGGGCTCACAGGTACACTGCTCACTTCTGTGTGTTCCCATGCATGCATTCACATACATACTTGTGGCTGTGTGTTTGCATGAGCCAGGGCAATTTCAAAGAAGTCCAGTTGCCTTTTTAAACAGTGGAGCAGTTTGCAATTGTCCTTACAAGGCCATTTCTCAGCCCAAGACCTGACAAGATGCTCCACTCTGTTCAGAAAGTGCTTGCCTGTGTAGGGTGGGGATCCACTGTGTTCTGTAGGAATGAAGAGCACTTGCTACCTTGGAAAACAAAGGGAAAGTTGATTGAGGCCCCATGGAATATTGTTCCCCTTCTTAAAATCCTTTCTGAACTGAAGGATTGATGGATTCTTGTATAGAAGAGCAAAGTGCAAGTACACCTAGAAGGAAAATAAATATTTTTTTTTCCTTGTCTTGCTTGAATATGTGGCAGGAAGGGGTTAATCCTTTGAAAAAGACCATCTGAAAATGCCAAAAAGAAACAAACTAAGCCAAACCAAAGCAAACCAAAACAAAAAAACCCCTAGCAAATTAGTGCAACTGGCATCCCATAGCTCTGCTGCTTCGTGTGCTATGGTATGGCCTTGCTAGGTGAGACCTGAAGAAGGATTTTGGAGGAAGAGCAAGGGGAAACATCCTTCCCCTGCCTCCAAAGTTAAGGCCACACTGAAAACCAAGGATGCACAGGTGCTCCTCTCTCTTCACTCTGCTCCTGTGCTTGAAGAAAGAAAAAAGCCAGTGCCTGAGCTGAGGAAGAGATGGCAGAGGCTGCTGGTGAGGTTGAGGATGGTGGGACTACATCCAGAGGGAAGCACCACTCAGAGCAAGGAAGATTAGATGCCCTCAAGGTTTGAGTCAAGCCCCGTCGTGGTTGGTGGGAAGGTTTCCATTAATTTGAGTGGAATACAGTAATGAGTGTTGGCACACACGGTTTATATGGTAGTGAGTGTGCTGCTCCCCAGTTATAGGGATGAATCAGAAAGGTGCAAGCTCATCATGCATATGAAGTCTTTTTTAGATACTGATCACACTACAGGAAGTCTTTGATCTTCAAGGAAAACCTCACTTTGCCTTCAGCAACAGGGAATTCACAAACAATGAGGCAGAAATATCCTCCTCAAGCAATACTTGCTGTTGCTACACAGCCTTCACCTCCGCAGAAAAATGGGAGAGAGAAAGCGAAAGGGCTGAAAAACTCTGAGTGGAAACAGGACGAGGCTGCAGCTCAGGACACTTTGTTGTTTATGAAACATGACTTCCAGACTGATCAAACCCAATTAGAACTCATTTTCCCTCAAATTGTTTCCTATATTTGGCAATTCAATTTCCAGCATATCTCCTGTGCCTGGCCCCACCGATCGCTGGAGGACAGAACCTGGGTGCAAGGGACTCCGCAGGTGTCGGAGGCATTTGTGCAGAAATTTGTGCATTTGTGCAAAAATTTGTGCATTTGTGCGTTTTTGCAGAAATCAGTGCAGCTGCATCAGCAGTGTGGTTTGTGCCCCTCTCTGCCACAGGAGGTGAGGTGCTTGTGTATTGTAACATGGAAACAGGGATTTTTTGAACTTTCTGTGCTGTTAGGCACTGACCCCCAAAAGAGCACCACTTTTCACCTGAGGCCTTGGAGAAGGCTTCCAGAATTGAGTGACAGAACTAGAATATAGTGGCACCACTATATTACTTTTCTATCTTTTTTTTTTTATTATTTTTTCTTTTTTAGTCAGTGTTAGGATTAAAAATACAAGAGACAGAATTTTGTGTTCGGACTCAGTTGTTTATTAATTCTTATTTACAATAGAGTGAGTGCTACAGTATTTCTAGCTAGCAACCTAAAAATGAAGAAATGGTGATGCATTTCACTTGTTACAAGGTCTTTCATGGTTTAATTGTTTAATTAAAAACTAACACTTAAATTATTTTTACTTTTGACTTAATGACTAAACACCCATGACCTGCAGTGTGGCATTTTCTATCTAATCATAAAGGTGCTACTTAACTTCAAGAAGAAGAGGGACAAGAAGAAAGAAAACTTTTGCCCTGAAACTTCCGTCTTGTCCTTTACTTACTACTATATCCTAAAATTCCAAATTTCAAATTTTTCACCATGTGATATTACAAACTTTTATTTAAACCCAATGATTCTAGTTTCTATCACTCAATTTTGGAAGCCTTCTCCAAGGCCTCAGGTCAAAAGTGGTGCTCTTTCGGGGGTCAGTGCCTGACAGCACAGAAAGTTCAAAACTCCCTGTTTCCAGGGTTCCAACACTTGTGGATGCCAGAGTTAGAATAATTCATGGTTATTCCTCTCCTTCTTCTCTCAGCCAAACCCACTTGTGCCTTAAACTGAGCATGGGCACTTTTTTCCCTGTTAACTAAATATTTTCTTCAGCTTTGAAAGGATCAGTTTAGCCTTTGTGTTGCTCCACCTTTATTACAGGTCTGCTCAACCGTGGTCTTTCAAACTTTGGTTTGCTTACCCTCCAGCTCCACTCTTCCCAATATTTTGAATAAACTAGTAATATATTGCTGCTGTTTCGATAACACCTGCCTGAGAATCTTTAGTTCATTGACTACTAGTCTTTAGTGTCTGCCATTCCTACCCAACATTTTTTAAGATGCTTGATTAACTTTTATATTGAATATTGTAAATTGTGATTGGAATTATATTGTGATTGGAACATAAACACAAATTCTACAAAATTTGCCAAGATGAACGAACTACAACTTACACTGAAATTTTTCTGCAAATCTCAATGAATGTGGTTATAATTTTCCCAAATTCCTACACTACTGTTTAATCTAGGATGTTAATAACTTCTAAAGTGTGTTGATCTAAGAGTTGTGAAAATACTAAATTCCTGTTTTAAAAGTCTTCAAATTGCTTCAAATATATTCACAAAAATTATAAAATATTAATATATTTCAATATAAATATTCTTTCATTCAAACCTCTGTTAGAGAAGACTATTTTTTAAAACTCTCCAACTATCAATTAATTATTTAAAAACTTGAATCAATTGAAATTAGTTTAGCACTTACTCCTAGAAAAATGCATGGAAGCAAAAAAGAATTATTAAAATTATTTTTGAGATACCAGTTTTCTGTATATAGTTATACAGTTTTAACAAAATGCTGCTGTTCTGCCTTTGGTAATTTTTAATCAGAAAAAGAGTAATTAAATTAAAATACAGTGAAATAGTCATAAGAGTAATTTTTACTTCCACTTCTGAACAGAACAAAAAGAAAATTCAAAATGTCCAACCTCTCTTGAATTTAAAATTTGTTTTCCTGATAATTTTACTTAGTAACCATTAGAAATAACATGCTGATTAATGAAAAGAAGCCTGAAATAAGAAGTGCCTGGATTAATTGGTGGCCTTTTGTGGTGTATTTTTTAATACTTTAGAATAGGTTTAATTGTTCCATTGCATGGCTGGAGTGACCCAATACACCTGTCTTTCTCAGGAAGATCAATTGAAAGCTATTGCATCTAGTTTTCTAATGTTCCAGAGGAAAGGAGAGAATAAAGAATTATTTATACACCCAAGATCTCAGGAAAAAGAATCACCAGTAGCAGGGAATGGGATTAACTTGGTTTTTGTCCTCACCTGCAAGAGCATTTCTTAATGAACCAAAGAACATGATCAACAGCATTCACATTTCAAAATCTGAACACTTTTTTTACCTTTCACAAATATTTCTTTTGAGACAGGAAAAAGTTGGACCGCCTTCTAGCCACACATTTCCTCATCTGCACAGCATTTGGTTCCAACACTTGGTTTCAGGTCATGTCTTTGGTCTCCAAGGTCCTTCCCAGCCCTGATTTCACCCTTGAGTGCCCAGTGGAGAAAAATTAGCTGAGAAGGTTTCTTATACCAGGATGGAAGGCATGGCGGGAAGTAGGGAGACATCCCTTCCTCGACTCCCAGTGGAGACAAAAGTGTCCATCTGGGGCCATGGGGACAGCCAGTCCTGCTGGAGACCAGATCCTTGTGAAGGACATGGGAATGCTGCTCCTCAGTGTGGTCTCCAAGGGATGGGACAAACGAGAGAGGACAGACCTGGCTGTGAAATTGCGAGGGAAATGCAATGTGATCTTGATGTGGTGACTGATTTTTTTTTTCCTTTTTTTTTTTCCTGCCAGTAAAGGGATGAGCAAGAGTTACTGCACTTCCTACCTGAGAGCATTCAAGCAGTGGGATTCTTTTGTACTGTTGAATTTTACACAGCAAGAAGGAGAATTGCTGCTATACAGTGAAACTTTGGTGTCTGTTGCAATCTTCTTTTTATAGTGCATGCCCACGATGCTAAAAACTGCCCATAAACTTGTTCTTGCTGGCCTGGAATCTTATTTTTAAAAAAATATACATATATAGGAGTAGTGTATGAGACCTTCTAAAACTGAAAACTACAATATGCAAAAAGATCTATTCACCCTGCGTGCTTGCATTTAGGTGTCTTCATAAGATACATCTATCTGCATTAGTACAAATCTCTTAGGTGTTTTGGTGTTTTGGGTTTCTTTTTCATATAATTTTAAAATGTGTAAAATAACTTGAAGTAAGAATAATGGGATGTAGAAAACCATGAAATAAGGACTGCAGAAGAAAAATGTCATCTTCGCCTGCTATTTTCACAGAGGAAAGTAGATGAAAAAATTGGTATTCGATGGTTAAATTATGAAAAGGATTGAATAGGAATGATGGAATTTCTTGATTTTTTAAGGCAACATTAGAGACAGGGGAAAGTATCGGTGCCTTGATAATGCAGAACTCTCTAGGAGCAGGTACCTCTGTATCTGTGTGTTAAAATTAACAATGAGGGAAAATAACAGCCCTCCAAACCTGCATTCTGGCCACAAAATGCCCACTCCTCAAGTCATTAATGTTTCAACAAGGTTAGATATCCACGGGCAGAAGAACCGAGGAAGATTTTGAGTTTGGCACAGTAGGAGCATCCTGGTGGCAGGATGTATGTGGCTTGGCTGAAACTCCTTGGCTTGTGGGCAAAAGATCTGGAATCAGATGGGTTCCAATGCTAAAATGGCAGGAAGCCTTGAACAAAATGAAAAGGTTTGGCAGGCTTCATAATCTAGGAGTGAAATGAGGCTCCAAAGCATGTTCCAAGGATTCTGCAACTGGAGTTGTGGGTCAGACAAGAAGATTAGTCTTAAGGGCTTGTCTACATGGGAAATAGACTAGTTTTATCAAAATAATGATACTGCAAGAGCTTGGCTGGTCCATTTCCTGATGCAGATGAGACCTTAGCAAGGCAAAAAAATCCTTATGAGAAAGGGAAAGCAGAGAGTTGGCTGGGCTTACTCATCAGGCCACACTGTAGCTATCTCAGAGCTTAATCTGAAGATGGCTTTCAGTCCTGCTTGCTGGGAAAGACCAAGGTAAAACAGTTTATGGCAGATGAACAGGTTAGCTGGGAAACTGGGCTCCTTCTGGTGGTGAGCACTGGGACAGGAGATGCACACTGCCTGGGAAGGCCAAGTGTCCACTTCCTGTGAACACCTGGACACCTCCTCTTCTTGTGTCCTTCAATTCCTACACTCAAGGGATAAAGGAGCAATTGTTTAACTGGAAGATTTAATAGGATGGATATTTGAACAAACTGTGGAGCACTAAACTGCTGTGAATTGGTATTTGATCACCGTAATTTGGTGGAACAAGACTGGTTAACACCAGGTCTCCAACCCCAGGAATAAAAGATCAAGAGTGAATAAAGACATTTTGAGCTCCTCACTAGCAAACCACGCCTGAGTTGGTGTGCCAAAGGATTCTTGTTGCCGTGAAATTACATGGCAGCTTGATTTTACACTGAAGACATTGAAACCCGTGAGTAACTGGCTGTGAAGACAATTAATCACTCAGTACATTAATCCCAGGAACAATTAAGTAGGTAGGCAAACCAATTAATTTATTGGAGTCCCTATGTTTTTTCTAGTATGCCATGGGTTCTTGCACCGGAAATTCCCATTTGCAGATTGAAAGTTGTCAAGAGTGAAAATAAATATCAGTGTAGCTCTGGACTTTCTCACCTGGAAGGCAAAAGAAACACTTTGAAATTAGGGGATAAAAACTTCAGAGGGTTTCTATGAAATGATCAAAAGCGAAACAGTTAAACATGTGGGCCCAGCTCAAAAGCTGATGTTTAAGTTAGAAGAATGTGAAGAATGACAATTTAAGAACATACCGAGATGAATGAGAAGGTCCAAACCTCTTGGAGCTATTGCTCCAGGCTCTCTGCAGACTTAGAAGTACCTGCATCAGCTCTGTTTGAGACACATTTATCAGAATTTAATTTGCAGTCACAATGACTAGAAAAACGTTATACAACATACACACTTGGATCTTGGAGAGCTACTGGGCACCAGGGAGGAGCTTCCATAGGCACCAGCACCTGCAGCAAAAAAAAAAAAAAAAGAGGAGAGGAGAGGAGAGGAGAGGAGAGGAGAGGAGAGGAGAGGAGAGGAGAGGAGAGGAGAGGAGAGGAGAGGAGAGGAGAGGAGAGGAGAGGAGAGGAGAGGAGAGGAGAGGAGAGGAGAGGAGAGGAGAGGAGAGGAGAGGAGAGGAGAGGAGAGGAGAGGAGAGGAGAGGAGAGGAGAGGAGAGGAGAGGAGAGGAGAGGAGAGGAGAGGAGAGGAGAGGAGAGGAGAGGAGAGGAGAGGAGAGGAGAGGAGAGGAGAGGAGAGGAGAGGAGAGGAGAGAGGCAAACAGCAACAGGTATGATAATCCAGTCTGGAGACAGGGAACAATTTTCAGTGCAAACTCAACTGAACTACAGCTAACTTGAACTAAACCTACCTATATCCTCTGCATATGTAATTTACCTTGCTTTCCTTCTGAAGAGCTACGAACTTGCAATTGCCCTCACCTTTTCCATCCAAAACATGAACCCTTACTGTTATCCATGAAGGTACAAATTTCTTTTTGGTGGTTCTCGCAAGCTTTGCCTTGGTTACCTCAGCCACAATCAGTTCTGGTGCATTTCCTAATACCCATTATCTCCCTTTCAATCTGTCCCACATGCCACTACTAAGTATCAACACACGATTCCAGACACATCTCAGCCTTCTCTTGAATCTTCTCTGGTTACTACTTGCATTCAAGTCAAGTTTGAAACTTTCTCTTTCTTTTTGCATTTTTAACTCCCTTCCCTTCCCTTCCCTTCCCTTCCCTTCCCTTCCCTTCCCTTCCCTTCCCTTCCCTTCCCTTCCCTTCCCTTCCCTTCCCTTCCCTTCCCTTCCCTTCCCTTCCCTTCCCTTCCCTTCCCTTCCCTTCCCTTCCCTTCCCTTCCCTTCCCTTCCCTTCCCTTCCCTTCCCCTTCCCTTCCCTTCCCTTCCCTTCCCTTCCCTTCCCTTCCCTTCCCTTCCCTTCCCGGAACTTCCCTTCCCGGAACTTCCCTTCCCTTCCCTTCCCTTCCCTTCCCTTCCCTTCCCTTCCCTTCCCTTCCCTTCCCTTCCCTTCCCTTCCCTTCCCTTCCCTTCCCTTCCCTTCCCTTCCCTTCCCTTCCCTTCCCTTCCCTTCCCTTCCCTTCCCTTCCCTTCCCTTCCCAGAACTTCCCAGAACTTCCCAGAACTTCCCAGAACTTCCCAGAACTTCCCAGAACTTCCCAGAACTTCCCTTCCTTTCTTTTCCCAGAACTTCCCTTCGTGTGTATAGACTTTCCAAGACCCAGAGCAAAAGCAACTCTCTCAATAATATAACTAACCTATTTGCTAAATCTCTGCTCAATTATATCACTTCTCATTACTTTCCATGTCAAGTTTTGATGCTCGGCATGTTTTACTATTAGAATAATAAGCACCAGCTTGATTGCAGCTATATCTTTTGAAAGACTACACTGAAAAGAGTACCACCCACTTGCAGTTGTCAGATTTTCAGATAAATTAATTCATTACTGAGGAAATGATGGCTTTTTTTTCTGCCATCTTCTTTTGAAATTAATTCAAATATTAATATATTGATTGGACAGGTGGCATTTACATAGAGACTGATATGTATAAATAATTGTTACCCTTCTGAAGACAGAATGGGATGCTGAAATATTTTTACAATTATAGGTGAGGATTTTTTCCAAGTATGCTGGTACTATTTATGGACTTTCTTTCGTGTTCTTCTCTGCATCTTTCTTTTGTCCTACCTTCTCCCTGTTAATGGGATTTGCCCAGTCACCTCAAAAGCCTGTGTTTCCACAAAAGAGCTGGAAAATCCTGATATTTTTTGTGCTGGCAAAAAAAGGAAGCAAAATGTACCCAGCTGTTTCCATGTGTTACTGTAAAATATATTACTATGTGCAGTCTCAAGACAGGTAAGGATATCCATAAGTTATGAAATATATTTTATTTTATTTTTTAATATACAATGTAGCACCAGTCTTCTTAAATATGAGGTTACATTTCATGGCAACAGGATTGGCTATCCCTGCCTAGATCAGCCAGCAATGTAATCACTGGAAATATGAACTCACATCACAAATGGTGCACCTTCAATTATTCTAGAGAACACAACAGCTGTGAAGATAAAAACTGGAAAAAATGCCTTCTACATAATTGTCACAACACAAGTATAGGTGAGATGTTGCAGAAGAAGGGCTTCTTTGAAATACAGTGTATTAAATTAATGCAGAGAGAAATTCAGCAAAAGTGTGGTTTAAAATAAATTAGGTCAGGTGGGCATTAGGAGGCAACAACTCTGGAGAGAGAGAGGTCAGAAAGGAGAGAAGAAAAGAAGTGTAATTCTTAAAAAACAGACTAAGACTTTATGAGCTATCACTGTATCATAGATAAAACACCAGTGGAGAGAAATAGGTAATTTCAATAGATAACACCTACATGTAAAAAGAGAATCTCTAAATTACAGAAAGAAATTGGTAAAGATTATTAACCCAATTAGATGCAAGAATGAGCCAAGCAGAAGGTTCAAATTAGCAGTTTATCCATTGGAGTCAATGAAGCCAGCCAAATTGCATCAGCTGAGGATTTGGCTGATCATTTGGAGCTGTGGAATAGGGGAAAGAATTTAGAAGTGCCATAAATACATAGGATTAGACAAAATTCAATCTTTTAACAGAGGTGAATGGCCAGCAAATGAATGAGCAAGACCTTGATTTTGTCCTGGTCACCGATTTAAAATCCTGAACAAAATCTTCAGAGGGATTTTGCCAAAACCTCTCCAGGGCAGGGGCAGCTGTGACAAGCTCAGAGGGAGGAAAGGTGTGCCCAAAACAAATGACATTATTAGAAGAATAGAGCTTTGGCAGGCACTTCAACAATGTTCCACTTTCTGCAGTGTGCATCCCTCTGCTCCCAAGGAAAATGAACTGGAACTGACCCATGGGTACCACCGAGACTTCAGCAAAAGCTGAGGAAGAAACAACTTCATTTAGAAATAAACTATAAGCTAAAGTAGTTCAAAAAGTAGAAGATAAAATACATTGTTTCCTTTTTCTACCTTCAAAGGCATGCAAGATGGGAAATCAGCTACGCCTGAAATCCTTCCACAGGCTACAAAATACCTACTGGAGTTGCTTCAAAAGAGGAAACTTGGGCTAACTTTGCAATGTATCAATAAAAATGTCATCAAAGTGCATATACCAAACAGATTATTCTGTGGTAGCAGGTACTTCCCTACAAAGCCAGAGATGGCCTTGATCAATTTTATGGTGCGTCTAGAAAAATTAGGTATCAGATAAACCGACGAGGAAGGGGAACTCAAGCCTTTTGGAGGCTGTATATTATACAGGTTGATTAGGACACACAGAATAAAAGTTATTCAGCTGGTATTTGATAGCTTAAGTTTTTAAAATACTGAAGTGTTAGAGAGACATATCAAGAGATGCAAGGGTTGTATTTAGGTCTTGAGAAGAGAGAAGAAAAAAAAAAGAAGAAAATGCTTTTCTCAAGCATATACAAGCAAAAATAGATTTGTATTGAATTGCATACATCTAGTAAAATACATGAGGAGGGGGGCACACGCTGGGAAATGACCAGTAAATATAGCCAGAAACCATTTGTATCTAACCCATATATTCAAAATCATTTCACAAATCACTCAGTACCTCTCTCTTCTGAAGACAAAATCAAAATGTTTCTCTCCTGAAGTCTTCTCTGCAGTGAGCATAATGCAATATTGGGATACCATATCCCAACCAGCAAACTGTTGTCACTGTCCAGAGGTCTGATGATGTAAAATGACTGCAATTTGAGTCTCATTGACTCCATCTAAAGCCATGCTGAAGGTAAATAAAATCCAGCTGTGTCTTTTGAAGGACTGAATTTCATAAAACTTAATTTGCACCTACAGCAAAGAAGATTTTGCTTATAAAGATTTCAAAAGTGAAAGAACTGAATTTGATTAAGCTTCATGGTCACTGCTTTTTAGTAGTAAGTGAAGTCAGGATGTGCCTTTAGTTGCTTAGAAATCCTTGTTATGGTAATAACAGATTTTTGCAAAGTCAGTTTGTTGCTTGTATTCTAGTGGTGGATAAAACATCCTTTTGACTAGACTGCATTCTATTATTTTATTAAATCACACTTATTAAAGAGTGGATATATGCCGACCAATTACTTAATAATGATCTAGGGCCATTTGTGGTTCATGTTTTAGTGACTAACAATTCAGCTTGGTTCCAACCCAGTAAATTTTAACACTGAAGGAATTATTCCTCATTAACTCTACTGCAAGTTTCACTGCTCTCTAAATACAAGTTTTTCTGTTGCCTGCACTTTCAGACATGTTCTGAGGGTGGGGAAGTGTGACCTGTGGTACCCACCTTGCGGTCTACCACAGGCTGCCAACACCACACATCCATTATTCTTGTCTCACATCTCAATTAAAAGTTTTGGAAAAGGACTGGTTCTCTTTGCAAAATGATTTCTTGAGTCCTGGTCCTAGTGAAGAGTTTCTGAGGAACACTGAGGGCAGATAAAAACCCAACAGTGAGTTTACTCATGCATTTGACTGCCAAAGATTCAGTTTCCTCAAAGGAGTAAAACCTTAATTTCTAATTATTGCCACTTATGCATCCATCAGAGAAGGAAGTGACTTCCAGTATCCAGCATGGTCCTTACCAGTGCACTTCTCTTAAGTATTCTCAGCAACATAAAAATACACCTTTCTATGGGTTTTCAACATGTGTACTACATTCTAGGGTGTCCTTACAGACAAAGTGATTCACCATAAAGAGCTTGCTCTCAGAGATTCCAGCCTGAGCTCTGACAGGTTAAAAATAAATAATTTCAAATTTTGTTAGCAGGCTAAAATTTTGTTTTAATAGGAGAATTTTCTGAAGAGTTCTTAAAAGCCTAGATTTGCACTATTTTACATGTAAAGCTTTTTGAATACACTATTTTTTATAAGAGTTGTTGCTTAAAGGAAATTTTCTTTATGAGATAGCTCTTGTCTTTCATAGATCAGAGCAAGGCTTCAGCACTTCCAGACAACCAGCTTCTCCTCAAAGTCCTTTCACAGAAAGTTAAAAAAATAAGAGTTACCAGGGTAAAGGTCAGATCAGCACACTGTTAATCTTTTTTAGACAGGAAAGTGAAAATCTCTATATAGCTAGAAAACATCATATTCTACAGACAGACTGATATTTACCTGGTCAGGGAGCTGATACTTACTTTTCTCTTGCACAAGAATTCTGAAGCCTAGCTCTGGTAGGATAAAACAGCTGTGAAGAGGAGGAGAATAAATACAAGTTTATACAAACTTGTAGGAAAAGGAAGAAATTCTTCCAGATCTGGGAAGGAAAAAAGAGAAGCCACTTCCAGTTCTGTGAGTGGCCATTAACAACAGTGCTTCGTGGCTGACTATGTACAAAGATTGTGCTTTCAATGCCTTTTTTCCACACTGCTTTCCTGATGTCTCCTGCTCACTAAGCCTGTGTTCACTGTCCACGTCAAATGTACCAGTTTTCCATCCTGAGGAGCTAATTAGACCCCGTGGAGGTTTGGCTGGAGGGTGTGGGCTAAGAGGAAAGGAAAGTCGGCATCATCTTGATCTTTCCACACTGTCTTCTCATCACTCTGCCTGTGGTCTTGCTACCCTGGGGCTCACTGTGCAGCCTCCATGGGCTGCCGTGGCTGAAGGAGCAGGATGCAGGTGTCAGCCACAGCCATGCAAACCTGACTTACTGCACAACAGCCAACCCCAGATTTAGGGATGAAATGCTTGGGATCAAGCTCAGGCTGATCAGATTTTCTGGGTGA
The DNA here is from genome assembly GCF_963662255.1 of Cinclus cinclus. Classification (NCBI taxonomy): domain Eukaryota; kingdom Metazoa; phylum Chordata; class Aves; order Passeriformes; family Cinclidae; genus Cinclus; species Cinclus cinclus. The sequence goes on from NC_085084.1 coordinate 4,767,600, forward strand.
GGAAAGACACAGTCAATCTGAGAGGCTGGAAAAAATGTTTGTGTTTGGTTGGTTATCTTTACTGTTTTGTTGGGGGTTTTTTTGTTTTGGTTTGTTTGGTTTGTTTGTTTGGTTTTTTGTTTTTCCCCCATCCCTGGCTTTTCTTTCCCCTGTCTACGTGGTAGAACATCGACCATCTACCCCGGATCAATGAGCAAAGGCAATTTTTTTTTTTTTAAATTCAAAACCAAGACCATCCCTTTTCCTGTGGCTTCCAACCAACACGGTGGTGGGACACCAGCTTTGTTGGGAAGACAGAAACTGAAACTCCCCTCTAACTTCCCACCCACGGGTGGGCAGCGGGGCTGCCGTGGGGTCCGTCCCAGCCGTCCCGGCGCAGGAGCCCCGGGCCATCCCGGCTATAATCCGACGTCCCCCGGAACCCCGAATGCCAGCACTCGGAGAGGAGCAAACTGTCTTCATCGCCCTGAATGGGACACTTAACCCGCCGGGGTAATTAAAGACCAGGGGGCTGTCAGCACGATTAACCTCTTTATTGCCGGGCGCGGCACAGGGGCGAGCCAGGAGGGTCCCCCCGCATTTCACCACCCGCGGAGGGTCCTGCTCGCCCCCCTCCTCTCGGTAGCCACAAATGCCGGTTCCTCAGCGGTCCGAGGGATCGGGGGCCTCCGGGGAGGCTCCCCCCTCCTCTTTTCCCTGTTGTCCGCTTCTTGAGAGCCCAGCGTGTCCACCTCGCCGCGGGCTGTCCCCGGCGGCCCTCGGAGCGCCGTGGGCACGGCAGAAAGCCTGCGGGAGGAAGTTATGGACCACCGGACCCTTGGGGAGAAGCCCCCGGCCCCGTGCCCCCCCAGCGATGCCCCCAAAAGACCGCGGTTCCTCCGGCCGCCCTGACCTCCTCCCTCCGGACACCGCGGGTGCGCGTCCGGAGCTCCGCTGTCCCCCCGGAGCTCGGGGGGTTCCTCTCCCCCCCGCCCAAGGACCGGGGGGATAGGGCGGGAAAAACACTTCCAGGCTATCTCCATGAAGATGCAGTTTCTTTCTTTCTGGTCAGAAGTAACGTGTTTTGTGGTTGTGGGTTGCTCTTTTTTTTTTTTTTTCCCCTCGCTCTCTTTTGATTTATTTTTTTTTTTTTCTGTTAGGATTTTTTTTTTCTTTCCACTTATGTTTTTGTTTGTTTGTTTGCTTGGTTTTTAAATTTGAAATATAATGCTGAGAGACAAAGAGGTGAATTATCTGTCTCGGCGTTGATGGTACGTCAAAGCTTGCAAAGCCCAGGCGCTCTGTTCCTGCGATGAGGATGATTTATAGAAAATTGCAGGCAGAACACATGCACATTCTGGCAGCCGTAAAGACAAGTCCCTCCCTTTTCCTTAATGTTCTTTTATCAGCTTCTTAGGAGGTGTCCGCTCCGTTTGTCTGCATGAAACCAGTAGTCTTAGTAGGAATCCTCAGTTTTGGTGTTTTTTCCTCTTATCCTTAAGAAATATTCTCTACATCCAATAGTGCTCCTTCTGCCCTGATATTATCCTTCCTACCATTTCTCACAGTACTTGTTTGGGGTGGAGGGGGGGGGGGGGAGAGCGGAAAGAGGGGAGAGGAGGAGGAGGAGGGAGAAGATCTTTCTCCTGTTTAGTCATTAACTTGCACGCTCAAAGAAAAAGAAGATTTAATGGAAGAGATCCTGCATGTGTGCTTTGTACTCACGGCATTCTTGTGGATGGGAAGATCATAGGGTGCATGGGTTTAATATTTGACCAGTACCTGAGCGACCGATTTTCATTATTTTATTTTATTTTATTTTATTTTGTTTTATTTTATTTTATTTTATTTTATTGCTGTGGTTAGTATTCCTGCGCTTGGTCTTCATCTGATCTAAGAGAGACAATGAAGTTCTAACATGCCTGACTTCTACCAGAGTCAGTAAAAGCTGAACTCAGAAATTTCCAGGAGATCACCTCAGGTTCAGCACTCACATGTAACTTCCTCGGAGCCGGGGAGGTTCTCCCCCTCCACCCCAACCGGAGCTCCGTGGTTCTAGTCTCTCTTCCAGCCATGCAAAAATGCAGAGCTGGAGAGCTCGAGAAACCCCACTCATGTTCCAATACCAGTCATGCCCTTGTGCTCAAATTGATTTTGCCTCACTCCCGCGTATTGATTTACTGAGTCTGCACGTAAACCCTAATTCCTCCCGCCCCTCATCCCCATCCCCCTTTCCCCGCTAGACATAACCCCAGAAAGACTCTTGACCTGGTGCTGTGGAAAGACTGGAGGGGAGGGGGGGGGGGGGGGTCGCGCTGAGGTGGGGGTGTCGAGCAAAAGAAGTAGCTCAGGACAATGCTTAATAGAAACGAGACTAAATAAAAATGCAGGCTACGGCCGCTTTGTCTTTGTCTGCTTGCCTTCATCACCCAGATACCTTTCTTTGTGAGCCTTGATCGTTAGTTTCCACGGTTTTAAATAATCGGTCACAAAGAGGCAGACAACTAGGTGTTGGGAGGCATAAAAGTTATTTTAAGTGGAATTATTTATTTTATTTTGCAGCCAAAAACCGTTTCACCAATGTAGGAAGTGATTTTGGTGATAGTAGTACAAGCTCTCTTTTCTCCCAAACGCCTGTGAGAAATAAAAAACCTGGAGATGACTGTCTTTATTTCCAGGAGTAGACTTCAAAATACGTGCCAGAAATGGACAATTTGAGTGTCCTTTCTCCACATCAAATGCGAGCTGGAAGGGGGATTAAAAACCAACCACGTGGTAGATCTGGTTTTATACTTTGCAACCTCCAGCTCCATTTATGTTCTTTACCCTGCTCAGGGAAGATTAGCCTCTAGATGGATGTGTCTGAGGGATCACCTCGGGGGCAGATCTGCATGCAGAAACCGGTTTTTGTCATGGCTGGAAGAGAGCTATGACCCAGCAGAGCGCTCCATCCGAGCGGCTCCCCGAACATCGCAGGAGCTGCTGAGCGCTCCTGCACAGGAAGCTTTGTGAAGGCAACAGCTTGGAAGGGGAAGATCTTCAGATCTTTCCCCCTTCTTCTCCTCCTCCCTGGCCTGTGAGTGATTCAGTGTCCCAAACCTTAACTTTTTGTTACCACCTTCCTCCTCTTAATCTCCTTCATCTCCAACACCTCCTCCTCTATCACTACCATCTTCTCCTCCATCTGTCTGCCTGCTGGATCTCTCTCGCTTGCTTGCTTTTCCCCCTCCTCTTCCACCTCCCTCCTCTTTCTTCTTGCCTTTTCCTCCTCTCTTTTCTTCTCTTTTCTTTCTCTTTTTCCCCCCTCTTCCCCTACACGTTGCTGTTGTTGTTAGAAAGGATTCTTGCACCCCCTGGTGCTCTTGCGTTTCGTGTGGTAGGAGAGGAGATTGTCTTCTTTCTCTCTCTCCCTCTGGTTGCTCATTATTCAGAGAGAGACACAGAGGGTGAGAGAGAGAGAGAGAGAGAGACGGATATCTCAGGTCATCTGCAGCTGCAGCAAACCAGTGAAGGAGAGAGAGAGAGAGAGAGAGAGAGAGAGGGAGAGAGAGAGGGGGGGGGGGAAAGCAGGGAAAGATGGCGATCCTCCATTGCTGAGACCTGGCAAGGAGCACATGAGACTCACAAAACAACTTCCACAACAATAACAAGAAGAGCTAGGCAGAGAGGAAGAGGAGAGGAGAGGAGGCAGCAGCAAGAGCAGCAGTGCCGGGACGCTCCTGTAAGTTCTTGCAATTAAAACCCATCTCTGGTTTGGCATTGGAGAGATCATCTCTCGTTTGTGTCTGTGTGTATGTGTGTGTCTGTGTGTGTGCGTGTGTCTGTGAGTGTGTTGATTTGTTTGGTCTTTTATGTCTGTCTTTCTTTCCACCACCTTCCTCTGAAATCCATTCATTCGGTCAACGGAGGAAGGAGGAAGAAAGAAAGGAAGAAAAAAAAAAAAAGAAGAGAGGGGAGCGAGAGCGGGGTGTTTTGTTTGAGAGAAGTCTCTTGCATGGAGGAGGAGAAGAGGAGGAGGTGCTGGTGGTGGTGGTGGTGGTGGTGGGAGGAGGAGGAAGGCGGTTAATTAATTTTTTGTTGTTGCATTACGGGGTGGGGGGGGGGGGGGGAATATGGGGAGATAAGTGCGATACCAGCCGAGCTTTCGGGGTGGGGGGTGCCTGAGAGGAGGATATGTGTGTGTGTGTGCGAGGTCTGGATGGTGCTGTGCGTGTGGACTTGGATCAGAGACGGGAGACACACGGAGAAGAGAAAAGCTCCGTGCTGGCACGACCCAGGCAATCGGGTGACCTCTTTCTTCCTTCCTTCCTTTCTTTCTTTCTCGCTCTCTTTCTTTTCTTTCCTTCTTTCTTTCTTTCTTTCCTTCCTTCCTTCTTTCTTTTCTTTCTTTCTTTCTTTCTCTCTTTCTCCCAAGCAGTCTCCCCCTCCTCCTCTTTCTGCTCGTCCCCCTCTCTCTGGTCCCTCGCCCCCACCGCGGCTCTCCTGGAGTTGGGATGCGGGGGTTCCCGGCGGCGTCGGGACTGGGGGGCTGGTGGTGCCCGCAGGAGGTGGCTTGGAGGAGGACAGCGTTCAGATGGAGAGCAGGAGCCATTACACACGCTTGTGCTCTCCTTTGAGAGAAAAGAGAGCGAGAAGGGAAGAAAGGAAGGGGAAGGAGCCCACTTCTACTTGCTCAGTTCCCCGATGTCCCTACCTTTAAACCAGGCAAGGGAGAAGGCGCTTTCTCCCCTGCCCCTTTCTCAACCCACCCGGAGCAGGTTTCTCCCTATCTCTCCCCCTCTTTCCCTTTCTTTATCTCCCTGTCCTCCATTTGCAAGCTGTCTGCTTTGGTTCCAGTCCAGGCTCCACAACACAAAGCTTCTCCTCGCTCTCGCACACATGCACACACACAGTCCACAGGCTCTTTATGTCTTCTGGAGTAACCTTCTCCTCCCCCCTCCGTGCCCCCTGGCTCCTCTCAGCATTGTGGTTTCTATTCTCCACACAGAGAGATCCTCCTGGAGCTTCATCTAGTTGTGATCTGATAGGATTCCTCCCCCCCTTCCCTTCACCTCCCTCTTTTTGGGGGAGAAAAAGGGGAAAGTTTCATTTGTTTTTCTGGTGTTTGGAAGGGGAAAGACCTCCAAGTTTTGAGTGCTTTCTGCTCCTGCTTTTGTGTGTGCGTCTGTGGGGGTCTGTTTGTCTCATGAAGCTGCTTGCATGTCTAAGAGGAAGTGACTAGTTTGGCAGAGAGCTGTGATCTGAGTCAGGTAAGCCATGTCATGTTCTCTAGCTCCACCAGAAAATGGAGGAGAGAGAGAGTAGACAAAGCTGAGATGGGAAGTGCTCCTAACATTGTGGATGTCTCTCCATGTTTTGAGGCTTTGCTGGGAAGGAGCTGGCTTAATCATGATTTTTTCCCCTAAGGTTTTTCCTTCAGATTTTTTCAATGCACAACATTGTGATGGGTCTTCTCGCTGTCTTCATGCTATCAGGAAATGAGGATTGGAGGAAATTGCTCAGATTCTCCTTCACACAGAGAAACACATCCTCAGGCTTTTTTTCTCCGATGCTTTCATGCGGAGGTCACCTTTCTAGATATTTTTCTTTGGTTAAAGACCACAGGATTTTGGAGGTTGATCAGTTGGCCAAGTAAATAGTGTATATAAGCATATATTTTTAGATTTCTGAAAGCATTTGGAGGTAAGTACATGCAGCTTGAGGCTGCTCAGGTTCTTCCAGAGGGTATCATGAAATGTCTCTTTTTTTCCTAGGTGATGATGCCTAATTTTTGGGATTTTTAACATCTCATTTTCAAGAGCATTCCTTCTTTTGGATGTATTTTAAATTAAGATGAAATATTTCTCCCCACTCACTAGGTTGCATTAAATTGATACTGGCGAGGTTTTAGTAGGTTCCTCAGATCATCATAACATACATAATTTCTCTTGGAAAAAGCAAAACAGTTTTCACAGATACCTTTTTTTGGTGTCATAAATTATTCTTTTTTCCCTGAAAACCTACAGCAACAATCTTATTGTGATTTTAATGTCATTATGGAAACCTGAGATCTTTAAAGTGAGATAGCAGTTGAGCAGGAATTCAAGTGCTTTGTTTTTAACCCACCTTTTAATCTGAAGCAATTTTGAGTAGACCCAAAGCAGGCCTCGCATCTTTTTCCACCCACTGAGATCAGCTTGTACAGTAGATGCAGCTCCTCAAAAAGTTCAAAACAGATCCTGGAATGCATGAGTGGGATACTGGGGTGCAGTGCTGCTGAGGTTGAAGGCACAGCTCCATGGAAAGGTGTGAGTGATATCCATATCTTTGTTTCTCTGAGGTGTTTTAAGAACAAATACGGGCAGATGTAAAGTGTCAGGATGGGGGACCAGTGGATCTGAATTAGAACATGCTCCCAGATGTGCAGAAATATCAGAAATATTTGAGGATTGCAATGATGGGTGATGAACTTGAGATGTGTCTTGGAGGTTAAAATCAATGCCCTTGTTTTATTTTTGCTGTGGAAGAAATGTTTTTATGTGTAATCTAATATGCCTCGGAAGGATACTGCTTTATTAACTGTGCATTTCTTAAGTTCTGATTGCTGATATGTCACCCAAATTACTGAGATTCTCTGGTTGTCTCCATCTTTCAAAAGAAGGCTATGGAACATACCATTTCAGGTATGTTTAATCTTATATTTGGAAAAAAAGAGAGGTTAGCTGCTTTTGGTTTTGGGGTTCTGTTAGTTTGTTTGTTTTTGCTTTTGTGGTGGTGATTTTGGGTTCCCCCCCCACCCCTGAGGTGATATTTTTTGATGCATTTTTCAGTCTCTGCACAGCTCTAAATCAACCATTGAAGAAAAATTGAAAAATTGCTCACTGACCTTTGCTTATTTGGGTCATATCCCAAATATCCATCCCCTATATGGACTGTATGCAGAGTGCTTGTGGTTCAGAGCTGTGAATCTCCTCTTACTTTTGGAGAGGTCAGCCCAGTGCTGGCACTACAGCGTGTCCTGCAGACACACTGCCCTTGAACGTGGCATGTGCTATCCAAGAACAACTCTGAGATTTCAGATCAGGATCTTTATGAGAGGGCCTCTTACACACTAGAAAACTGAGCAACATTGCATTGGTTTCATTGGGGTTTTTTAGTTGAGGTTTGTTTTTTTTTTTATTTCCTCACTGTGAGACTGAAACCTCTCCAGAGAGTTATATTGTTAATGGTTCTTCTTGCTGTGATTCTGCCCAGACACTCTAAAGTTCACCTTGCTGTTATAATATGAGCTAAAGAACTTTTATTTTAAGAAATAAAAACCCAAAACAACACAAAACAATTCTGCCTCCCCCCCCCAAAAAAAAAACAAACAACCAAAAAAAGACCCCCAAACCCATTGTTTTTTAAAGAAACTCCAGAAAGATTATCGTAATTCATGCCAGGATGGTGACATAAATGTTTCTCCTAATCAGGCATTAATTCCTTTATTCAGACAATGGCTTTCAATTGCTTTTGGTTTGGGGCACACAGAACCTTTTATTGGTCCAATCTCTAATGGAAAGAATAAGCATTGGTATCTTATTCTCCAGTATTTAAATCTTAATCACTTTTCTCACACCTCACCTACTAGACAGCCTATGAACCACTGCTTTAAAAATGTTTAGAGAATGATTTAATTACATTTTACATTTTCACTAGCTTCACACTGGGTTATGTTGATGAGAAACTTAAGATGTCATGTTTACAGTTTCCTTCCATAATTAAAAATATTATTTTATTGCAAGAAGAAAACCAAAAATACAATAATGTGTGTGCTTAGACTGTGAAGAATATGAGTATGTAATGGGGTGCTGGAAAGGGAAAGCAGGGCAACTGCAAGTGGAAATAAAAAAAAAAAATATCATTCCAATCCAGCAACTTTTTTAACAAATTTGTTAGCATTGCGCACTTTGACTTAAAAGAGGATTGACTTTTATGAAGACCGATAAAAGGATGATTAAAAAGAGAGTTGACAAGTAGATGACTATTGTTCAACGTAGATGTCTGGACATCTGGCAGATGTTCCTCTGGGCCCCAAGGAATGGGCAAGTTTAATTTTAGCCTTAAAAAGGAAATGGGAAGAACTTAAGTCTTATAATAGTATGACTTACAGTTTGAGGAAGATTACTTCAAAAGAGCTCAAAAGATGTCTCTTGAAAGCTGGAATTCCCAGAAACATAGTGTAAATCAGCATTTCCTATTGGGTTTTCCTATTATTGCAAACAACATGTGTAGAGTTGCAATATAAACTGAGATTACCTCAGTTTACTGCAACACTTTCTCTGTGTGGTGTTGTGGATAATTTCCTTAAATGGGCAGAACAACATTGCTTTGAAGTAAGAAAGTGCATAAAAAGGACTTGAAAGTGTGAAGCTGGTGAATAGCTGTGTGCTACTCATTAACTAATATTGTCCCAGGTTGAAGCTTCACCATGCAAACTTAGGGACAAATGCAAAAGTCCCTAGTAAAACAGTGATTGGAAGAAGCTGCTGGTGGAGGAAGGAGGTCCTGTTTTTCCACAGATCAGGAAGGGTCTACAAAGGCCAAGATATCTGTGTTGTTTTGTCTGTTTTGTTTCCTTGTATTATTTTGTTGCACTTCCAATCCATTGTAGGAGAAAAGTAATGGAAATACTCCTTTAGCATCATATATTTCTCTTATTTTGACCCTTAACAGATATTTTTCTACTTTGAAGTAGAAGATTTTATATTTTATGAACTTGTTCTGGATGAATATGGTCTGCTACCAGTGCCAGAACTGTATGATTTGCTTAATTTGCATACTTGATCTAAGATGTGTTCAAGTATGAACTTCTAATTGCTGGCTTCAGGAGAGATATTGAACTTCATCAGTCCAAAAATCCTGCTTGCTTTTCAAACAGTTGCTTCTCTCTAGGGTACTAAACAATCAATAATTATCTATGGGCCCACAGGAGATGAGCAGGAGGTCTCTTGAGTGTTAATTGAGGAGAGGAGAAATTCCATCTTACTCTTCTTCAGAGAGTCAGAATAATTTTTGAGAGGGGAGGGAAAAATAAAAGGAGTGTGATGAGAATGAAGGTTGCTTAAACATCTGCTGACTTCTCAGAGAGAGGAACTCACATTATTTAATCAAGAGGTGCTGGAGAAGGTGGTGTGGTACAAGTCCTCAGCTGCTGGCAGAGACACAGTTAACATTGTACACGGTTGAACTTCAGCATGGCACTTCTCCAAATGAGTTGACTGTTGAAAATAAAATGTTCCAGAAGAACTGGGAGAACAGGAAAGAAGTTAAAATAGCATGGTTTGTATGCCAGTGCTGAAAGAAGAAAGGGGGGAGGAAAGGAGATAAATCGACTTATGATAATTATCTTGTTGGTTGTAGCACACACAAAAAAAAAAAAAAAGAAAAGAAAAAAAAAAGGTCTCCAGTAGAAGTTTCCAAACTTAGGGGACCAGGTTTAATAGAAGTGGTCATCATTTACGTCCTGCGTTTTGGAAATATTCTACTGCTTTCAGCTTCTGTTTGGGAAGTCCAACACATAGGTAAATACGAAGTCATGTGAGACAGTTTTTGGGTTCTGTTCCATTTTGTTCTTTTAAAAACAATACCAAAGATCTAAAAAGTCTGTCCCTCATTTTTCGAGCTTTATTAAGCTGTGCCAGAGGTTGCAGCACAAATAGATCTTTGAAGGGATTTGAAGAAGAGGAGAGAGCTTGAGATGAGGAAAGGAGACCCTTTGTGTTTGGTGTCTTACAGTTGAGCACAATCTTAAATACAATGTAATTATTTTATTTTTTTTTCCTTTGGTCTCTTTTCAGCTCTGGGAGTTGAAGATCTTGGTGTAGTTGCTTTGGTCAGCTTGAGGCAACATATGTTAGTGCAGTAACTCAAAATATCCTGGCCTAATCACTACTTGAAGGAACTTCTCTTTAAGCAATGGTTGGGAAAGAGCTTTCCCTCATCTGGGTTTTGACTGCTTTGTAGTAATTTTTGAGATACACTTGTTATCAGAACATCAGTCCTAGACCTAGCAGCAGTACTATACATTGTATTTTACCTTGATCAAAAGTCTCATTCTTTCTTTGGCTGATTTTTGTGGTATAATTATGGACCTCCACAGTTGCTTTCTAGGGGGAATACAGCGGGGTTTTGGCTTGGGCTAAAAGAAGCTTCTTAGGTAGGAGATGGTAAGATCCATCAGGAGATGCAATTAATTCAATTGAGTTTAGCTGGTAATTGAAGGAAGATGGAAATAGGAGATCTCAGGATGTTCAGAAGTTGTTCTTGAGTGGAGTCAAATGCAGTTTCTTTAAGAATACTTGTCTAATAATGTCAGCATAGAGAACTGTAGGCACAGCATCAATGTCATGAGTGATTAGGAAGAACGTATTTAGAGCTTATTAGGGTAGCAGTCATTGCAAAACCAGTGTGTGTTGAGGACAAATAATTCTGAGAAAGCACTTGATTCACTGGGCTACTTCTATTAGTTTTGAACCAGTTAAATTAACAATTCAGTTCTTGAAGTGTGTCACTTGTTACTTCCTGGTGGAAAATAAGACCTTCTAATTGGGATTATGTGTGAAGAAGCTAAGTGCTTGCATTATGTGACAGTGTTTTTCCTTCTCCTTCCAGTTCCAGGAATATGCAATTAATAACTTGATAGTCATTTAGATAATGGGTGCTCAGCAGCCCTGGATGGTGTATTTGCAGCACTTGTTACAGATGCAGGCTCTGTGCTGACCTGAAGATTAGGAAGAGGGATGCTCATCAGAGTGGCATTACTGTTGCTATTAAAAAGGTCTGGAAAGGGGCCTGAGAGCCCCAGCTGCTGTCATGGTGTGGAGGAAGTCAGGTCTTCAAAGGATACAAGGATTAGAGCATCAGGAAAAGTAAATGGTAGCATCAGCACAAGTAGAAAATAGGCAGAGCTATTCAGCAAACTGAAAAAAAGTAGGCTAAGGCATGCCATAATTATGTGCAGTGGAAACTTGCTGCTAATAGAGCACTGGCATGGGGTAGAGAGGCAGGAGAACGATTTTTCAGGACAAAACAAAGCAGACATTGCAGAGAACGATCTAGGAAGACTGAGGATTCAGTGTGCTTGTGATAATGTGAAAGAGAAGACTTTGTTTTGGAAGATGCTAAAAATGGAATCTTCTGATGCACATGTGGTCAGTGTTTCCGTGGCCTGGTAGGACAATGGAGGCTTCTTTTGCATTGCTGGGATGAGCAAACCCTTCCTTTCTGCCTGCAGCTCTTAGGTTCAAACAGTGGCTTGGGGTGGAAAGAAGGCATCACAGGATATTCCTTTTGGGAAGAAGATGGGTCATCCAGGGTTGGACTGTTGTCATGCAAATGCTTCAAAACACAATGGCCACTTATCACAGGAGCCAGGCAAACACTTTTCCTCCCACACACTGTCCCCAGACCTCTCCCAAGAAAAGAGCAGAATGGGGGGAATGTAACACTTGGAACCTGTGCTTCAGCAAGCACGTTTTAAATTGTGTTCCCCTACTTGTCAAACAAACAGCAAATCTAAGGAGAGACTACTTGTGCTGGAAGATTTTGGTCCAGCATGATGGTGATGTGGAGGGTGGTTCATTTACCTTCTAATGACTGACTTGCTGGAGAATTTAATTGAGTGTGCAGCTGGGAAAGGGATCATTAATAATGATCTTGCTGTGGTCCAAAAGTCAGAATTCAGCTGGCTGATGAAGCTGAAAAGGGTTGGGTTTTTTGCTTGGTTTTTTTTCATTTCTGCCTTTTGTTGATATTAAATGGACAGCTGAAATAGATCCGAGGTCAGAAATTCCAGAGGGATTGGTGAAGGTGATTTTTTAACTTTTTTGTAATTTCCTTTTTTTTTTTTTTCGGTAATTTTTTTTTTAATTGTCGTGTTTCTATTAAATGAAGTGATAACTGCAATCTGGGCTAAACTTGGAATAGCTAGAGGAGTGCTGGTCTTGAGGGGAATGCAGTGAGTCAAGGATGAGTACTCATCTCTAGTTGAACAAACTGCTTCTGGAGAGAACTTAAGAGGCCTATGGATGTTTATTTATTTTAACTCAGACTTGGATTCTTCCAAGTTCTCGTCACTCAGCTAGATTGGTGGGCCATGTGGCTCTTTGTAAGGGTGTACATATATATATAAATATATATATATATATACATATATGACCAAAAAGAAAGGAGACCAAAGAATTGCTGTCCAGTCCTTGAAATCTTGCTCTTAATTTTTTTTTTTTATTCCTTCAACCATCCATACCCAATAAAATAGGCATAAAATAGGATTTAACATGGATGTTGGAAATTACGACCCTGGTGCTGGATTCTGCTGCTGTGTGTGTTAAGGAGATAGGAAAGATAAGGGAAGAAAAGCCTCCTTTTGTGAGTGGTTCTGGTGTGTGAGACTGAAGCAAAGCTGCTCTTCTCTTGGTGAGCCCTTGAGGGATGAGATGTGGTTGCCTGCCACCTTATTTCTGTTTCACTGCTGTAATTCTGACTGAGCCTGTCTTCTCAAGTGTGTGGTTGCTTGTGGTGAGTATGGACAAATATATATATATACATATATATGTATACAGCACCTCCTTAGTTGGTGATGCAGCAAAGTTTGGAAGGCAGTAGCCAATGGAGTGATCTTCTTGTTTTGTTCTGTGCTGTGACACAAGTGGCACCATGAAGATAAATAAATAAATAAATAAACAAACAAACAAATAAAAAAATAAAATGTCAATGTGAACAAATTTGGAATTATTTCTCTCTGTATTTGATTGGGAGCTCTGATTTTGCACTTCAGTTTTCCCCCTCCCTTTTGTCTACAGCTGGGTGACCCGGACTGCAGGATGTGGGACCTGGAAGGCTGGTGCGCTCTGAAGGAAGCCTTGCTTCTATCATGCTCAGATAAATAGCTTGACAAGTGTAAAAAATGTAACAAATGGCTGATGGAAAATTGAGAGCAGCCAGACAGCTCTCAGCCTGGTTAATTAGCTCCTTGACTGCTGAATTGTTCCTGCCCTGTCATATGGCTGTGGCTCACAGCCCTGCCAGAAAGGGTTTGGGTTCCCGGCCAGGAGTGCATCCCAAAAGTTGAATTAATGTAACTTGAAGTCGGTGTGGGCAGGTTCCTTTTGGTCTAAATGACCTTTTATCTTTGTTGGGGGCGGGCAGTGGGGAGAAAGCATATCAGCTTTCAGCTGTGTCAGGTCATGCAGAGGCCAAGTTCTCCTGTCTGTGACCAAGCATATGGTGTGAAACAGCCCAATGTGCAACAGCACCAGGACCTGGGCAGAGGAGCACTCCAGCAGCCTTTCTCTAGGTAAATATGACCCAGGGCCATGCTCTGCTTTGCAGAGTGGGTGTGTTAAGCCCTTCAGTGGTGCTGGCTCCTGGAGTGTTTCCATCCTTTCCATTGAGAAGAAGCTGTTGTTGCTCAAGACCGTGCAGGTTTCTCCTGCCAAGAGCACCCATGCATATGTGAGACCTGAAATCTCTGGCTCCAAGGACATAACTGTATTACTAGGGCTGCTGAGAGAATGAGTCAGTATGTTTAGGTCTCTGCATGCATAAATGAGTAAACTTGAATTATTTTAAAATTATCAGATTGCAGAGGTGATAAAATACTACAATGAGCTCTCCATTCCACTTCCTCTACCAGTGTGCTGCTCTCCTTCCACCCTAGGGCAGGGGAGGGGGGAAGACAAAGATTTTCAGTGTGTTGTTCTCCCAGAGGAACCACATAAAACTGCTTGAGGCTGTACTCAGAAAATGTCTTTCAGACAGTCAGAAGTTGCTTGGCAAGATGTCAGGCAGGTTGACCAAAGGTTGCACGAATTGTGCTCCTGCAAAATGAACATGGAATGTTCATGTTGTCCTCCATGGTTCTTCAGTGGTTCCGTAGGTTCACCAGTGGTGTACAGGAATATAGTTTGCTTGCTGGTATTCTGGTCTTATCTCTGAAGATACTTATTTTAAGAATTCATGTCTACATAGGTTTGTTAATACTGTACTGTAATATCAGATGGGCTGCCGAGACCTCAAGGGGGTGAGGAATCTATTTTTAGTGTGTTTGAAGGGTAGATGATGTTTCAGGTTGTGGAATGACTTTCTAGGGGGCCTGTCACCATATACTGAAGTTTTGTATGTCATGGCAGTGGAGGCCAGTCATATGATGATGAGTTAGTAACTTAAATGGGACATTAAAAAAAAAATCCTGCTCTTTGGGGAAATTTTAAAGATAGATGGAGCTAAAATGTCACACTGCCTGTTCTCATGCTTGTTTCCTTGATGTGCTGAAGACATCTAATCCTCTTTACAGGTGAATTAAGCAGTCTGCTTATGAGCTGAAGGCAATACCTGCTGATCTGTTGACATCCAGACTGGAGGGTTATTCATGTCTCAGTTAGACTTTTAGTAATGGATGACCACAAGAACATTTTAGCTGCCCAGGTGGTGTGAAGAAGACTGTTTGTGATCTCCTTCCACATCAGAAGTTGGTCACATGTAGGAAGTTGGGTAGTAGCAGTGCCATCCTCTTTGAGCGTGTTTGACACCACAGCCTGCAGAGGTTTGGAGCTTTAGGTTGAAAAGATCCATCCTCAGACATGTGTGCACCCATCGGATCAGTGAACCCAGTTGTGCTTTTGAAGAACTGCACTGTGGTGGTAGCCATAAAGAATAGATTTTAATGATTTACTATAGTTAGATTTTATGTGGATTTGCTTCCTATTTCCTTTGGAAGACAGCAAAACGGCAACTTTTACAGGATTCTTCTTACATTCCTGGGATTTTGTTTAGTGTGCAGGCACGTGAACTTTATTTATTTATTCAATAACTGCTCACTGCCACTGTTAGGAATGGTAACAAAGGCTTTTTAATAGGTCAGACCTCACCAGTGTTGCATTTTCATAGTTACCATAGTGCATGTGGTAGATAATAGATGATGGGAGCTAAAGCCCTTATGCTCTAAGAGCTCATTCATGTGAACTGTCGCTGTGCTCCGATTCTGAATTTTCACTGCAGCTACTTGTGTGAGTAAACATTTGAAGATCAGATCCTTAGCTGCATGGAGTAATTCTTGTGGAGCTTTTCAGGGAGGCGTTTGAAAATTACATCTTGAATTGAGGGTGCCCTTAACTTTCAACAGCTTCCACCTACATACATGAGATGCTCATTTGTGGTTGCATGTGAGGGCATGGCTGTAGCAGATTTGCAAGATTCAGCAGAAGCATATGCATAAGATAATTCTTTCACTTTGATTCATGTGCTCCTTCTTTCATTCTCATTCTTTGTATTTTGACAGCAGGAGCATGTTGTAAGTATGTTATAAATACTCAACTTTGACTTCAATTACTGCTGGCATGTCCCTGAAGTATGATTTCATGTGACTTTGCAGGTGTTCTAGTGAGAACATTCCTGTTGCTGTGTTGACTGTGGATGATGTTCATGCATTCTGGAGATCCATCATTAACTGTGGTGGTTTTGGAAGCCTGTTTTTTTCTCTTAATTAAGGGACTGGCTTGAATAGATACTAATACGGTAATGGTTTGTTGAAGACAAAAGTGATTTGGATCAGGAAAAATGCAACCTAGGTCCTTTTACAATGTAAAAGTGTGTACCTTTGTCTGTGTGTACATAATACAAGTTCCTATCCATGTGGTTCATGCTGCTGTGGTGGTTCATCTGGCAGATCATTTAAATATTTACTCCAAAAGATCTTGTTCTCTCTTGGTGTGAAGCAGCATTTCCAGTTATTTTTAGGTCATTTTCATCTTAGCAACTCTGTTGGAGATAAACCAGATATGAGTGCTCCAAACTGTCCCTGCATTTTGGTAGGGATTAATAAAGTAAAACTTAATGGTTTGATCCCAAGGGGAGAGAACAGGCCATCTGGTTAACAGAAGGTTAGGCAAAGCAGTACAGCACCGAGAGTGCCTCAAACCAACCCAGAATATCTGGTAGTGTGTCCAGTTGCTGCGTGTATTAAGCATTGAATTGGTGTTCTCGGATCTGCAAAGCCAGCAGTTCTGCTACCACTGCTGTGACGCAGGAGATAATTCTGTTGGGCAAGCATCAGCATGGGGGTGGATCTACAGCACAGGATGTGTAATGTCAACATGAAGCATGGGAGCTGGCAGTAAGAAGGAAAGCAGCCATTTCATGCCAGTGCAGGAAGCCCAAAGAGATTTCCCCCCCCCCCCCCCCCCCCCGAGTCTTGTCCTTTTATGCTGCTTTCATACTTGGTATTAAACGATTACCTTCTGCTTTGTCATCTGGAAACTTCAGCCCAGTAGGGTTTCATTTCTTCCTCTCTTTCTAAAGCTGTGGGGATTTTTTTTTTTTTTCCCCCTTGGTTGTTTTTATTGCTGTTGTTGTTTTTTGTGTAGGTTTCTTTCTTTAAAAAAAAACCAAAACAAACACAAAGCATTGAAGTGCACTCCAGAAGCATGTCTGATGGATTTTAAAGGGGGCTGGGGGGAGGCTGGAGGGCTGAGCAGACCTGGAGAAAGAGAAGAGTTCTGTCATGTGCAAGTCCTGAGCTTCAGATGAAGCTCCGCTGTAGATCCTTTTGGCTTTAGTGCAGACACAGTTTGTTCAAAAGCTGTAGTCATTTGAGAACATTGAACTGCAGCTGCGAAATGCAGAAGGTATGAAATGCTGTGATACTGTGTAGACCTTGAAACTGTAACTTTTTCTGCTTTCTTTTTTACCAGAAATGCATCTTTAGAATGCCTTTATCTTATTTGGCTAACACTGCTGCTTTTTTTTTGCTTTTTTTTTCCCTAAATGAGCTTACTAAGCATTCAATAGACTTTAAAAATCTGGTGATATGTCCTCTGACAGCTCAGTCACACACTGGTCAACTGGTTTGGGACTTTTTCCACCCATAACATTTGGAGATACCTTTCTGTGGCTGCAGACTGGGAAACTCTGGAATACCAGAGCTTGCTTCTTGATGGGCACAGCAGAGCTGAACTTGGTAATCAGAGCCCTCATGGTTTCGATTGCCTGTTCAGCAGGATCTTCAGAGAATATATTACAGATCCCCTTGAATGAATCCTTGTCTTAGGCGCTGTTCTGTGGCAGCCCTGCAAATGCATGACTTTCTTCATGTGTTCCTAAGAACTGGAGTGGGAGTAGTCAACCCACAGGTATGTTTTCCCAGTTGCAATTTGGTGATGGGAGGAGGGGATGCATATAAAACATGGCTTGTGTGTGAAGACTGTTTGTTCTGTTCTGCAGTAATTCCATCCTTAAAACTACTCCACTGGCCCCATTCAGATTTTTTGGTTGGAGCTATGGGACTCTGGCTTTTCTGCATAGGTGCACTTGCAAATAAATGACACTGAAGAGTTATATGAGATTCAAACATCATCTCTCAGGGCACAACTCCTTCTTGGTTCCATAGATATGCCATGGTGTGGCTGTTTTGTCATCAGAATGATAAGGATGCAAATCAAAAGATTTTTTTAGAAATAAAGTATGACCACTCTATTCTGTCTACCTAAGTAATTTCCATTGCAGGTTGTACTTTGTAGTGGCTGGCAATTTTGTGCTTTTTCTAGTGGTGCTGGTACAGTTTTCAGAACATGCTGGAAGAATGTCTATCAGAAGTGCTTCTTTGTACGCAAATGAACAATGCCACCAGATATTGTCTGCACATTTTCTCATACACCATCTCTGTACTGCGAAGAAAATGCATTGTCCTTGACTTTTTTCCTACTGAAAAAGGTGCTACTTGCTGAAGATAGTTTATTATAAATAACTACTAAGATGATAATCTCACCACAGCATGCTTGGCAGTCTTCCACTGAGTTAGCCTGTTTCAGCAAGGAGTTGTCGCTTAAGATACAAAGCAATCTGCAGGGACATATGATCACACACACTGACTGTTTTCTCAGTCATCATGGATGTCTTATCATTTCCTGTGCCTGTAAATAGGAACTGGAATTATTATCTGGTGAACCAGCAGGATCCACCTCCAGAAAGATGGACCTGAGTTCCCACCTCACAAACATTTGGTTTATGTATATATGCTTACAGCAGTCATTCCGCTTAGAAATTATGGAGGAATACAAACCTACCACTGGCAGTGGTGTAGAGAGGGTTTTTTTTTATTATTATTAGCTTTGTTTGGGTAAATAATGACTTCAGGATCTCTGAATGTTTTGTTCCATGGAGATGCTGTCCAGAAGAAAGGCTATGATAAAGGGATAAAAAACTATCCATTTCTTATGAGGGTATCATAAAATTAATATTAGTATCCATAGACACCTAGTGTCAGGATTTGGTTGTAGTCACATAGCAGGATGGTGGGATTTTTGAATTTGTAAAGTTTACACTGCTTTGTGGTTCATGGCTGTTGAGTTATCATGTTATTGCAACAGTTATGTGATGGATATCAGTGGCAAACTTCCTTTAAATTAGAGTGCTGGCAAGTGTTTGCCTTTTATTTGTTTAAAAACAACTTGATCAGGCCATCTCTACTGCTTTGTTGACAGTCTAATATGAATCAGAACTTTTTCTAACTTCCATGTTACTCACGGAATCTATTCTGTGGTGCCTGATGATTCTCAGTTCTAAAAACTTCTCTTTAAAGCTTGGGCGTCTGTGGTCACTTAGAAGTGTGGAATGTGACGTTTAGTGGAAGCAATTGGTGAGACTGAGGTGGAACAAATGAAGATATCTGCAGTGATGATGGACTTTTTCTTCTACTGGATTTGGCAGAAGATGTTAAATCCATGTATCTCAACGCAATCAATGAGAAAGCAGTATAAGATTAATTTAGTGAGACACTGACTTGCAAGGCTTACTTAATAGCAGCCTTTTTTCCCCCCAAACCGTGCAAGAATATGGAACTGACTCATCTGGACAGGGAGACACTAAATCTTTTATCTGGTGATGGTGTCCTTCCCTGCAAACTCTACAAAGGTTCTGTTTTTTTCCTCTGGAATTGTGGGAGCAGATAAATTGTCGAGTGAGGTCTGTTCACATATAAGATGAGGAAAATATTTGAGCTGGTTCCTAGTATTCAATGTCCGGTGGGTGTCTGTGGATTGTTCTTCATCTCAACACGAGACCCAGATGCTTTTGCCCTCTGGGATGGCTCTTCAGAGTCTGTCATGTCCATAAATCACCTGCCTTGGGTGACCTTGTGTCTTTAAGGAAAATCCTGTGGAACAGTTAGCTTCAACCTTACTGAAGGACACACTCTGAAGAACCAGCTCATTAAGCGAGCTTTTTGAAGGGTGTGCTCTGCAGAGCAGCTTCCTGTTATTTGGTTAATGGTTGACCTAGTTCTATTGCCATATGCCTCCTGGAACGCATTCTAATATAAAATATGTGCTAAAGCAAGACTAGGATAATAGATGGAACATCAAAGCCTCTATGAAACAGAAATCTTATAATGCTGTTGCATTTTGGAGGGTATCGTAGTTACTAAAATGGCAATATCTTCATGGAACTGTATTGATTCTGATGGCCAACTCAGGAATGTTAAACACAGCCACTGATGGTGGTTTTTTTGTTGGTTTTTTTTTTTTTCAGGCTGGCCTTGTACAAAAGGTTTGTATCAATAATTCCCCATGCTCTGTATATGAAGCTAAAGTTAGGTAGTGAAGCATTCAGAGTGACATTACAGCTGTGAGAAAAGATTAGATTAGATTTGGCTAAAGGCAGGAGGATTTTTTCCCCTGTGGTAGGTTTTTTTTCCATTGCAACCATGGATTAGCAATTTTTTTTTTCCTTTTTAAATGCTGGCTAGAAGCCAGAAATGGGTATTTGAGCTTTTACCTGATAGCAGAGACAGCATACTCATGCACATACACTTAGGCAAAAATACAAGAACTTTGGAGGTAGTAGGTAATGTTCAAACTCCAGCCTGAATGAGACTTTCAGACATGCTGAAGTTCTGAAGAACTTACTGGCTGTATTTTCTAGTTGATTTGGTTTTCTGCCCTAGGAAGAGGAAGGATGTTTGATAACAACTGTTTTCATAAGCAAGTGTGCACTGTGGCAGAACAGGGGGAAGGGAAAATTAAAGCCATGTTTTGTAGACTCTGAAGAAATCGGGACTCTTATCAGCAGAGGTTGGCGATTTATTTTTCTTCTGTCACTGTGGGAAACTGAACTGCTCACAACCTGGCAGTGGCCATCCTTTGTCTCCTGCTTTGCAAGCAGTCCAGGTGTGAATTCTGGGCAGAGGTATGTCACCACAGCCAGCGGTGGGGGTGGCTGGGGCCAGCCCAATTTGTCTGTGTGGGAAGCAGTAAGCTGTCAGGACATGCCAAGGCAGCTGTTGCTGATGTGCACAAACTGTGCCCAACCTTCAGAGAAGTGATGGGATGTCTTGGGAGCCGCAGTAATCTTCTGCCACTCTTAACTCCTTCAACTGAAGCCTCTTCAGGTGCTTCTAGTGGCTCTGTGCTCATTTGTGTCAGGCTGGGAGTATTTTGGCACTTTTTTCTGGGATACATGTAGTAACAGCATTGTGCAGTTTCCCTTTCTTCCTTAGCTTGTAACACTGACCTGAGGAGTTTTTTTGTAGGAGAGCTGCCTGGTGGAAAACAAAACTGCAACATTTTTAGCAGGACACAATGTGTTGTGTGAGCTGTAAATCATATTGGTCATGGGGAAAAAAAAAAAAAAAAAAAAAAAAAAAAAAAAAAAAAAAAAGACAGAAAGAAAAATCTCTGCTCTGCGACTGATACAAGCACAGCTATTTGTGCAACCTGATCAGAACAAAGGATAATGCTTCTGCTGCAAGATCAGACAGATCTGACGTTTCAGCAGGCTGAGCAAATGAATGGCGGAAGTGGTCCGCCTCCTCTTATCCATTGTCTCAAAGATGCAGGCTCATGGAGAAGAAAGGGAGTTTGAATAGGGCTTCTGAAGGAATATGCTGCTTTGTGTTCTGTGGGAAGAGAGCAAGGAGGAGTTCTAGAAGTTCTCTGCATTGGCAGGCTGACAAGCTTGTAGTAGGAAAATGTGGCAGTGGACTACTGGTGTTGAAGGAGCTCTTTCACTTCTCTAGCCTGCCTAGAAAATCTGATCAGTAATTAGGAAACTGGTGAAATGTTCCAGGCCTGCAATATGGGACCAAGCCTATCCTGAAGGAAGGTCAGTGAACTCTGACCTTCTGCTTGAGACTTTTTCTATACTTTTCTTCTTCTTCTTCTTCTTTTTTTTTTTTTTTTTTTTTTTTTTTTTTCTGTGTCCCCTGAATACTCTGTGTGTTCTGGGACACCTCTCAGTTGTGTTCCTGATGGGATTTTTGCATAGGAAGGGCTGGACTGATCAAATTACTGGGACAGTCAGAACCTGACTATTTGGGAGATTCTTGTGGTTTTTTGTGCTCCAGCTGTCAGATTAATCCAACTGGGATTTTCATAGCAATCTCCCTTTTTAAATGCATAATGAAGCCTCTAATGAAATGTGAGAATGGGAAGAGAGAGAGAGGACAGGGATTTTTTGATAAACTGGGTGGAATTAAAGGTTACTTCACGTTTCAGAACTATATGATTTCCAGCCTCAAGGAGTATTTCAGTTGAGAATTGAATCCTTTGGAAGGAGGGGTGTAAAATTTATATCAGTAATCTGACTGGTTAGATCTCTGTATATTACCTTTTTGCATGGCCACTGGGACTAGAAAATGCTAGCAGTTAGGTGCACCATGATCAGAAAGCTTTCATATGGAACCAGTTTTCTTTAAAATCGAGCATTCCTTGGCTCAGGGACCAACAGCTGTATTTTTTTTTTTTTTTTTTAAGAAAACATGCTATTTTTCTTTAAGTTCATGGAGATTAGATGTGTGTCTGTGATAACAGAACCAGTCTTGGTCATCTGTGAGATCCCTTCTGCCCTTTGTTTTCCCATGTACAGCCTAGAAGATTCTGTCAAATCCAAAAGAGAAATACATTAATTCCACAGGATGCTGACAGTCCATCATCAGCATGCACTGGGAACAAAGCTGCTGCTTTAGAAGCCCACTTTAGAAAAGCACATCAGAAAGGCATTAGATTCTCCTGATTGGAAGCCTATGTTGAAACTTTCAAATGTGTGATGGCTGGGCTGCCATGATTGTCATATTTAGTGTCCAAAAGCAATTGTGAAAATTCACAGAATCACAGCAAGGGTCAGTTTGGAAAGGGAGCACTGGAGGTCATCTGGTCCAACCTCTTGTTGCCTCTTTTCAAGAGACAGCCCCAGCTCCCCCAGCCTTTCCACATGAGGGAGATGCTCCGGGCCCTTCCTGACCTCCACAGCCTTTGCTGGACCCACTCCAGGAGCTCTGTGTCCCCCCTGCCCTGAGGAGCCCAGAGCTGGACACAGCACCCCAGAGGTGCCTTGCAGGGCTGGGCAGAGGGGCAGGATCCCTCCCTGACCTCCCAGCAATGCCCTTCCGAGTGCACTCCAGGATCCCGCTGGCCTTCTTGTCCCCAGGACACTCTGCTGGCTCAGGGACAGCTGTTTGTCCCCCAGCAGCTGCAGGTCCTTCACTGCAGAGCTGTTTGTCAGCAGATCACCCTGGACTCTGCTGGTGCTTGGGGTTATTCCTGCCCAGGTGCAGGACTCTGCGTTTTTGAATTTCAAAAGGTTTTGCTCTACCCATCTCTTCAGGCTCTGGAAGCTCTTGAGAAGAGCAGCACAGCACCTCAGGACATCAGCCACTCCCAGTTTTGTATCATCAATAAACTTACTGAGGGGATGCTCTATCCCAAGCCGTTAAACAATACTGGACCCAGTACCAAACCTTGGGGACACCACTAGTTAATTACAGGACTCTGTGCCACTGGTCACATTCTCTCAGACCTGCCCTTAGCCAGTTCTCAGCCCACCTCACTGTTCCCTCTGTTTATTCTCAGAAGTGGCTAAAAAGCCATCCCAAAGGATGTGCCATGCTGGATTTGACCCAAAAACCACCAGCATATTTCCAGCTTCTTTGACCTAAGGGGAATAATACTAGAGACAGAAAATAATACCACTAGTGTTTCTCCTTTATTTTCAACCATGGTTGCAAACTGTGTCTAAACTAAGTCTGTATTATTTGGACAGAGTGATCAAAAATGTTTATATTCTAAAAATGTCTAGTGGAAGGAGTTCAATGAGCTTTCAATCCATGCCTGAGTATGAGGACAAGGGAAAAAAAAAGAATCTCATGATTGTCCATAAATCTCACCAAAAAAAAAAAAAAAAAGAGTGTTCTCTTGTTCTCTCAAGTGATAAAGTTTTGGGTCTAAAAGTGAAAGAATAACCATTGGCCTGGTGCTATGCAGAGATTAAAAGGTCAACTGTGTATCAGTGAGAGCTGCAAAATGATTTCTTACAATCTGCTGTTACTCACCTCTTCAGGAAGCAGGAGGGACGGACAGCAGAGGATCTTGGCTAGTTTTGGAAGTCTTAAAAAAAATATTCTTTTGAAGCTGTTGTATTCCCACATTTATATTAGGTAGATCTTGTCTTTGTGGGATATTTTTGTTATTTTCTTAGCAATGTGACTCCTTAAGACAGCTGGACCAACCTCTGCTTTCTGAAAATTCAGAGCACTGTGCCAGTCATAAAGCTGATCATGACTTTTCAAAAACAAATAAAAGCAGTATTGTGGCCTAAATCAAAGAGGAAGCATGGGAAGCATGAAAGATTGACTTGCATGAAACCTTTAATGACAGAAACGTGCTTGGGTCCTCTAGGTATCGTTAGGTCAAACAAAGTGGATCTCTGAGGTTCCTGTGCACAAAACTTGACTTTTGGAATTTATCAATGACACTTAAAAGACTACAACAGACTTTTGGGCTGTCATCAAATGTTGACAGTGGAGCTGAGCTGAAGGAGACAAATGATCAGAACATGTATTTGTACCATCTTTAGATCAACGTCTGACATCTTTTGTGGTTTGATTTTTGTTTGTTTTTGGGTTCCTCCCCCTCCCTCCCCTAAGCAAAAGGGATTGAGAACTGGGTCAGTGCCTCAGGGATCATCCAGATGGAGGCACCTGTTTTTTTGCAGCTCCAGGAGAAAGGGACTGTGGGATGAAAAAAATTCCATGCAGAGAGTGCAGGAGAGCCATAGATCTCCTTGGCCATTGGCTTTTGTGGTGTATCAGAAGACTTTTGGACCTTTCCAAGATCGAAGTAAGTAATGACCTTGCTTTGATGTATCAAACAAATAACACCAGTGTTGTGCCTTTGACAGCCCCAGATCCCAAAGAGTTAAGCAAGGGTTTTCCTTTGTATTTTGGACCCATTCCATTCAAAACAAAAGCACCCCACAGGTCAAGACAAGAAGAGTATCTGACAGGCTTTAAAGGGACTTTTCCTTTTTTCTGTCTGTTTTCTATGCCAGTAATTTATATTTTTTATTGTGTTGGACCTAAAAGCTCATCATTCAGTTGTATCTGTAAAAGATAGAAAATGTGGAACAGAAAGTGGTCCATGACTCACTCAAGAAATCTGTTGGCTTTGTAGCCTGTGTGGACTTAAAGGAAGACTCCTGTCTTCTTTTAAATATTAAAAAAAAAAAAAGTGATCCTGCAAAGTAGTAGATATTTCAAACAGTCAGAATAGCTAAGGGGACTAGGCTGGAAATGCTTGTGATAGTAGAGGTTTGAAGTCTGGAAAATTGTGCTTCACCATGACAGCTTTCAGGTAGTCCATTCCTCCCTTTCAGACATTTTCAAGAGTGATATTTGGAGGACTAAAAGCAGCCAATTTGCCTGTCTGTGTAAAGTTTTACAGGAATCTGGAGTCTGTATGAAGCTGTAAAAAGATGCAGTGGCTGCAACCTAAGACTAGAAAGATGCTCATTATGCAAATAATTCTTACTTTCTAATTGAATTGAAGAAAAAAATTAAGAGATACTGGAATTTCTGATGGACTGCTGGAGGTTGTAAGTGGTCAAGTGTAGTTTCTCCTCAGATGCTGTGGTGGGAGACAGGTTTGATTGAGTTCATTGTGGACAAATTGTGCAGCTATAAAAGCTGAACCTTCAGCAGGATGACTCCCAGCACTGCTATCTTCTGTCAATTTAGGGATTAAAGCACATGAGAATCCTGCCATGTGGACCTGCAGGGAGTCCAGGGAGGTGTTTGTGTCCTA
Source organism: Cinclus cinclus (assembly GCF_963662255.1). Taxonomy (NCBI): domain Eukaryota; kingdom Metazoa; phylum Chordata; class Aves; order Passeriformes; family Cinclidae; genus Cinclus; species Cinclus cinclus. Next base: position 4,792,667 of record NC_085084.1, read on the forward strand.
CCAGAATGTGCAAGAAGATGCTTTCTCACCTGGCAAAAGAATGGGAAGCAAATAAACCAAATTAGGTGAAATTATAAGGCTGACTGGGGGTTTGTAGTTATGGATTAAGGCTCAATTTTCTGCATTGGTTTTCCTCCATATCTCCATTTTAGGCTTAAGACTATGGACAAGTGATTTCCATTTTGTTCTCCAAGTTGAATTTGTGCAGAAGGTTGGTGGAACCTGCTTTCCTCTTCACAGTCAGATGCATTTTTTGTTGCCTCTACAGCAGAGGAAAAAAAGGAAATAATTTTTTTTTTAAGTCCTGACAGAGCTACTGTAGACTTTCACATAGTAATTTCTAAAGGATAAATAAATCTCCCAGAAGGAAGATCTCTGGTTTCCTCTAGAACTTAGCAGAACTTTAGTCACTCCAAACTTTAGTCTGGGTTTTACAGATGGGAACCAGAGTCTTTTGCAGTGTAGTTGCCATATAGGAGGTTGCTGCACAAAAACTCAATCATAATTTGTCAACATGTCGGTTTCCTAGGATAACCTAACATTCTACTATAGACAGCCCAACCAAGCCATCTGAAATTATTATTAGACGTAGTATTATTATTATTGTAAATGAATTTCAGTAGATTTGAAGGTCTCAGTGATTTCAGTAGTAATTGGGTTTCATTTTTTTTGTTAGTCATCTCTCAGAATCTTAGGCTTTGGTCTGTTAAGGATGATAAATCTAGGAAACCTAAAGATTAGGTAGTTTTGTCTTCTGTGCTTATAAAGACTTTATCAGTAAACACTATCATTAGTCCTCTTTTTTGATAACTGATTCAAAAACAAGTCAGTTTCAGGGGAAAGTTCATTAGTTTGGTTTTGAAGGTCAGCAGTAGAGGCCTCACTGTAAATGCTTCTTTTTTTTTTTTTCTTACTTTATAGAACAATTACTACAGCAGGATGAAGGAGAATTTTGATTCCCTAACTGACAGGTTGTTTTCAATTCTTAACTTGTAGTTCCAGTTTTGGAAGGGTTCTTTCAAGATTCAGAACTCTGTATGGCAGCAGTCTGACTCAAGGAGCTAGAAGCCAATGCGAGAAGAAAGGAGATCAGGAATGAAGAAGGAGAAAGATGTTGAAGTTGTTCCCCTTGTTTTTGGAATGTGTGACTATTTTAACCTGTAAATAACACTCTAATTAGTGGTGTCCCATCATGAAATTCAAGTAAAGATAAGATATAAAAACCACTTAAAAAGATAAGATGACAAACCACTTTTTCAAATCTTTTCTCCCAGGCATAGGTGCAAATCCTCTTGTCTTCAGCTTGAACATTTCCTTTCTTCTAGTAATCAAGCCTACAGAAATAGACCCTGTGTGCTCAGCTGAAAAAGAAAATTATTTTTTTTTGACAGTGAACCTTCACTGCTGACATGATCTTGTAGTGCAGGTAGCTTAGAGGCTTATATGATATCAATTATTGTATCAGTTTTGCAACATATCTGAAGGGCAGGTTCTCCAGGGAGGCTGAACCATAGCACCAGTCCCTGATTAGCACGTCTGGGTTCTGCCTCTTTCAGCCTCTGAGACCTGGGAGATCCACTGCAGGTTCTGCTTTCAGGTAGGGAGAAACTGACTCCTGTTTCAACCCTTCACTTCATAATACAAGGCTGCAGAGAGTTACTGATCCACATAAAGGTCTGGTCCTCAGCTGGGGAAAACTGGCAGAACTCCAGCAAATTTATAGAAATAAAAACCTAGAGAAGTCTCTAAAACCACAGCAGTTGCTGGGACTTGCACAGTATTCTGCAGCTTGCAACAATGCAGCAGCATGAAGCTGGGATGACACCGATGGCTTTGTATTTTCTGTGATCTTGTGGGGTTTTTTTGTGAGAATGAAAATCTTCAGGCGAGAACTTTGCTCCTGTTCTCTTGGTGGCATTGGCTTGGGTGGCTTTGTTTTTCTTTGAAAACTGATAGCAGAAGACTATCCAACCTTCAGGAGAGGAGCCATTATATGGGGGGCAGTGCAACAGGAGCCAAAGTTTAAAAATAAAATACCAGGCTGCCTTCCTGAGGATCCAGACATAGCAAACACATTCACACACATACGCAGGACTTTGGCTGGCCATGGTTGTATCAGTTACAGAGCCCAGAGCAGCAGACAATGAGAACCAAAAACGGAGCCTTGCTCCTCAGAAAGAAAGAGGAAGAAATACAAGGCTTCTGTAGCCTCAGATGCAAGTTTCTGGTGTGCATGGGAGCCCCTCAGCAGCAGCAGGTTGGGGGACAGACAACTGCCAGTCATTCCTGGTGATGTCTTCTGCAGGCTCTGCCCAGCTCTCCCTTCTCTCTCCCACGTTTTCTCTGCCCTACTGAGTAAGGGGATCTGAGCTGAGCAGTGTTTTTTGAGAATGTGCTCCTTTCTAAAAACAGAAAAGCAGTGGCTTTTATGTCATACTGAGTGCTGAGTGACCAGGATGACAAACACCTTCAGAAGAAAGGAAGGACCAACTATTTTGGCTTCAGAGCCATGTTGCTGGCATGTTGGACTGTAGAAATAGCAAATGATCAGATCATCTTTCTAGAACACCTGGAGAATTAGAGGCATACAGAGGAGATAGTGGACAGACCAGGAAGAATAATTTGAGACTGAAAAGCAGAAAGGTATGGCTTAGTGCCAGGAATCCAGCTTGAAAAGTAAGGTAAGTTATGTTAGAAAGGAATGGTCTTTTGAAAGAAAAGGTGACTCTACTCAGACAAGTCTAGGAATGTAGGAAGATACAATTCTTCATTAATTATGAATGTAGAGAGGGTGAAGAAGGTGAAAGATTTAACCCTTTTTTATCTGGTTCCCTTAAGTGCTGATCTCACACCAACTCCCAAGGGGGTTGTGAGCTGGGTTGGCCAGGGTGGGAAGCCAGGGTTCCTCCAAGGTCAGGGTGTGGAGCAGCTGGGATTGTCCTTCTATCAGGTGCCACTGACAGAAACTGTATGCAGGAGACAGCTGTGCACAGACTTACCTGCCATTGCCCCACCTCAGGTGTGCTGAAAGATTGGAGCCCATGCTTTTGACTGCGTGGTGTGGCCAGATGCACCTCATAGTAAATGCAAACTTAAGTTTTTAGCCAGGTGTCTTCCAACTACACCAAGAATGTTCCTGTATCTCAGCTGACAGCTACAGGCAGAAAAAAAACCCAAACAAAACAAAAAAAAAAAGACCCAAAGAAGAGGTGTTTTTCCTCATCTCTGCCCAGGCAAAGTATCAGTCACATTTGCCCATGACACACTTGGCTTTTTGGCAGAGCCCAGGCTGGTTCTGCTGTGCAGACATAGGATGAAGTATGCTCAGTGTGCTTCCTTTCAGCAGGAATGCCAGCAGTATCTTGGCCTACTACAGAGGCTGCTCTGTGTCTCTAAGCTACTTTTGCAGAGTTTGGGTTCACATGAAACGGGATCAGGAGTCCTTGGTAGCCTGTGCATGGCTCTGAGCACAGAGAATTTTGGAAAGATGTGTTTTCTTAGACATCCATACTCTCAGTGTGGAACACTTATTTTATTGAAATACCATATTTTCAGAAAAGCCATAGTAGCTTCACATACTATGGTTGAACATCGGCTGAAGGTGATGTGTAGCCTAAAGGTTTTGTAGGATGTGATTCTCATGCAATCTAAGTATTTTAAAAAAAACCTATAAAATATCTGTGTCTTGCTTGTGGTGTTGTCCAAACAATGAAGGATAGGTACACCTGTCAGCATGTGAAAACTAATTGCTTGGTTTGCTACTGTCATAAATTTTGTCAGTCAGGGCAGAGTGGAAGTGTGCACATGCTTTGTGGCTCCAGCTAGAATGTGTGAAACACAGGTCTGATTAAATCAAACTTCCTCTTCTATGGTCTTGAATATCTCCTGTTTAAAAGAAAAGACATTGAGGAAGACCCAGAGAGTTCCTCTTGCAGTGTCTTTATGAAGGTGCTATAAATGAGACTCTCTTTGATTACTTCCAGTAAGTGTTGATGGGGTTTTGTCCAGATTACTTGCTGGAACAGAATTAATATTATGTAGCTGATTATTTAGAAGAGTTTGGGGAGGAAGATTCAGCAGTTTGGGCAAAGTCCTTTTAAGAGGTAAGACTCTCAGGTCACCCAAGAATTTAAGTTTTATTAGCTGCCAGCCCTGCAAAACAAATATTATTTCTCACCCTCATATAAAGCTCCCCTAAAAAAAAAAAATTTTTTTTTTTCCATGTGCATCCTCCACTGCAGTGTCAAGTAATATGAGGGTTAGACCATGTTCACCAACTCCAAACTCCATCTCCACTGTAATTCTTCTCTGCAGCTCTGCAGACGTTTTGCCAAGTTGACCTAAATTCTTCAGCAAAAGGCCTGGATTCTGTGCAGGAAGGTGGAAATGGCAACTCCAGCTAGAAAATAAACACAAAGATAAATAAAGAGCATCAGCTGTATCCTTGTGTGTGGTGTTTTAATTTACCCTTCCTTCTAGAATTACAACTTCTGCCCATGCTGGAGAGCTTATTCATTTCTTCTTCTTGTGGCAAGTTAGCACTGGGGTTCCAGGGACAATGACACAGGAAGGTAGTGTGGCATCAGAAGGAAGGGCTGGAGTCTGGAAAGCCAATGTGTGCTGCTGGCTGTGCCACAGGATAGCTGTGTGACCTGGAGCCAGGCTGCTTCACTTCTTTGTGGTTCTCCACCACAAGGTAAATAAGGTTTTTTTGTGGTGTAGTCTCAATCAGGTTGCTTTTCACAGAGACCCCACCAACAAGTGTGGCCTGAACTTCATGAGTCAAATAAATAGACTGTGGCTAGATGGAGCAGACTGTCAGTATTGCTGCCTGAAATACTTACATCTGCCTTTTTGTTTCTTTCATGCAACTTAAAATCATGAGCCTTCTGATTTAATTTTGAATTTGCAACCATTTGAAAACCAGGGAGATACTTCAGTCTTTGCTCTCTCTAAGAGCAAGTCACTTCTGCTGACTTTAATGACTTGTCTGTGATAAATGAATGGAAACCTGAAACATATGATTCTGTCTTTTGTCATGCTCCAGTGTTCCATAAACAGCAGAAGGGAAAATGAAATTTGCACAGAACTGACTGTACACTTCTCCCATAGACACTTTGTCAATGAGGTCGTAAATTAATGTGGAACTTTGACTCTGCATGCATTCCTGCAAACAAGAACCCACGCCTGAATGAATGCTTGTTGCTAGAAATAAATAAAAAAAAAAGTGCAAATGCCTTTTATTCAAATGACTTTTAAAAGGGAAAAAAGTCTAGAGTGCAAACCACTTTTTTTTTTTTCTCTCTTCCATACTGTTCAAGGATGTTGGCTAAAAACAAACAAAATGTCTCAGAATACCCTTTGTACGGTTCATGTGTGCCTCTTTTGGGATGAAAGAAGCAGGGAGGAGATCCACCTGACTGGCATGTGGTGTTGCTGAATGCTGTGTCTTAAGAGCTGTTCCTTTGGGTGGAGACTTAATGCAAGGAGAATGTGTTGTTTATATATGTGATTGTCCTCATCTCCTCTCCATTTGTAAATGAAAAGATGTGCCCTGTCCCTTTCAACCACCAAAATTTTTTTTTTTTTTTAAGTGTTGAGTCTAACATAGTTCTTTGTGCTTTAGGTTTTTTTCTGCTTTTTTTGCTTGATTGATTTTTTTCCCTTGCTTGCTTGTTTCCATCTTTATTCTTTTAGTAAGAACAAAATAGAATTATTTTATGTGGTTCTGCTTTGAACATTTTAAAAAATTTCCTTGAGGTGGGGGACACTTGATCTTCTGAAAGTACTTAGATGTACGTCTTGGAAAGCAGCAAGTTGGGAAGGTTTTAAGTGCTTTCCCTTTAACTCAAACCTTGATTACTTTTTTTTTTTTTTTAAATGGTTCTACAATAACCAGTAAAGATAATAGGAATCATGTACCCATTTGCTTTGGAACCATGTAATGCAACATTTGTGTCTTTGCCATTATCACAGGTGAATTTACTTTGTTGAAATAAATCACTGAGAGCCAGAAAACCCTGCCTTTGCTTTCAGAACATTACTTCTGAACCTTCCAGATTAAAAGGCAAGCTATATTCCATAATTCTGTTTGGATCTCATCAGGCTGAAAGTTCTGTTTGGTTTACAGATAGATTTTAAACCACCACAGGGCTTCAATCTTCTGCGTTTCTTTTGCATATTTTTAAACTTTTTTTTTTCCATCTTTCTTAGCTTAAAAATATCTAACCCGCTTCTACGCACTCTTGCATGCAGAGTAAATGTCAAGGTTTGCCCAGCCATGGAGTTATTTAGACAGAGACACTGCAGTTCCAAAAGCCTTTTTGGGTCCCAAAGCATGTAGCCAAAAGCAGAATACCTGTTCTGAAGAGCCACTGTCCCACCAATTTTTGATAATGTAACTGCATTTGCAACAAAACAAGGGTTTTTCTAAGGACAGGTCCTATTAGAAAACCATTTATTGGCCATTTATTTAATGCATCTCCCGAGGCTTGTTTTATTGCTTGTTATTATATACAAAACTAAAATCCTGAGAAAGCCTGAGTTGCCATTGTGCTGCCTTTTCTTGTGGTTTTAAGGGCATTTTGTTTTTCCCTAATTGGAGAAGGTTCAAATTTTTACTAGGGAGACACAGGTAAGTGCTTTTTAAAAAGTCCCTGCACCTTGAATTTCCCCAAGAATTCTCCTCTTTTAGCCCAGGAAAACTGAAAATCTCTTCTTTCTCCTCTTGTCAGTTACAAAAAGCAACTATTTGGGTGCAGATTCCAGGTTACTCAGTTGTTGGGTGGGGTGGTTTTTTTGTTTTTTTCTTTTGTTTATTTGGTTGGTTTTATTTGGTTGTTTTGCTTTGTTTTGTTTTGTTTTGGTTTGGTTTGGTTTTTTTGGTTTTGTTTGTTTTTCAAACCTCAAGAGATACTTTTTATCTTGATAAACTAGTCTTGAACTGAACTTCCCCAGTGACAAGAGACATTGGGGGTTATATATGTACTTTGGCAATTGTTTACATATTCTGGAGTGAAGTTTTTGCATCACTTTCTCTTATCAGGTGTCATCCTGTATCTTTAAGGCTAAGTGAGAATGGTTCTTCAAAATGAGAGTCATCTTCTGACAATGGGGACTGATTATTTTGTTCTAAAATTGGATTTTGATACCTTCCCAGATACATTTAAACGCTTGAAGGTTGCTGAGTTTTAAACCATTAAATGCAAAGCATTTGTAACTGCTGAAAAAAAAAATAAGGTGTTGTGTAATAGACTTGCTGAAGAGAAAAAAACTCTATAAAGAGTTCTGTAATGTCTACATATTTGCAAGGATTGCAGCTTTTGAAGGATGCAGTTGCTTATAATCTAAGCCCTTATTACAAAGAAAGTCTTATTTTTTTGTTCTTTATGATCCATTTCCTGTTTGAGTATTTCTTAGGAGGAAGAAAAAGAAATTGGATGTCAGTGGCTGCCCCTCAAACAGCTTATTTAAAGCAAAAAGGATTAAACTAGGACAGAAGAACTCCATTAGGAACTTCAATCTCTTACCATTTCTGATACTACTGAGCTATAACACTAGATTTCTCCTTGATTTGAATGCATCTGTAGTAGTCAGGGGCATGAGATGTTTATTGCTGGAAAGTTATGAAATAAGGTCAACAAGAGGTTGGTTTTGTCTTTTTTTTTTTCCTTTTTGTGGGAGATTGTTCTTAATTATTACCTGCACAGCAAAGTATACATATTTTTTTAACAGACAGGGAGTAACAGCTTTTTCCTCGTTTTAATGCAATAGTTTCTAATTCCTCTTTGATTAAAGCACTTTCTGTCTGGAAAACTTTCATTAATCCTGGTCAGTTCACAAATGTTGTGATACATAATTGCAGGATCACTTAGAATTCCCTTTTCCCCTATCTTGAAGTTCACTGTAGATGCTCCACTTGGTTTCTTCTAGAGCCTGTCTATGTATCACATTAATGATTATGATTATGAACCAGAGTGCTATTTTTTAAATGTTTTGTACTCAAGCTTCGTATTGTTACACCAACTGCAAAAGTTTGATTCCTGGAAGGGGTAAGTGAGTGAAAATGGGGGCTGAAGGGTGGAGCAAAAGGAGCAAGGTGCTCATTTGGACCCAGGATATTGTATTCACAGTGCAACTCAACATGAAATCCAAAGCACTCTGCATCTGAAGTTGTTTGGGACAAAATATTTTGGACAATGTGTTAGCAGCAACTTGTTCCTCCTTTTGTGCAGCATCACTTCTCAGCTGGCAGGACCAACATCTTGCTGCCACCACCGCAAACAGAGGACCTTCACTTGCCTAGGTGGAAAAGAACTCTTGGGAGGGGTTGGCAGGGAGAAAGTGTCAGTCTAATGGTTATCACTGTCAAGTGCTGGAAAAGTATATGTTCTTTTACCTGGGGCAGAGATGCTGGCTGCCATACTGTGTGTGAGTCAGTGGGCAAATAAATCTGTGTGTTCTGCCTGGTATTATAAATGGGTCAGCAATGGATTTGTATTACCTGAGGAAATGAACTGGCGGACAGAGCAGCTTCTGTTTGCTGCCCTGCAAATGTCAAATATAGCAGAAAGCTTGGGGGAAGAGGAGGGATAGCTGGAGACAAAGGCAATGTTAAAATAGCCAGGGTGTCAGCTCCTCAAACATGTGCTTCTGAGGGGTAGGCTGGGAGAGCTGAACAATCTTTAGACACTGTTAATCAGCATTTTCTTACCCTCCAGCAGGGTTTCAGCAGTAGATCTTGCTTTATAATTGGAGTCATGCATGAGGTGGGTTTGGGTTGGCATGAGGTGCTGTGCTGTTGCACTCAGCTTTTCTGGCTGGTACAGAATATGACTTCTAGTGCTTTGCTTTTATGGGGTTAAAACCATTCCTTTGAATGTGCTTTTTCATCCTCTTCACGTGCTATCTTTTACTTTTGAAGTATCTCTGGAGTATGTAAGATCTCTGGATGGACTGAGGGAGAGGTCTCCTTACTCCCCTGGGATCTTAGGAAGCTGAGCTCTTACAGGTGATGAAAGACAGGCAGAGGGCTATGGCTCACTGGATCTGATCCAGCCAGTGTTTCTTTGGTTCCCAAATGCCCTGTGAACTTCTCTTGAGTGACCAAACAGGGTAAGATTAGGGAAGTTATCTCTGGCTGGAAGATTACTCCTCTCACCAGCCAAGGTCAATCTCTGTCACAACAGCTACATCAGGTCCAGTTGAGTTTGTACACTTGAAGGAGGAACATGAGTCCAGAAAAGCAAGTTTTCATATACATCTTTCAAGTTGGTGATATTCTGGATTTATTTGGTGTCACATCTTTTCAGCAGGAGGCGCAAAGCAGAGCTTTGCCCTTTGCATTTGAGGTTTCTGAGTGCTAGTGACTTGATTTTCACCTCTGTTACTACAACCAGAGTGCCTGCATGTATTTTAAACCAGCTGTGTTGGCTGGTCTAATCTCAGATCTCTTAAGATTAAAATTCTGTGGCCTCTAAAATAATCCACCAGTTTCTGTGTTCCCATGGTTTAGCTCTGTCACCAGTTTATAAATCTGTATTTAGCCTCTGTAAAAAATACTGTGCTTCTTGCAAACTAAGATTTGGTCCTCTTTAAAGCTCCCAGCTCACCAGCCACAGCACTGCCAGCGACCATGGAATGGAGCATGGAGTTCAGGGTGAAAGGCAAGATTACTTCTAAAGGCACTGGAGGGTGTTTTAAGGGCAGATGGCTATCAGGAGATAATATCTCCTCCCTTCAGACACGACTTTGTGACTGTTCTTCCAGTCCACGGTCCAGCGGGGTATGTGGTGGAGCTTGTTGTATCGGATTTGCCACTGGCAGGACCCCCTTTTAAAACAGTTCTGACTTTTCTTGGCAGGGAAGAGATCTTTGGTTGTGCCAAGGTGAGGAGCCTGCTCCTCCCCTGCTCCTTCCAGGGTGAGGCTGGTAATGCATCCTTTGTGTAAAAGCTCCTGGAAGGTATTTGCAATGCATGAGAAGGAATCAGGTTGTTTCTGGAGTACCCGGGCTTGGTGCTGCCGTGTTCTTCAGCACCACCTACTGACATCTCCCTCTCCCTCTCTCCCTCCCTCTCTCTCAACTCAACATACACCGGGGGTTTGCACCTCTTTCTTAACTCACAGCAGCAGCATTACTCGAGGTAATTAACAATACACTCTTGGCTGGAAATTAGAAACCCCAGACCCCAGTGCGTTCAGTTCCATTGTGCCATATGGGGAGCACTAATGAGCAGGGTACAAAAGCCAAGCTGCTTGGCTCTGGTGTCTGTTTTCCTCGGCCCACTTGCCCCTTGAACACGTTTGTTCTGTGGAGAAGAGCACTGAGGGGCTGGGTGGTGTCAGGGAGGTGAATGACTCGGCTCATGTTCTGTGCCTACAGGAGCCAAGTGGCAAAACCACATTTCTATTCTAAATTTTTGCCCCGTGCCGGTTCACCTCCCTCTTAAACTAGCGTTGTGCAGGAAATTAAGTATCATATTTAATAAGGGAGAAAGTCCTACTCTGACCATCCAGTTGTTCAGATTCTCTCACATATATATTTAGTGTCTTTCTGAATTCTGTAGGGATTAATAACTTGCCATGAAAGTAATTCAGAAGATCAGAAGAACCCATCCTAGCCTTGCTTGGAGCAAGAGCATTTAATGTTTGAGAGCGTTTCTCATCAGGGAAGTTCTTTATGCTCAGATTCTGTTGCCTATGCTCTGTATCATGTACTGCCTCACAGCTAACCCAAAGGAAAGAGGGACAAAAAAGCCAGAACTCTTAATTTGTATGACAGTCTAAGTTTGTCTTTTAATAAGATTTTGGCATTTTATTTGCAATCTGCCTTTATTTCAAAAGTTTGAAGTTTGAAACTATCCTTCAGGCATTCAGATGACCTCTTAATGTATTTTTTAAAAACAGAACAGATATATATGTAGACCTCAGGACAGAAAGAAAGAGAAGAAACATTATTTGTGAGAAAAGAACGAGTCTTTAGCAATTAAGTAGCTTGAATCAGTAAAGCCTTAGCAGAAGCAGACAGATAGGTACCACTATCTGTGATTCTCATTTCACACCATCTTCTAAAATCCATGGTGTGCCTTTATTCTGCTATGGTCTTACAGTGAGATGGCTAATAGGTATTAATATTCAATAATCACATTTTTCTGGGATTTTGGATTTTTTCTTTTGCTTTTTTTTCCACTCCCATTTTTTTGAGAAGTCACAGTTTCGGGGAACCAGTTGAGTTGATACCACTGTATCCATCATTTGGATCCATTTTATCTCATTTATGTGAGAGGTTCTGTGAATCCTTGTTTTCTTGAACTCAAAAGAAAAAGAAAAAGAAAAAAAGAAGAAAACCCAACCATGCTTCTAGCAGCAATGACAATCATCTCTTCCATGAGCTTTAAGAATAATGTGGTTTATATTTTTTTAATATAGAAGATTCTGCAAGCTGTGATAGATTTAGTGTGGTATTTGGTATGTTAAATGTCTGTATTCAGGAGCATAAATAAATATCAGCTGTGTAGGGATCAGCAATGTTGGCCATCCTATTTCCCATGATAGAGAGATTTCTGGAAATTTGGAAGGCAATGTACAAAGAATATGTGGAAGACCTCCTTTGTGGAATCAGATCTGAAACCCAGTTCAAGCTCAAACACTCTTTCAGGTACCTGGATAAGGACATTTAGGGAAGAAAATGAGTTTGTGTCTTCTCAGTTTGGATAGTTTCTACTATTGAGTTGTAATGAATCTCCAGGAGTAAAGTTCTTCCTGAAAATACCTTATGTTTTGATACACATTTCCATGTAAGCCAAGGGAAATGTTTACTGGAAGAATGGAATCACAGGCATGAGCTAATGTATCTCTTGTGTCCTTAATAGTTGAGTTTTAGAATGGAACAAGCAAATGAACCAAAACTGGATGTATGGAGATACTGATAATTAAACCTGTGACCAGTGATAAAGTTTTATCATTAATTCCTTTACAGGAAAATAAGAAACACAAAGTATGTATATTGTAGAGTTACAACCCGACCTATGGATTTCTATTAAAACCCAGTTGTATCAAATTAAAAAGAAAAAAAATAAGTGTAAAAAGAAATGGTATTTCAGTTTAGTTTATGTTGTTACCAAAGTCAGTCCTCAGAAGACCAAGAATTCCAATAGCTTGGCTGAAATTCAGTAGTATAAAATGACCCATGAGTTGAGTAGGTTTACCTGACCTTAGTTGAGAGTTGAATTTATTCTCCGAATTCTTAATTAATTATGGGGTTTCCTTTCATAAATGAAAGATTAGGCTGGCTTCCTCCAGTTGGAATAGCCTTCAGGTTTCCAGTTTCTCAATTGTGTAAGTTTATGCATTACTCCTATGATTTTATTTGTTTAGTCCTCTTATTCTCTGTTGTGATCTTACATTATAAAAAGTGTTTAAGAAGAAAAAATCAGGGAACAAAGAGCCCAAAACCCCAAATCCAAAGATCAGAGCAGCAGCTCCACTACATGGGCTGAACCTGGCCAGGAGCCCGGGCAGCCAAGGCTGGAAGGTCCTCAGCACAGCTGTAGGCACTGGTAGAAAAGCCAGGCTTCTCTAGCAGGGAAAAACGCCTGAGGTGTTACTCGTGGGAATTTCAAAAACTTGTCTTATCTGTAATTGCATGCTGGCAGATTTCCATCGTGTTTGGTAGTTAATTTCTAGAAGGGTGGGGAAGACTGGAAAAACCTCGAGGACCATCGAGTCCTACCATCAGCCAGCACTGCTCATGTTCCACCCACTAAACCGTGCCCCCAAGGTACACATCCACACATCTTTTACATACCTACAGCGAGGGTGACTCAACCATTTCCCTGATCCGTGCTTGGGGGAAGAATTTTTCTCTTCCTTCCGCTCCACCTTTTCACTGAGTAAAATGAAAGCTGTGAGTGCGACCTTGAGTTGTGTGAGGTGTGGATGAAGATGCCTCTGATCATCTGACCAGAGGAAGAGCTGGAGCTGCCCTTTGTTTCACACGCAATGTTACTAATGCTGAGCTGGATGCTGTGTGGTCTGACTGACCTTTTTAGTTGTGGTTGTGCATGTGCCTATTCTTAACTTGTAGAAGCTCTGCTGACTCCATCTCAAAATATAACGGATGGGTAGTCAAACCACAGAAGCTCAATTTTGAGGTCAGTGCCTTGGGCTTCACAATTAATTTTGTATTTTGAAGCTTTAAAACCAAACTTAAACATGATGATTTGTACTACTTTGGATGCTGCCAAATTCTGTAATTACTGTTGTTCAACAAGCACAATTATCTTTTGTTTTGGATTTTTAAAAACCTCAAAATCTAATGCAACTGTGTCTCAGATGTTCTCAGGCGTTTATGAGTGTAGAGAAGGATGCTGTAGATGATTTGAGACCACCTTGTGTCTTTAAAACTGTGGCTTTTAGATTTCTAATGCCCAGTGTTTTGAAAGCTTTTTGCTCATAAGAAAAATGAGAATACCTCCATATTTAAGCATCAAGGCCACATATTTAAGAAGAGGTTGTAAATGCAAATTAGCCAGACAATGGCATTTTAATAATGTTTTGTGAGGTTAGCATTGCATTAGTAAGGGTATTTTAGAAGTCACATATTATTTATAGGCAATGTGGTCTCAAGAGATTGCTTGTGAGTATGTTCGAGGGCTTTTGGGATTTATGGATTCATTTAATGGTGGTTTTGTTTGGTTGCTTTGGGTTTTTCTTCCCACACTTCTGCTGCTAAGTTACAAGATTTGGTAACTCCTGTCTTATTCCACCTAAATTTCCTTAGTGAAAATGTAAACGGTTATGGAATGCCTTAGCTTAGCTGACCATGATGGAGATGTGTGAACGTTGCTTTGTCTCCGTGGCTTTGGGATGTGTCTTACCATGTGTATTTTTTAACACCAGCACTTGAAAATGCTCTTTTCTGGTCGGTGGGTGAGTCTCTCCCAGCGGTGTCCATGCAGACAAAAAAAAAAAAAAAAAAAAAAAGGAAGAAAGATGCACATTGTGTTGCAGTTTCTTTTGATACATGAGCTCAGACTAGCAGTGTGTGTTTTTAGCCCTTGTGCAATTGTGGGATTTTAAAGAAGGATGTGGAAATGGTAGAGCAGGATCCCTTACAGAATGCTTCCTCCTGCTCTCTTTCACCTGATGCATGGTGAAAACATCACACTGAGGTCCACTCAGCTGTATCTGGAAGCAGGTAAGATTAACCTCTTCTTGGACTTGGTGCTGCCTTTGTGGTGCAGACCCTGCTGAGGTTCAAGCTGGAACCCACTGGAGAGTCTCCGTTAGTTCTGTAATCAGGAGCTATTAATGATATCTCATATCTCTCACCACAATGCTTGGTTTAAGCTTGTGTAGACAACAACCAGCATCCTTAAGGATGCATTCTCCAAGCAGCAGTCAGTGTGTGCTGAAGATGAATGAAGCTGGTGGTGGTTTTCACCTCTTGGAGCTGCCAGGATTGTCTCTTTTTTCTTTTCTTTTTTTTTTTTTTCCCCCATATCCTCGGCGTTGCTCTCCCTTGTGGTTTTCTATTTCATAAGCCTGAAGTTTTCCAGAAGAGAAAGAGCTGAGAGCGTTTTGCGGTGATATTTCTAAAGGGTCCGAAGTTTTTGGGGGGCTGAGGAGGGGGAGGGCTGAGGGGGGCAAGAGTGAGATTTTTGTGTATGCGCGTTGTTTTTCATCTCTTCCACACAATGGAGCTTTCAGAGAACCTCTCTTAAAAGGCATAGCTACAGCCTTTGTGTGAAGGGTGTGTCTGCTGGCAGGGTTTGCTGATGCAGACGGGCTGGGTGGTGATTAACAAAGGTCATTAGACTTTGGAATCTGGCAGGGGAGTGGGGTGGTGTGTCTTCTGCGCCAAGCAGGAGAGATTCCCCAGGGATAGGCCGGGCTGGAGGCTTCCCCCTGCTGTCCCCCCTCACTCCCCCGCGCCTCCTCCTCCTCCTCCTCCTCCTCCTCCTCCTCCTGCTCTTGGGAGGCTCAGCTGCGTGTCGCCTCTGCCTGTAGGACAGCTTGGACCAGTGTCCTGATGCTGTGAATGCAGCGTTTGTGGAGCGAACCGCCACATTTTGTCACCCATGGGACAGGGGAACCCAACCCTGAGGAGAAGGTTTGGGGAAACCCAGGCCTTGTGCTGAAGGAAGAGAAGGTGCAGCTTTGAGGAGGGCGCAGGGGGAGAGCAGAGACACGATTTGGAGGGCAAGCCATGCAGGAGAGAAAGGAGATGTGATTCTGGGGGATGAAGATGAAGGGAGATGTGATTCTGGGGGATGGAGATTGTTAAAGCATCACCTAAAGAGGAGGAGTTTAAAAAAGGGAGGGGAGGGAAAAAAAAAAAAAGGAGAAAAGGGAAGAAGAAAAGAAAGGCTGGTGTGCTTGAGCTGAGGCTGAGATAAGTGAGGCCATGTTGTGCACAGGCGAGAAGCTCTGAGGCTGTGAGTGCAGGAGTTGTCTGAGCTAAAATGGCTGCTCCCAAAGCTCAGAGGACTAGGGCAGCTTAGTGAGTCTTAAAGCTTCAGTGACGCAGGGGCTCATATCTCTTGAAAGTGTGATAAACACATTCAGTGGAGCTGTGGCTTGTTTGGCTGAGATGAAAGGACTAAGCTTGGGGGGATGGGTAGTGAAAACTGGATGATCTGCTTTTCTGTGAAGTGCTCTAAATGCAGGAGTCGTCTGCTCCATGGAAGAATTTGTTTTCAGGTCTAATGGACTGTGCTAAAGGAGACGTGGGGTGGGGCTTCACTCACTGCTGTAATTTGATCCAGAGCAGATAGCAACCTCTTCCACACAATTTGGTCTGGTGCTTGCACATAAAAGCTTGAGTATCTCGATTATTGTAACTTTGTTAGCTGAAAAGAAGCTGGTGCAGCGTTCATTTTCTTTTTGGTGGTGAGAGAGAGTAGGGGGAGAGAAAGGACAACAGTGCAGCCTGCAAAGTAATGTAGGTAAATATGTGGAGAGCCTCTGTGCTCAGACTGTCCGGAATTTGACTTGGTAGAAGTTTATTTTAGCAGGCTATCAGAAGAAGCATTCTTTCATCTAAAATCCTGGTGCACTACCCTCTCTTGTTTCTGTGCGTTAATGTTTTGGAGCTTCCTCCTCACTTTGTAGGTTGCTTCCTTCATACTCCACGTACAACAAACGAATGGAATTTAAATTGCTGTGGGCTGCTGCTGTGTCTTGGACCTCTGAAATGCTCCGTTTGTCATGCACATGCATGGAAGCTTAAAGAGGCAATTGCTGTATTAGCATAGGAAGGTAGCTCTTGTGTCTAAGCACTGCACAGGGTAGGAGGGTCTAAAGTCTTTTGTTTGGCTTGTGCTTTGTGTCTTCTGTCCTTCATGTCTTCTGTCCCAGGATTAATTGTCACAACTGAACCATCTGAACCATCCTTCCTCGTTGTATCTTATGTTGCTTTGTATGTATGTATGTATGCTTTGAAGGTATGCAGGGCTTCTGGATAAATCAAGAGGTCATGATGACTCTTGTGTCTTTGTAACTCGTGTTGCCGTTGTACTATTTTTTCAGTATGGTTACTCCTGTGGCTGAGGAAGGTTTCCTTCCTCCGGCTGTCTCCATCCCCCGGACTGCAAAGGCACGAAGGTCTTGTCCTTAGAATGGACTGAAACGAAACTGTAAACATTTTAACAAAAAGTGGAGGTGCCCTTAAAAGCTTGGTGGAAGGGGGGCAGAGCGAAGTATTCTGTATTGGTTTTGTGTAACTGCATCTAACCCTGCTGTTATGTATAGGTTTTCAATATGAGGACTGATAGGATGCTATGAAGAAAAGACAGATTTATCTCTGTGGAAGCTTTTGATGCATGGTGTTGAATGAGGCAGGAATTGGCAACTTCCAGGAAGGTTGGAGTGTGTCTCCTGAAGGCAGAAGCTGCTGTCTTCTGATTGTAAATTCCAGTGCATGACTGGGATTAATGTGCTATTTCTCTGCACATGGCCTGTGGTCTTTGAACAAGACCAAATTCTGAGTAACAACCCTATGTAATGGAAAAGCCAAGAGGACAAAGTCCACTGGATCAGTAGTAACTTGTCAGAGAGTTGACTGTTCACAGAGTTGATTCAGCAGCTTGTGAGCTACCTAGTTTGGACTTCTTGTGGATCTGAATAGACACTTCTTAACAGGATGAGGAAAGGTTGAGTTTTATGCTGCTGTACTTGTGGAATCTCTGAAAATGAATGAGTCATGGAAAGCTTGGTGTTAACCTTGGTGTTTCCAGGATTTGTTCCAAAAGCACTGCTGTAAACTCAGTCTTTCTCTTCTTTCCTTCCCCTGTTTTTCTTGCAGATTTTTTCTAATGTAAAAGATCATCCTGAACCATGGAGGTCCTGCAGTGTGATGGCTGCGATTTTCGAGCTCCATCTTATGAAGACCTAAAAGCTCACATTCAGGATGTTCACACTGCTTTTCTGCAGCCAACTGATGTCTCTGAGGAGAGTCCTACACAGCCAAGGTCTGGTTCCATCAACGCTAGCAACCAGACTGAGGTTGAATTTTCTTCTGTAAAGGATGAATTCGCAATTGCAGATGACATAGCAGGTAAATCTCAACTCCAAGATTGATCTCAACTCTTAAGATCTCAGCTCTTACCCCCTCTTTCACATGTGTCTTATTTCAGTGTGTTTTAGTTTCTGCCTTTATTGTGGTTTGAAAACTTGCATTAGCTTTATGGCTATGTCAGCAAAGCAGATACCTAGCACCAGCTGTACTGGTTCTGACTCTGACCATGGCTTTTTTTTTTTTTCTTTTTTTTTCCTGCAAATGCAAGCATGGAGGATGGTTTTATTTCCCAGCTTCTTTTCATGGGGCTCTTCATACTTATTTTCCATTTTCAGCTTTTCATGTTTGTTCTTTACTACTGCAAACCACCTCAAAATTACAAATTTTGTTAGTTTTCATACTGAAACTAGTTTTAGTTTTTCCCCCCAAGAAGGTCATTTTGGAAACTGTCCACCCAAAACTATACACCACAGTCGTGTATGTGTAGAAATTATGCATAATGGTCACTTTTCTGACCATTGTCAGGTCTGTAGATATTACCACAAGTGAGAGAGGGAATCCTGGAATGGTTGTTGTCAGTTCAGAGTGTGGTTGCATTCTTAAGCATACAGGGTGGGTGAAGGAAAAGCCTTTCTATTTTATTTTATTTTATTTATTTACATATACACCTTAATTCTCATTTTAGGGCAAAATGCATCAAGTCAGATGGGGACTGGAAGTTACTATAGCCAGAGCCAGACTTTCTATGGCCAGCATATGGCTCCAAATCCTAAACCAACCAGCAAGTTTTTCCAGTGCAAGTTCTGTGTGCGTTACTTCCGTTCCAAAAACCTCCTCATAGAGCACACACGGAAGGTTCATGGAGCACAGGCTGGGGGGAGCTCAGTGGGGCCACCAGCTTCTAGTTCCCTAAATTACAACATCATGATGCATGAAGGGTTTGGTAAAGTTTTCAGTTGCCAGTTCTGCACCTACAAGTCACCCAGGCGTGCGAGGATTATTAAGCACCAGAAAATGTATCACAAAAACAACCTGAAAGAGAGTTCAGCTCCTTCTGCTGCTGCTGCTGCTGCTGTGTCTGAATCAACATCTGCTTCTGTGCCAGTGCAGGAACCCTGCAAGGAGCTGCCGGCAGAGGTGGTGGAGCGGAGCATTTTGGAGTCGATGGTCAAGCCCCTGACCAAGTCTAGGGGCAACTTTTGCTGTGAGTGGTGCAGCTACCAGACACCTCGGAGGGAGCGCTGGTGTGACCACATGATGAAGAAGCACCGCAGCATGGTGAAAATCCTGTCGAGCCTGAGACAGCAGCAGGATGGAACCAGCGCACCTGAGGTGCAGAGTAAGAGTGCCCAGAGTGCCTCTCCAAACTCGAATTACATGTCCATGAGCACAACAGGACGTGAGATGTCGAGTGCTAATGTCTCAAACTTCAGGGGATCTATGGGCAATTCACTTATGAGGCCCAACTCTTCTACATCTTCAAAGTTTTCTTCTGTGTCTTACCCTCAAATGAAGCCTAAGTCACCTCACAACTCGGGCATGGTTAATTTGTCTGACAGATCCCGCTATGGAATTGCTGATATGACGAATTCTTCTGCTGACCTGGAAACAAGCAGTATGCTAAATGACTCCAGCTCAGATGAAGAGCTAAATGAAATGGACAGTGAGAATGGCTTAAACTCCATGGATCACCAGACCTCAGGAATGTCTGCAGAGCAGCTGATGGGATCTGATGGAAACAAACTATTGGAAACAAAGGGAATTCCCTTCAGAAGATACATGAACAGGTTCCAGTGTCCTTTCTGCCCTTTCCTGACAATGCACCGCCGAAGTATTTCCCGCCACATTGAGAACATCCACCTGTCTGGGAAGACAGCTGTGTACAAGTGTGATGAGTGTCCCTTCACCTGCAAGAGCTCTCTGAAGCTCGGTGCCCACAAGCAGTGTCACACAGGAACAACATCTGACTGGGACACCATGAACTCCCAGGCCGAGAGCATCGCCTCGTCCCTGAACGACAGCACGGTGTCTTACGAGAGTGGGAATATCAACGGCAGGAAGTCCACTGGGATGATGGAACCTGTGCAGCCTCAGCCGCAGCAGCAGCAACCGCAGCAGCAGCAGCAATCACCCCAGCCCCATTCACAGCATCCGTACAAATGCACGTTGTGCAACTACTCCACCACCACTCTGAAGGGCCTCAGAGTTCATCAGCAGCACAAGCATTCCTTCTGTGACAACTTGCCAAAATACGATGGACCACCATCAAATGCACCGCAGGAGAGCGAGGCAGATGCTCACCCCTCTGCCAGCACTGTGAAGAAGAGCCAGACCTCCATCCTTGGGCTCTCATCTAAAAATAATTTTGTTGCAAAAGCCCCTAGGAAGGTCTCAAATGACTTCCCTTTAGATCTCTCCCCGGTGAAAAAGAGAACTAGAATTGATGAAATAGCCAGCAACCTGCAGAGCAAGATCAGCCAAAACAAACAGCAGGAGGATGCTGTGATTAACGTAGAGGATGATGAGGAAGAGGAGGAGGACAATGAGGTGGAGATAGAGGTGGAGTTAGACAGGGAAGAAGAGCAAACAGAACCAATGATGGAGGTTTCCAGTTCATATGCACCCCAACAAATGTGGGGCAGAGAGGCTAATGATTCCCAGAAGGACACAAGCTTCAGGAGCATGCAGCATGACTACAATTCCACCAATGGGGCAGAGATTGAGCTCACTTTGTCTGAGGATGAGGAGGACTACTACTCTGCTGTCAGCATGAAGGATCATCAGAGCCCTAATGCCTCTGTTCTGGGCAGCCAGTCTAACATGTATGGCACCGACCAGAACAATGAGAATTCAGAGTTCAGTGACACTGGCAGACTTTACTACTGTAAACACTGTGATTTCAGCAACAAATCTGCCAGGAGTGTTAGCACCCACTACCAGCGAATGCATCCCTACATTAAATTCAGCTTTAGGTACATCCTGGATCCAAATGATCACAGTGCAGTGTACCGGTGTCTTGAGTGCTACATTGACTACACAAATTTTGAAGACCTGCAGCAGCATTATGGAGAGCATCATCCTGAAGCTATGAATGTACTGAACTTTGATCATTCTGATCTGATATACCGCTGCCGCTTCTGCTCTTACACAAGCCCAAATGTTAGAAGCCTGATGCCACATTACCAAAGAATGCATCCCACAGTGAAAATTAACAATGCAATGATATTTTCAAGCTATGTTGTTGAGCAGCAAGAAGGGCTGAACACAGAGTCTCAGACACTGAGAGAGATCTTGAATTCTGCTCCAAAAACTATGGCAACCTCCACCCCCGTGGCTCGCGGGACTGGTGTGCCAGCTGGTTTTAACAAAAGTGCTACCAAGAGTTTCAGTCCTGAATGTGAAAATCAGAAGGAACCTTCAGTCAACACTGTGGTTGTTTATGACTGTGATGTGTGTTCATTTGCAAGCCCTAACATGCATTCAGTTTTGGTGCACTATCAGAAAAAGCACCCCGAAGAAAAGGCCTCGTATTTCAGAATCCAGAAGACCATGCGCGTAGTCTCTGTCGACAGGGGCTCTGCCCTGGCTCAAATGTCATTTGAGCTGGGGGCTCCCATCTCCCCAAAACTGTCCAACTTGGCTTCTCAGCCTCCACCTCCCCCACCACCACCCCCAGACCTCTCCACCGAGCTCTACTACTGCAAACACTGCTCCTACAGCAACCGCTCCGTCGTGGGGGTGCTTGTCCACTACCAGAAGAGGCACCCAGAGATCAAGGTCACGGCCAAGTACATCAGGCAGGCCCCTCCAACCGCAGCCATGATGCGGGCAGGGGAGTTGCCCCCTGGCATCCAGAGGCCACCGGTGTCCATGCAGCAGCTGGGCCGGGGTGGGTCCGAGACCTCGGTGAACCCTCCCGAGAACGAGATGTTCTTCTGCCAGCACTGTGACTACGGGAACCGGACCGTGAAGGGCGTGCTCATCCACTACCAGAAGAAGCACCGCGACTTCAAAGCCAACGCGGATGTGATCAGGCAGCACACGGCCACCATCAGGAGCCTCTGTGACCGTGGCCAGAAGAAATCTGCTGGCAGCCTGCCCGCCCACAGCTCCGGCACCGAGCGGGACAAGTCCAAGCTGAGAGCCCTCAAGTGCAGGCAGTGCAGCTACACCTCCCCTTACTTCTATGCACTGAGGAAGCATATCAAGAAGGACCACCCGAATCTGAAGGCCACGGTGACGTCAATACTGAGGTGGGCGTTTCTGGATGGCTTGATAGAAGCTGGTTATCACTGTGAATGGTGCATTTATTCACACACAGAGCCAAGTGGCTTGCTTGTGCATTACCAAAGGAGACATCCCGAGCATTATGTTGATTATACCTACATGGCAACCAAACTCTGGGCAGGTCCCGATCCTTCCCCTCCTGCCCTAGTGATGCCAACAGAGATGAAGACCTATAAATGCAGAGACTGCATTTTTGAAGCATCTTCTATTTGGGATATTACTAATCACTACCAAGCATTTCACCCTTGGGCCATGAATGGAGATGAGTCTGTGTTGTTAGATATCATTAAGGAAAAAGATACTGCTGAGAAAACCATGCCACAGCCTGATGAAGGTGGGGTCAGGATGGATTCTGAAGATCAGATGGCAACACCACAGATGGATCAGGATCCAGAGTGTGCAGAGGATCCCAGCCTTTCCCATGAAAAAACTGTCCAACTGGCTTCTGCAAATCCTGCCATCTCCTCCACTCCATACCAGTGTACAGTGTGCCAATCTGAGTACAACAACCTGCATGGCCTCCTGACACATTATGGCAAAAAGCATCCTGGCATGAAAGTGAAGGCAGCAGACTTTGCTCAGGACATAGATATTAATCCAGGGGCTGTGTACAAGTGCAGGCACTGCCCATACATTAACACACGCATTCATGGCGTCCTCACACACTACCAGAAGCGGCACCCATCAGTAAAAGTCACTGCTGAAGACTTTGTGCATGATGTGGAGCAGTCAACTGACATTACTCAGAATGACGTGGAAGAGACAAGCAGGATTTTCAAGCAAGGCTATGGTGCTTACCGGTGCAAACTCTGCCCCTACACCCACGGAACCCTTGAGAAGCTGAAAATCCACTATGAGAAGTACCACAATCAACCCGAATTTGATGTTTTTGCCCAGTCACCACCAAAGGTGTCTGCCTCAGTGGAGCCAGACATGGTGACTGAAATCAAGGCCTCCCCAGAAATTGCTGCTGAGGATGTTGGAGAGGTCTCCATGCCGGCGCCTCATTTCTCTAGTTCTCACTTAGTGTCTCACACAGTTTTCCGGTGTCAGCTCTGCAAATATTTCTGCTCCACCCGGAAGGGGATAGCGAGACACTACCGCATCAAACACAACAATGTCCGGGCGCAGCCAGAGGGCAAGAACAACCTCTTCAAGTGTGCTCTGTGCTCCTACACCAACCCCATCCGCAAAGGGCTTGCGGCACACTACCAGAAAAGACATGACATTGATGCTTACTACACTCACTGCCTGGCAGCCTCCAGGACAGTAAGCGACAAACCCAATAAAGTGATCATTCCATCTCCTCCCAAGGATGACACTCCTCAGCTCAGCGAGGAGCTGAGGAGAGCTGTAGAGAAGAAGAAGTGCTCTCTCTGCTCCTTCCAGTCCTTCAGCAAGAAGGGCATCGTGTCCCACTACATGAAGCGTCACCCTGGTGTTTTCCCTAAGAAGCAGCATGCCAGCAAGCTGGGGGGATACTTCACTGCCGTGTACGCTGACGAGCATGAGAAACCAGCTCCAGCCGAGGAGAGGAACGACTTTGAAAAGCCTGAGGTGGAGGCTGAGGCTCAGGAAATTGAGTGGCTTCCCTTCAGGTGCATTAAATGTTTTAAGCTGTCCTTCAGCACGGCAGAGCTGCTGTGTATGCATTACACTGACCACCACAGCAAGGATTTGAAGAGGGACTTTTCCATACTTGGAAGTGGCACCCGCTCTCAGAGCCCTGTCTACCAGTGCAAGCACTGTGATGCAAAATTGCATAGCACGGCAGAGCTGACTGCACACTTGAATGGTCATAATGAAGAATTCCAGAAGCGTGCCAAACGTCAGGAGAGGAGGAAGCAGCTTTTGAGCAAGCAGAAATATGCAGATGGTGCTTTTGCAGATTTCAAACAAGAGAGGGTAAGGATTTGTGTGTCTGGTCGCTTTCTCTGCCCCCCTGCTCCCCACTGAGGAGCCCACCAATGCCCACTTGCATGTTCTCTTTGACAGCCAAATGACCACAGGCTAATGAATGACTCAGAGTGCCAGTGAGCTCCATAAGTCAATTACACATCCTGCTTTAATTTCCTCATCCATCCGCCACATCTCCCTAGGTTCTGTAGGAAACCTTGTTCCTTCCTACTGCTTCCTTCAGTATTTTCTTTATCTTCTTTCCTCCCTCCCACGCTTCTGGAGGGCCATCTGTGTCTGACAGTTGCTTGTTCTTTTGTGGCAAGGCTGCCACGTACTTTGTGTCACAGATTCTCTACAAAATGTCCCATCTCCTTCTTCCATGTCCCTCTGAATAACACATCAGTTTTCTTCTCAACCTTCTCTCTCTCAGTCCTTTCTCTCATTGAGCACTCAGGATTAGCATAACATGAATCT
This sequence comes from Cinclus cinclus, assembly GCF_963662255.1. Taxonomy (NCBI): domain Eukaryota; kingdom Metazoa; phylum Chordata; class Aves; order Passeriformes; family Cinclidae; genus Cinclus; species Cinclus cinclus. The sequence goes on from NC_085084.1 coordinate 4,816,847, forward strand.
GTCTGGTGACAGGAGCTTTGGGCAAGTGCTTCATAAGGAGAGGACCAAATTGTTTCTCCATTTCTTGCCTACTTACCCCTTTCCTTCTGGTTCAGTTTGAAAAAAATACACTTGCGTAGGAAAAGCTTTGCACAGAAGTTGGGGAAGTTACGGGGTTGTGGAGGAGGAGGCACGGTTTCAGGCCAAAACAAAATGGCCTTCTAGAGGACCACTGTTAGCCATAAACTTGAATGAACAGAATGTTTCTTCTGGATAGGTGTCTAGTCCACTTACTTTGTAGGAATTAATGATCTCAACAGAAAATGAACCTTGCAGTTCTGCAAGACTGGACATCAAGTATAACATCAGGTCTCAAGTCTGGCCTGTGCTCCTGAAAACAAGGTGACAAAACCTGCTTCAGTGATTTATGCTTGTGTGCTCAAACAGGCTTTTGGACACTTGGAAGATGTTTCAAAACTCAAGGAGAGGAAGGTGGTTGGCTACAAATGCAAATTTTGCGTGGAAGTCCATCCAACACTTCGAGCAATCTGTAATCACCTCCGCAAGCATGTCCAATACGGGAATGTCTCTTCTGTGTCGGCCACTGTGAAGGTAAGAATTCCTTAAAGGTGACTGAAAGTGACTGAAACTACTTGCATTGTTTAAAATAAAGGCGTTGTTGATAACCTGTGGAGGGCTCTTGTGAAGTTGAATGGGTTTTGAACTGGGCATTCCAGTTCAGCATGATGTTTTAATCTAACAAAAAGTTTCTGAAGTGCATTTGGTTTTTTCAAGATGTTTTAACTTTTTTTCACTCTCAGTCCAGGGGCATGAAGACTCTTTAATTCTCATTTCTTCTCAGCTGCAAAGGAGTTGATGTCATTGATGACCAAAAGACTTGGTTTATGAGCGGGAAACTTTCCTTCAGCTACTTTTCTGCTACGTTTCTGCTTTAGTTAAGCTCAAAATGACTTGTTTGTTTTCTTTTTTTTTTCCTATATGTGTATGATTTTTATTTTAGGAAGAGGAAGTGTGCACGTACAAATGTGGGAAGCTGCTTGTGGTACACCTTTCCACATGGAACTTGCACGCTGGCTCCAAACAAAACGTTCAGTGGCCAGCTGAGCCAGTGATCCTCTTCAGGTGGTTAGGTGCAAACATGTTGTTCGTTTCTCCCTGTGGAAAGGGGTGCCTCCTACAACATCTCCAAGGACAGGTCGTGTTCCAAAGTCTGATTTCCTGGATATTTATTATCTGGGGAGGTAAAAGTGTGACAAGGCTCTGGCAACTAGCTCTTGTGAGAGGCTCCTGCTGCCTGACTGACAGGCCTTTTTTGGTGACATAATCTGCTTTTTGTGATGAAGCTGTGTCCTCCACAGCCTAACTCGTGCCACCTAAGAGAGCTTTCATTGCCCTACTACTGACCTTTCCTTACCTTCATACTGGTACTCCTGATAGATTCAGATACTTCCCTCCTAAGGGTCCTTTTCCTCTTCTCCTCACTTCTCAAGTGATGCCTGTGTGTGGGGTCAGTGCTTTCTTTTGAGTAAATAAAATCTTGCATCAGAGAACAAGAGCTGAAAGCCTTGGCCTAAAGAATGCTGGAATTGCCTCTTCCAGGGTATTTAGAGTAGCTGTACAAATGCATGGTCTGGTTACAAATAGGAATGTTACAAAAGAGAGTTTTAAAAATGGGCTTTTTTCTGTTTGCTCTACATTTTTGGAGGGTTCTAGGGTCTTAGTGTACCATTTTGTTTCTTGAGAGTGTGACACTGATGGACAAAGTCTACTGAAGAGTAGTCAGCTGTATTAGTCAGCAGGGTAGCTACACTCAGCTAGGGCAAAATAAACTAAACTTTTCTGTAACTTACTAATTATTATCTGATCAAGTTTAGAAGATCACATCAAGACCACTGAAAGATAGGTTTCTTCTCTTTTTGCATGATCTGACATGAACTTGATCAAGGAGTGAGATAACTTTTTTTTTAACATATGCATGCATATATAATAGATGTAACTATGTTTTTCCCTCCCAAGAATACATCTGTGGTTTTTTTTTTATTTTTTTCAGAAAGCCATTGATGTGGAGTTTATGTAGGGATATGTTTAGAGAAATAATGCAGTGAGAAGCCTGGACATTCTGATGAACCCAGGGAAAAGACTGAGGGGCAGAAGGGAGAGAGAATTGATGGCTTTGGGGGGGATATGTGTTTTTTAGCAGGAAGCTGAAGATCCTACAAACACAACTTTGATGGAGGGTTTTGAGGGAGCCAAAGACCCTGGCATTGTGGAATTTACAGAAGCTGAATATGGAGCATCCCTGGAAGATGAAACCAGGCCTGGGGGCTACCACTGCAGCCAGTGTGACCGGGTTTTGATGTCTATGCAGGGTCTGCGATCTCACGAGAGGAGTCACTTGGCTCTGGCCATGTTTACCCGGGAAGACAAGTACAGCTGCCAGTATTGCTCCTTCGTCTCTGCTTTCAGGCACAAGTAAGTTGCGGCTTTTACACTTCTTCTTTTTTTTTTTTTTTTTTTTTTTTTTCCCCTAAAGAATCAACAGCTAGCAAAGCTCTTTTGCGGGCTGACACTGAAGAAGAGCTCGCTTGACTTGACGTTGAGCCACACTTTTCTCATGGTGTTAACATATTTTCCATGCTGCAAAATCTTTGGCCATTATGGTTGGCTTCTTGAATTTGTGTTAGCCCTCTTTTTTGCCTATAGGAGAGAAGCATGCAAGACAAAAAATAAGTATTTTTTCAATAGGCAAACAGTGCAGCCTACCACTTATGCACCTCTGTCAAATGCCTGAGACTTAACAAGCCAAGAAGAGAAAAGTTAATCTGTATTTAAGAAACTTCTGCTGCATATAACTACCTTGTTTGTAATAACTACACCTCTTTGTGGGTTGAGTTTTCATTTGTAATGTTAAAACAATGTCATAAATTTACCTTAAATCAGATTTTTTTTTTCTCAACTATGGTATGCAATTTCAGTCCATAAATATTTCAAATTCATACCAGCGTGCTGTATGAGTGACTCCTTCATCCTGCTTTCTTGTCTGATAAATGGTTATCATTAATTGTTACATTTCTTATAATTTGCTTCTCTGAGATTCAACTTAGCTTTAAGTTTGTTAGTTTTAAAAATTATTTTAATAATAAAATATATGTGTCCCCCCAAAAAATGGGGTTTGTGATATATTTTCCATTGACACCCTGGACCTGATTCACAGGTGTGTGTTTTCTCTTAATTTCTGGGAAGACAGCTGCTTGTTCACTGTTTTAACAAAAGAAGACAGATCCAGGTGCTCATTTGATCCAGGCATTTGCAGCACTCTTAAATTGGGCGATGAAGTCACCATTTAGTTCCTTGTATTAAAAAAAGCATGGTTTCTTCTGGTGTCACAGCATTGCAGATTGATGCCACAGTTGGAAAGGTCCACAGGGCTGAGCAGCCAAGGGTAGGAAAGGGACTTGAGGGAAGGATGTGCACTGCTGGGTGTATCCCACTCTGCTTTGGAAAGGCTGACAGCAAGGGGAGCCCCTGCAGGGCTTGCTGTTTGCCTGATAAACTTGCTTCAACAATCAGACTTTTGTTGAGTTTGGTGCCTAGTCACTCTGTTTCCTGCTGAGGATAAGTCACATCCCAGAAGTTGTTAGATGGGTAAATCAAAAAGTGGTGGATGATAGGGAAGAACTCACCACCTAACTTGATAATAGGTGTGGTCTCTGTTGTTGAAGTTCTTTGCTTCTTATTTTATTTTTGTTTCTGATGCAGTTATTCTCCTGGGAGATTAAGTCGGTGAAGGAAACCAAACCAAATGTTTAAACAGCCCAGTAGTCTCTCAGATATGACCAAAACTTTAAAACCTCCTTTTGGAAGAGTGCAGCTGGCAAACTATGTGGTTATGAATATAGTTTTATTTATTGCCATGTTGAATACCTTAAGGTATACATATTTATAATAGCTTAATATGTATTACATACCTCGTTGGCAGTCTGCTTTAATTGTTAAGTAATCTCATTCCCTGGAGGCTATTTAAAACAAATTTTGTTCTATGAAGTATTCACTGCAAGTGTTCAAAGCCTTACTTATTTAGGAGACGTTTTCCCCCATTTCTCTGGAAAATATGTGCATTTTGTCTTGTCCCAAACTCCATCCTAGATTTCTGCTAAGTAGTATTTGTATGAAGTGACCCTGAGAGGAGAGACAAGTTCATTTTCTATTTTTTTTGCTGTTATCAGATTTTTGAATACACAGGCTTCAGTGTTAGCTCTCGTAAACAGGGATTTTCTGGCTCAGGCTCTTGTCAGTGTGGGACTAAAGATCACGTGAAATCTTGTGTAGTTTGACAGGGCTGAAACAGCTGCTATTTAAGCTACATATTGGTACTCTGTAAAAAAGCAGGACATTTTAGGACAAATAAAATGAACTATGCCTGAAATACGTCTAGAACTGAGGTGGGGGGGTGTTTGGATGGCACTTTTGGCAAATTGCAACTCCTGCAGTGTCCCTGCCCTGTGAGATGACTCAAGCTAAGACCAGATCACAAAGCATAAATGTTTCCAAAGTAGAGGCTGTGCTGGAAATGTTTGCAGCTTGGGCTCAGACTACCTGCCTGCCACCCAGAGACAGTGAATTCCTGTCTGTCAGCCACAGTGTAGGAATTGCAGAGCTCTGCAGGATTCACTCAGTTAGAATGAATTTGATCTTCTGTTAGAAAATGTGGGAAATGTCCTTTTTCCCTCCTCCAAACTTTACTGAGCTGCTAGGACAAATTGTGTTGAGAGCAGTTTTTGATCACTTCGCAGTATTCAGGCTGTTGGTACTTCCATTTTCCCTGAAGAAAGTGGAGGCTGGTCTCTGCCACCCTTTCTCTTCCTGCTGAGCTTCATGTAGAATCTCCTACACTGCTGCTTCTGAAACTCTGCTGCCTTTTAATCCTAGAACTCATCAACTGTAGCCTGCTGGCACCCTCCCCAGAGCAGGATCTCTAATCTGCTTTTGCTGCTGTAACCAAAAGAAGGTTTCCTCAGTAAAGCTGGTCAACAAAAAAAATACTTTTTTTTTTCTTTTACCTTTGATCAACAGGACAAGAGGGAGTATATATATTTTCACACAATGTTTGTCCTGCCAAACATTTTTTGTAACGATAATTTAATAAGAAAATAATTTATGCCTGTTTCATGTTTCTTTAACTGGTCCTTTCAGTCTGGATCACGCATAACTTAATTTATACTAATCTTGCCCTATAAGTTTATTTAGGTGGCTTGCTCTCTGTATAAACAGAACTGGTGTCAGCTCTGCTCCTTTCCTTCACACTAGACTTGACTTCATTGTGTAAGCAGACTTGTTGAATTTGTTGAGGAGAGAGTGTGAGAAAGGATCCCTACTTGCTCTTGTGCTGCTATGGAATGCTTTGCTTTGCCTCTGAAGGGACAGCTGAAACAATTGACCCTTTTCTGTCTCCCTTTTCTGTCTCTCCTCAAGCCTGGACCGCCACATGCAGACCCACCACGGGCACCACAAGCCGTTCCGCTGCAAGCTCTGCCCCTTCAAGTCATCCTACAACAGCCGCCTGAAAACCCACATCCTCAAGGCTCACGCTGGTAAGTTTTCCCCTCTCAGTCTTGCAGCTGAAATGGTCCGGTGTGTTCTTGTGGCTGATCACAGATGCTGGGTTGAACCACGTGTTTTGTCACCAGAACTGGGTAAGATTTTTCCAAAGGCCACGGTCGATGGAACCTGTTGGGATAAGTGGGAGTTTGGGTAATGGGAATGGCAAGGATTTAAAGTGCTGGGTATTTCAAGAACTCTTTTTCTTCTCTTTTCTTTTATATGAATGATATTTTTTTCCTTATTTCTGCACTTTTCTCCAAGTGGATTTCATTGCTTATACCAAAGATGCCATGACAAAATTGGCAGTGAGCTTTGTTCTGCTCTTTGTGTTTGTGTTTGTGCTTTAGGTGACTCTGGGAAAAACACTATGAAGAGCACCTTGGTTTTTGGTAGAGTTTTATGCTGGCTTTCATGTTGAAACCAAAACCTGAGAACATTGGGAGTCAGGTCTGTGTGCAACAGACTGAGAATGTCAAAATTGCATTACCAAACGTGGAAATTTGTCTTGCAAATCTCTGTATTTCACTATGGAATCCATACAAGCAAGCCATGTTTCTGAGGAACATGGAACACTGGGAAGGTGATTTGTCACACAGAATAGGTTACCTGAAATTGTTGCACCTTTGATTATTAAAAAGTGAGACTCAGGATTTCCTCATCTTTATTCCTTGGCTTTAGACCCTTGGCACCGTCATGCATCCTGCAGTGAAAGGTTATCCTTTGGTTTTCAATGCAAACATGCACTCTGGTGCAAATAATAGAATAGTGACCAGTCTGAAAACCTGAAAGCCAGCCCACTTGTTAAAAAAGTTGTGAGTAGAAACTCCTTGAACAGAGTTTCTGATAAAAAAGACCACAAGTACGTTCCTTTTTCTATTATTTACTTACTCAGTCATATACTCTGGGGTAGAGGAGGAAGGTGGAAAAATGGAGAGAAAAGCTGTGAGAAATTTGTAGCTGTCTGCTGATACAAAAAAAAAGAAATAAAATTATTGTTGCCATTGATCCAAAGGCATTTTTCATCTACAGAAATATAGGAGGGATTGATGGTCTTGTGTACTTTGTTTCCTGTATTTATTTTTTTACTTCACAGAACTAGTGCCAGTTTCTGTTTCTTGGATGGATAAAATAGATTAGCTTAACTTCTGCCACCTTCCTTTTGTGTGGGAGAACCATGGCATTCTGTCCCTTCTAGGAAATCCAACTGTCTACAGCAGTTCCAGTTCACAGAATCCCACATCCTGTATGGAGGAGCCATGGTTCTTTATTTTCACCAACCATAAAATAATGTTTTCTTTATGCTATTACACAGCTAGGCTGCTTGTTTGAAACCTGCTAGATTTTTAGACCCAAAGTTACTTCACACTTGACTTCATGCAACTCATTGATTGATTTATCAGGAATTCATGCTTCTGAACTTGGTTCAGTGGGTGGACACCCCTTGAAGGGCCATGTTTTGCATTGTACAAGACCACAGCTACACGGTGCCCGAGATAGGGCTTGCACAGTAACTTGGGTAAAAGGCTTTCCAAAGGCTTGTAGATGTGCTTCTTCCTCAGTCCCATTTCTAGCAAATGAATAGTCATGTCACAGAAAAGTTGCTTGTATGTTTTTCAGTCAGAGCTTTGCTTTGGTTTGTTTTGAGTCAGTCATTCACAAATATGTATTACTGAACAAAAATGTCTGACTTCCTCAGACTCTCCAGTTTTTCAATAACACAGTGGTTCTCTGAACTTCTCTTGTGTTACCATTTTCTTTTCAATTGTCAATCGTCTCGTTATCTGTTTATTTATAATTTAAAACTTCAGTTCTCCTGAATTTTTCCTGAAGTCTCCTGGAGATCTTTAAAAGTCTATAAAATCCTGATTCCTGAAGTGTTTTACTCAGTCTGCCTCTCTGCCTCATTTTCTGGGTATGGATCAAAATTCAGTGAACTACAAAATCCGTTCTTGTGTGACAGCTGGTACCAGTGTTTCTGGCTTTCATTTTTCATCCAGCGTGTGCCATCTCCTTTGGCATGGAGCAGAACAGTTTACAGTTTCTCTAAACTGGCTCTCTGTTGTTTTCATCTGAACTTTTTCACCTGTTTGTTTGGGGTTTTTTGTTTGTTTGTTTTCTGCTTGTGTTTTTGAGCAACCCTTGTTACCAGTTTCTTAATCAGCAATTACTTTGGAAATGCAGAAATGGGTGATTGTAAGGTAAAGAGCATTGGACCTGTTCAGTTTCTGTGTAATCTGGAACATAGTGCTTTGAGTACATATCAAGTGTTGAGACCCACTACATAAATGCTTGCATTTATTTGTATGTTTATTACTATGATCTCTTTGTGAGATGCAAAACTAGCAGTCCAAAAAAGTGCAGAAGACTTCTGTTGGGCCAAAGTGTAGTTTTTCCTCTGCAATTAGACACATCCTTTCACGTTCTGATGTCCATTGGAAATGAATAGTGGGCATATTTATTAGTGTGTCCAGGCTGCTTGGTATGTAATCATCTTTAATTTGCTTTAATGTCTTGTGGTGATTTTAAGTTAAGGGTTGGTGCACATTGTCATCCAGGAATCTCTTACGCTGGTAAAATCATGAAGGTCTGTATCTGTATCCCACTGGTAACTTATAACCTTGGAATATCTTTTGTCCTTTAATTATTGTGTTCCATTGAGCAACTCATGCGTGCTACTCAAGAAATGTTGTATTTCTCTTTGTAAAAAGGAAATATGTAACTCATGCAATGCACAGGTGAGGAATGTCACTTGAAAAAACGTGCAGGGCAGTTTTTTGTTTCACCACTTCAGACTCTTCGAGTGATCTGTTCTTTTTCAGATACACCAAAAAAGAGTTTGTATTTTGTCCTGATGATTAGCATGGTTTTTCTGGAAGACAGGGTGGGAGTTTTGTGGAGGATGGCTTTTAATCCTGTCAGGTGTGCTTGCTCTGAATGGCTGCAACACGTGTGTTTTGATACTCTCTTTTGGTTCACTTATTTTTGGTGTGGGTAACAGTGCTGCTTGAGAACCTTCTTTGCTGGATTTGTCAAGAAGTGGAAAATATTTTCTGCTTCATCCATTACCAGAACTCTCATTCTTCTGTTGCTGTTCATGAATATTTCGCTCCTGTATTAGTTTTGGCACTTTATGTACAACTCATATGTGGCCAGTGTTACTCTTGTACATGGAAGTGGCACTTCCAAAACAATAACTTGGCACCTGTATATAATATCACATTGTTTGTGTTGGGACAGTTTCACTTTGTGTTCCAGTTGCCTCCATGCAAAACAAATCTTGTATCAGGATTTGTTTCCCCTTGTTTGCTGTCTCTGTGGCTTGGAATGTATTCAAAATTAAATCCACTACTGTGCATTACTTCTGTTCTTTCACTTCTTTTAGTGCTTTCCCATAACACACTTCCACACAGCGTGGTAGATACACCCTTTTGTACTCAGCATTGCCATGTTCACAAGCCTTGACTTGGTTGCCACTTCTGTGAAGATTGATGCTGCCTAATGGCAGGTTTTTCATAACTTTTCCCAAATGTAATTACACCACACTATTTTTTAAAAATGTTTTCTCTTTCTTTTTTTTTTTTTTTTTTGTTTGTGGAGGGCCCTTTGTTAGAGTTTTGTAGTGTCCTTCTTGCTTCATTAATAATGACGCTGGATGTGCTGCATGCAGAAACAAACGACTTCACCATCTCTAGCTGCTGTGCTCCCAAACAAATTTGGAAGTGCTGTGGTTAAATTACTCCATTTTCATCCCAGAGTCTGTTTTCTTCCCATACCATGCAACACAGGCATGCTGAAAGTCTGGTCTCTGTTTTTCTTGACATCAGCCACTGTACAAGGATCTGCAGTTGCCAGAAAGTGATACTTTGGTCCAAAGCAGGTGGCTACGCCCACAGACTCCAGACTGCTCCAACAAGGAGACATGCATAGCTTGTTTCCTTTGGGATCAGTCTTTTGCTGAAGAGTCCATGGGAATTTTACTGCCAAGTTCAGTAAGAGAAGTGTGAAGGCCCCATTTTGTTTCTTTTGTGAGCTGATGACTTGCCTGTATTTCGCTCACCCAGGTGAACATGCCTACAAATGTTCCTCCTGCTCATTTTCCACCATGACAATCAGCCAGCTGAAAGAGCACTCCTTGAAAGTGCATGGGAAAGCACTGACACTACCAAGACCCCGCATTGTCAACCTTGCAGCCTCACACGCCCACCACACCTCCAAGAACCACACTCCTGCTGAAGAAGTGGAGGACTCTAATGGTAAGAGGTGCCTCAGAGCAAGAATTTAACTGTCTAAGGTGCCGCTTAATATTTTTATTGCAAACCAAATTGCAGCAGGCAGCTTTGCACCAAAAGCATTTCATTTTGTCATTAAGAGGAAACCAGAAGTTGCATCAAAACCAAGAGTAAACGTGGTGTTGTAGGAAGTGATCCTCCTTAGGTCCTCACCAATTCATACTACATTAATTTGTTCCCTCACTGCTCCAGCTGACTTTGGAACATGCCACTACAGGCTTTGATAGCAGAGATTTACATTGTAGAAAATATTTCACATTCATAGTTTCTATTCATAGCCAGTGGGAAAAGGATCTTCAAATTCCATCCGTGCTCCTGATTTTCCTTTATATTTATAGAATCATAGAGTGGTTTGGGTTGGAAGGGGATCCTTGATGATCATCTCCTCCCTGCCATGGGCAGAGCCACCTTCCACTATCCGTGGTTGCTCCAAGCCCCATCCAACCTCACCTTGGACTCTTCCAGGGATGGAGCAGCCACAGCTTCTCTGGGAAACCTCTGGGAAACCTCTCACCATCCTCACAGGGAACAATTTTTTCCTAATATCTAATCTCATGAATAGACCGCTTTGATGAAACCACATTATTAAACTTTAAATATAAACCTGTAGTAATAGGCAGATTAAATATTGTTGTTGTCTGCTGTGCAGAGGACACCAAAAGTACCTTTAGATATTTAGCTTCAGGAAGACTCTGAACCTGAACAGTGTTACCTTTTCAGTGCTTCTTTTGAGAGCTGTTAATCACCTTGTGCTGGAGGGGTGTGTAGAGGATGCTTGGAAAGCAGCAGAGGGAGGGACACTCTTTAAACAGAGGAATAGAAGAGGTGGTGTGGGGAATCACAGCAAGCTTTAAGGTTTTTTAAGTAGTAACTTATGAGGCATCTTTTGGTGTCACTTCCTACGAGTTAAGAGAAGAGTTCGTCTTTAGGAAAAACAAACCCCAACCTTAATTCCTGGATGAGTTTCATTGACATGGAAGGAGAATATTTGCAGATGTTCAAAGAACTGGAATGTATGGAAGCTGTGTTAGAAGAGGGGAAAACACTTTTTTTTCCCCCCCAGAAGCTTGAGTGGCTCTAGCTGCTAAACAGCAGGAATTTTATTGTTTGCTGTTTTGCTTGGGATACTGGTGAACTAAGGATGAGAGGTAAATATTATCAGTAATCATTTTATAGCATTTTTTGATTTTCTATTTTCCTTTTCTTTCTCACCGGAGGAAAAAAGAAACAACCAAAAAGCCCAACAAAAAAAAAAGTGACATGAGAAAGAGTGAAATAAAAGAAATTCAGAAAATGGCTGAAATAAATTGAAAGAACTAAATAATCACCATAGAAATACTTCATTGAAGGGGGTAAAAAAACAGAAAAATATTTTTGTGATTCAGGAAGTCACTTTTTGGGTCAGAATCAGAATTGTAACAAGATATTTTGACCAGCTGGACCCAGACAACCTTTTGTCTGTGGGCTGTCTGGAACACTGCAACTACTGAGGTTTTTTTTGCTAATGCCAATTTAAGTTAATCCAACAATCTGAGTATATCTTGCGTTGTGTTCTACTGATTTTTTTTTCTCCTTTAAAAATAAAATATTCCATTACTGACATAAGAAGTGCAGAATAATGTTCAGTGTCTGTCCTAGCCTTTTCTGTGTGTTAGCAGTCTTTTGTTAGTGGTGTGTGGAGAGATACAGAAGGATAATACTCAGGTTTGGGAAGGATGGTTCAGTTGTTTTTTTTCTGTTGTTGTTGTTGCCTTTTTTTTTGTTTTTTTGTTTTTGTGGGGGTTTTTGTTTGTTTGTTTGTTTTGTTTTTTTTTTATTTTGCTTATCCCAGGAGCTCAAATTCCTGATTAGTGGAATTAAAATTCTGGATGCCTGCTGTATCCTGTAGAGGACGATTCTGTAGCCTTTAAGAACTCTTCTTCAAAATAGTTGCATTTCATTGGGTTGACTTTGTTACGTAGATACAGCCTGAGACCAATGCCAAATTTGTCCCAGTTAGCTAGATCATCTTTAAATGGGGTTAATGGTTAAGTCACTTTGACAATAATAGAAGCCACCCACTGGGGAGCTGGTTGGACAAGTACAGGTGCTACAATAATAGTGTTAGCATTTTCAGCATTGCTTGAGGAATGCTTGAACCTCCTTTAAGTAATTTTTTTACATTATACAGTTGGCTGCAGATCAGGTTAATGGTGTCTGCTCTTATGGCATCCCATGTTTTTTGGGTTTCTAGGAGGCAATAAATCATTGACTCTGTGGCCCAGGCCTATGAGTCGCGGGTGGTGTGCAAGACTAGATGAAATACTGGTCCAAATAATAGGAAATGCAGGCACTTACGTCCAGCTGAAGTATTAGGAAGAGCTCATATGGTGTAGAGTAGCTGGATTTTGTCTGTTGTCTGTTGTCTCACACAACCTCCAGTGTGAACCGTGATCAAAGTTAATTCACCAGGGATGCAGCACTGAACCTTGGCAGGGGTGAAAGGCAGACAAAAAGCTGCATACCAATGTTAGGGAACTTGTTTTGTAGGTTGGTAGGTGTGCAGCAAGCTTGTGTAATTGAAATGGCTGCAGAGAGGAGCTGTTCCTGCCTGTGAATGAATATTGTGTTTGGAGTGAGAAATACAGCAGGGTGGTCTGGGAAGATTTGGGGAGCTGGCAGAACTCATCTTGTTGATTGTTGAGCTCTGTAAAAATGCAGAAGAGAGAGAAGGTTCCTGAATTGTAATGGCAGAGTGCATGTCTGAATGGAGCTGCTCTGGTACAGCAACCCAGTGGAACTTCTGTGATGCTTCTTTTCCCTGCACAATTTGTTCCCTGATGAGCCTTTCTTCGAACATCCCTTTCGTTCTTTTAGATCCATCCATTCATTAAAAGAGGTCAATCTATTTAGATTTCTGTGGCTCAACTCTTTCAGTTCTGTGTTGGTAGCAGCAGACTTAACCGAAACAGTCAGCTGCACATCTCAGAGGTGTTTTGGGGTGCCTCAGACTTTCATGGAACTGAAGCTGAAGTGGAGGAGATGCTGAACGTTTTGGGTAGACCTACCCTTCCCAACTGTAATTCTGGTGACAGCTGCCATTAGATAGCATAACAACCCCTTCAGTCCAATTAATAACAGTCATTCAGAGTGTGGGTGCTTCTCTCAGGGCAGAGGTGATGGTGTCACTCCTGATGAGCCAGCAGAGAAGGCTTTTTTTACAGATACATCATTCAAAGATCCTGTCTTTTTTATCGTACCCCTCTTTGCCTGCTGGGCAATATTTTAATATATGAAGAACCTGTTTTCACTGTATCCTCTTTTCACCCCAAGTAAACTACCCTGTGGGCTTTTTTGGGGGGATGTGGAGTGATGATATTTTGGTTTGTGAGTGTTCACAAATAGTCACCAAAAATCCCCTAGAAAATATTGGTCATGAGTGCTGTTTTTCTGGATTTCATTGTATAGGAGCACTGAACAGTTTGAAGTGTCCAGCTCTTGTTGACACAATGAGGTTGCCATTGTGGTAAAATGTTCTTTTGCTCTCCTGGTAGTTCACAGGTATTTTTTGTCTTGCAAGAAGGAAATGATGGGGATTTGCTGTAAATTTGCATGAGTGTTTTCCTTGTTCGTTTGAATTTACTTACTTGAGGTTTACCCTAAAACGTCCTTAACAGTTCTGAGAACATGAGCAGCAAAAGTTAATTGTAAATTGAAATATTGCAAACTGCTAGGAGGTCTAGATGACTCTTCTCCCAAGATCTGCTTATCTGCTTCCATGTTCTTTCAGCCTTTGTGAGAATAAGACCTTGCATTCGTGTTAATCTCTGGCCAGAATGTGGGGTTTTTTTCGTTTGTTTTTGTTTTGATTTTTGTTTGTTTGTTTGTTTGTTTGTTTGTTTGTTGGTTTGTTGGTTTTTTTGTTTTTTTTTCTTTTTGGTTTGGTTTGGTTTGGGTTTTTTTGTGGTTTTTTTTGGTTGGTTGGGTTTTTTTTTCTTTTTTTTTTTTTTTGATGGTTGTGTCATCCTGTGTGGCTCTGTGTGTCACAGATAATTGTTCCTAGCTCTGCTCCTGTTGAGGGCAAGGCAGTGGAATCCCAAAATCTGCTTTGCCAAGGCACCACGTTGGAATGCTCCCATCTCTTTCCATAAGAAATAGCTGCAGGTGAGGCGGAGACACAAAAATTGTGTGGCTGAATGTGAGAAAACACAAACAGCAGCAGGAGTGAGTGGTGTTATAAATGTGTGTTTGTGTTCAGGGGCTGTGGAGGTGGTGATCTGCCCTCCTCTCACAAACCAGAGAGACACAGGAGCTCAACCCCTTGTCATAAAGTCTGTGATACAGAGTGACTCAATGGATTGATAAACGGTTTCACATTATGACTTCAGCCACAGCAAAGGCTTCTTGAGAGCATGCAAAGTACCTGCCCTAAATTGCCCTGGCTGCTGTTATTGATTTTTTGGAATAGCCCTTTATTTTTTTGAAAATAACCCCTTTGGCTTAATCATGTTGTAGAGCATAGCACTGCATTTTATTCATGTGGCTGGCAGATTTGGAGCCTCATAAATTTCCTTGTATCATGACTGAGTTCAGTAATTCAAAATTATAGCTTTTTTAAATTTTAATGCTTAAGAATATTGAATTGTCAAAATAAAACAGCAAAGTGCAAGGCTAAACAGACCTGGATGTGGTTTCTAATGTCTCCTTAGTCATGTTACTCTGATATAAGACCATTTCTTTTTACTGGTTGCCAGTTCTTGATCTGTAGAAAGCAGCACACTTGTTGTGTGCCCTCAAACCTCAATAATTACACTTTTCACTGTTGTACAAACAAACCAAATAGTATCTATCATTAATACCACACACATCACAAAACACATGTAAGGTCAGAACTAGAAGATTTCTTGAGTCTCCCAGTACATGGTATATCAACATCTTCATTAAATTTAATTACTTGCAGCAGCAAATGCATTGAAAACTGCTAAGTGAAACATCCAGTGCCCTGTTCCATTTTTTTTTTCCTGAACTTTAGCCTTTGCCAGTGGAAAATAACTTTGCCTCATCTAGAGACTGAAATATAAATACATCTGCTTGCTTTGCCAGAGCTAGGCTGGGCACAAAACTGCTTGACTAAGTCTTGCTTCTTGGACTGTTGTTCCAGAACTACAAATCCCTTCCCATTTTGGTACACTTTTTCAAAGTAGATAGTGCATAATCAGACTGCATGTCATCTTCTGTGCTGCCTCACAGATGAACTCCTGAAGGGTGCAGAGGGCCTTTGGCAGGTTTTGCTAAAAGGAATTTCATGTACTACCAGAATGAGGGGAGAAGTGTGAGCAGCAAGGCACCATTTCAAGAAAATCCCCGATATGGTGCCAGTGAGTCAATGATTCTGCCTTCAGCCTTTCAGAAGAGAGGCAGCCTTGGTTGGACATAATACCCTGATTTTGTGGTTCTCCTGTTTTCTGTTGTTGTTGAGTCTCTTAAATCCATATCATGGATTGTGGCTGACTTGCTTACTTTTATTCATGTGCTCTGTTACTCTTGATAAGGGATATTCTTCTTACCTTGTGATCAGGGCAGAAAGTTCCTAAGACTGTTTCTTCCCCTTTGGTACTGTTTTTCTGTCATTGTTCCTTGTGTGTCTTTGTGTTTTGGTCAGTCCTTAAAGCCAGAAGACTTTGTATTGCAGCAGAATGTATTTAGTTCTAGGTTTGGGGTTTGTTTTGGGAGGAGGGGCTTGGACAAAGACTCTTTTGAAGTTTCAGACCCTTTTGTTTCACTGCAGTTTAACTGGAAGGGCAGAGAGCCAATAGTGACTACAGGGTGAATTCAGGCAGAGCTTCAACAGCTAATTGCTTTAATTGCCAGGTGAGTTGGAAGGATTGCCTCCATGCTAAGGATGCAATATGGTGATCTGCATACTGCAGAACAGGAGATGCCTCTGCTTTTGTAGTCACAGTTGGGCTGCAGAGAGCTGTCTGCTTGTTCTGCTTGTTTCCCTGCTTTTGTGCCCCACAGGAGTGATGCCTCATGCTCACTCTCAAGTGTCAGATTAACCTATGTTACCTCCAGGCTGCTTTTTTAAAAATTTCCACAGTCATGTTCTTTATTTCTCTAACCAGAGCAAGTTCCTGCTTTCACCTCTCTCTTCTTCCGACAGTGACCACGCTGCCTTACAGTGCTTTTAATACTCTGGTAATTGTTGGTGTGTCCTACTCCTTGTGGTCAGTGTTAAGCCAAATATCAGATGCTGGATCAGATAGGACTTTTCTCCTTTATCAGATTGGCAAGGACTGGTGGAACAAACACAGGGCTTGTTCACCTCCACTTTTATTGAGCAAATTCCTCACTGTTCTGAGGTCCTGAGGCACTGGGGGGATGACCTTGTTCTCTGTAGCTCTCTTCCACTGGGGTATAGCTGTTTGGCTTCTGGCCTTTTCCTGCAGCATGTTGAGAACTGTTTTGTGGCTGGTGGAACAGAGGGAGATGTCATTGGCTGTGCTGAGGGGAGTGTCAGCTCACTGTTCATTGTGCTTTTTTTCTGGTGCTGTTTTTTGTGCTTGAGCTGAATGGGCAAAGGCAAAGCTGAAATTGAACAGGGGCACAGGCAGGAGCTCATGCAGCTGGGTGGAGGTTGGTGTCAGCCTTGTATGGAGCTGCCCACCCTGTTGTGATGGGATTGCTATGGCACTGAAAGGCTTGCCTAGGGTTGGGAGAAGACAAAATGTTTGGGCAGATCAGGAAATACATGAAGGAACATCTCCTGGGCTCCTTCTGAGCAGAAAGAAGTTACCCGATAGAACCCGCAGTGAAAAGAAATAACCATGTCCTGACTCCTGTTGTGGTTGGTTTGTTTGTTTGCTTGTTTGCTTTCCTGAGGTTTTTGCTTTCTTTTGGCTCTGTTTTTTGTGTTCAGGATAGAGGACAAAGTGGTAGATGCTGATCTCTTCTGTGTCTGGGGAATTTGTGATCACTCAACACAGAGTAAAAAGGATGCTGTTGGCATGAAGGGATACAGGGTGTGACTTGAGCAAGGGTGTACAAGAGGGCATTTCTGCAGAATATCATTCCCATATATTCACAGCCTTCTCTATCAGCCTCACTGATATTCTTCCTGTCACCTGAGACTCCAGTTTATCCCATTGATTTAAAACATGCTGGAGGGATTTGGTGCTTGGCGGAGAGGTAAAACTTCTTTGCTCATTTTAACTGTGTTGAAATGGATGTGTGTTATCATCATAGTTGACAGCCCAAGATCTGACATTTAAGTAGCTGGTTTTATTTCTTCTTTAAGGAACATTGTTACTACAAGTGCTTGAAAACAACTGCCCAGAGTGTTTTGAGCTCAGAGCTGGTGACAGGGATGAGGACTTTCTGTTGGCAATAAAAATAATGTCAAGGTGTGTGCTGGAGGTCTCCAGAACAAATTGCACAGCTTCGGATTCCTGAGCTCCATGGTTAGAAAGAATCCTTGGTACCCACATACTGCCACTGCAATTTCAGGGCCAGTTTTAAAACAGAATGCCAATATGTATTGCTTGTTAAATTGATTTTTTCTTTCCCTCTTCATTTCAAGCCTTAGAGGAGAGTGAGCATGTAGGCGACAGAAACATAAGTGTTTGTGGCACTGTGTCTGTGTTAATACAAATATGTAAAGGGTCATACAGAGAAGGAAATGCAAAAAAATACCTGATGAAATGCCCTTTAAAATGGGAAGGAAATACTGTAGCACAATAGCATGAGGATCATTTGGTTACTGGATGAAAAAGAAAAAAAAATATTATTGAGTGAAGAATCAGTTGAAGTAAAACTTTTTCCATTTGTAAATTCCAGAAAGATGCTGTTACCAGTTAGTCCTTCTAGCAGATTGGTTCAATCAGTGTCTTGCTAAAGCTGTTTCCAGTTCTGTTTGTGTTCCCCTCTTCTGTAAGTGCACTTCCATCTATGAAATTTGAGTTTGGTTCAACAGAATAAAGGAATAGCTAGACAAACTTCTTTTTTTAATGTGTTTTATGTTTTAAGGTAAGTTCATGGGGGTTTCAGTGTTTGACAAGTAGAAAATCTTGGTTTTTTGAGTGCAATCCTGTATTTAGGCAATGGAGTGGAATTTAATTCTGTTTACAGTGAGGGGGTTGTGTGCATCCTAAATGTGATCAGTAAGTAGCCAAGTCACCTTAAAGAACAGGAAAGTTAGTTTGAATTGAGACCAGGATGGAAATATTGGTATGGGGAGAAGAGATGAAAACAAGGGATGAGTAGAAGTTATGGTGAAACCTTTCCTGAGCACTAAACTGATCCTTCCTAATCACAGCATCAGCCCAGCAGGGTTGTGCCTGCCTTGAAAGCTCATGCACATAGGAATTCCTGGTGGTGTTGTATACTCTAAAACAGAGGGACATGGGTATCTCCTGGACTGATTTTTTCTTCTTCCAGAAGAAATACTGTGGTGTAAGTTATTTCATCAATTATGTTACTCCTCCATAAATCTTAATTGGTTCCTGCTGCTTTCAAATGCATCGTCTTTTTTACAGACTATTGTAGCCACTCTTGATCTCAATTATGACACTCCAAAATTCTTGTACAGGCAGCAGTGTGAGATTCATTCTGTGGAAGTGATTCAGATGATAAAAAATATTTTTTTATTTTCTTCATTATAAGTGAAATTGATGTCCCTTATAAATTACTTGGGTGTTAGCACAAGAAGCTGAGAATCTGCACAGCCTCTGTCCTGTCTCAGTCCCAATCAGAGTGATGGTGTGCACACAACTTTAGAGGAAATGGAAAGTTATAAAGAAATACAGATATAGTTTCTCCCACCTCTTCTGAATAAACAAAATTGCATAGTTCACTTGCCTTTCTCATTGCTCTCTTCTGAGGTTTAGAAATACATGTAATATCTTTCTCACAAAAGCTGGTCTGACATGATCCAAGAAGTCAGATATAATGGTGAAATAAATTCCACCAACAAGGTTTGGTTCTGTTTTATTTGGTTGAGGTTTTTTTTTGTTGTTGTTGTTTTTTGGGGTTTTTTTGGTTTTTTGGTTTTTTTTTTTTTTGGTTGGTTGGTTGTTGTTTTGGTTTGGGCTTGTTGGTTTTTGTGGAGTTTTTTTGAGGGGTAGTAGTTGTGTGTAAATATGTTAAATGGTAATTTTATTCCAGGGGTTTATTTTCTTTATTTTGTGATTACTCTTTGCTTTTTTTTTCTTTTGGAGTATGTGAGTGAGGGCACAAAACTTGTTTCTGTTATCTTTCATTCATAACATTCTGGCAAAATGTGAAAAGGTTCTTAAGCAGAAATCAGAATTTAGGTAGAGGACTAGACTCACACTTTCTGTTTTAAACACAGAGTAAACAAGACTTAGACTGTCTCGTTCCCTGAGCTTCTTCATGAGCATTTAGTTGCATCTCTCTGAGTCTTAGTCTATTCTATCTTCCCCTCCCCTCAGCTTCATTTATTGCCAGAACATTTCACCCTCCCACATACTCTTCCTTCCAGGTCAGTGCTGCGTGGCATAAAGTGAACAAATGTGTGCAGTCTTCACAATCTTTGTGTGACACCCTACTTTGCCACCTTCCCACTTTTCAAGCTGTTGCCATTCATGGCTACATGCAATCCTGCCACTCAGTCAGCTGGTGATTTTGAGTCCTGTTGAATTTTGGGAAGGATTGTGTTCCTAAACCTCCTAAATTCCACCCTTACATTTATCTTAAGTGTTTTAAAATAGCAATTGGCCTTATGTTGTTTGTTGGTGTTCTTTGGTGCATTTTTACTTCGTTTTGCAAATTTGTTTCTATGCAGAGGAAACTGCTGCTTTTCTTAAATACTGGGATTTTTTTTCTGTCATTCCTCACAGAAATTTCCTCTTTACAAATGAATTCAGATAAAATTAAATAGCATTCAAAATACTTTCCTCTTAGTCTCTCTAGAACATTTCCTCAGAGATCCAGAATGTCCCAGGCCTAGGTATTAATATTTAATTTCCTTTGTTTTCCTCACAAAGCGTTACTAAGCACTTTCTGTTATTTATACATTCCCTTTGGGTTTTCTTCTTATCTCATGAGCCAGGCATCTCTGTCCCCAGTTTCACTGTTCTTGCACATGCTGGTCTCTTTTGACTGGTTGATGTTTCTGTGTGAATATACCAGGAGAGTGTGGTGTCTTCACTTTTATCTCCCAGTGATTCCTCCTGGTTGCTGAGCTACTCAATTATTAAAATTCCGTAAATTCAATAACGTCACTTTTCAGTGTACTCCAACAGCTGCTTTTCCTGAGCAGTGTTCTTCCCTCCACCCCTATCCATCACTGTGCAGGCATGAAAGTGTTTATATTACATATGTCTGGTTCTATCCACCCTAAAAGGACTTAATTTCCTCCCTGTAATAGGTCCTTTTCCCTCTTGTTTCTCAGCTGTTGCTCAGTGTATCTTACTTTGAGATGTCTGGGTGAATTTCTGACCTGTTATTGTTGGGTTTAGGAATCTTGTGGACCTGTCTTGCTGTTGCATGTGATGTTCATTGATAGCTCTGAAAGTACCTACAAACAACTGAAACAACACTGAATTTCTGTGTAGATTTATGTTTTCAGTTCAGGATCTGAAACTGCACTTTTTTCTCCTGAAAAGATCCCCAAGTTTTGTTTTTGTTGAGGCATCTCAAACATGTTATATGCTACACAGGATCCAACAATTTTCATTTTGCTTCTGTGCTGGGTTTTCATTATTTATTTTCTTTGTACATTTTTTCCCCAGTGTGTGACCCCAGGGTATGCAGGGAATCAAGGTAAATTTTCATGACTGTATTGCCTTGCTCTTTTGGCTGAGGTAGTAACCCCCAGATTTGTTGGCAGACTCATTTGTCCCAGTGTTTGGCACTGTAGTTTGGATGAAGTTTTAGGCATGACAACATCCCTGACCAGGCATTTTGGTGTTTCAGGCACACTGGAAATGCCCATGGAGGGACACAGTGAGACTTGCTTGTGTGTTTTTACCAGAATGGAGCAGTAATTTAGATACAGCTGTGTTGATAAAACACCACACGGACAATAATTTCTCCTGCTTTTCTTTCAACTTCTGGAATTTTGGGTATAAAGCCACTCTTCTATACTAAGGAAAGATAATGCCTTTTAGATCCATACGTGCTGACAGGGGTTACAATATTTTGTTGGCCTAGTTACTTGTCCTGTGCAGGTAATTTTGTAGGTAGATGCCATAAGTAAAGTCTCAAAATTGAGATTTGCAGCATTGCTGCTGTTCTTTCCATTTTTAGCTATAGCCATCACTGTTAATTTTTGCCTCTTGATATGACTGTACGTGTCCTTCATTTTATCTCAGATCATCCTATGCTGTTATCTTGTTTTTGGAGTTGCACAGTGAAGTCCCTCCATCCGTTGTGAATACATTAGTTTTTAAAAAGGAATCTCAGTGCTTTGGGTGTGGGATTTTTTGTTTGTTTGTTTTGTTTTGTTTGATTGATTGTTTCAGGTGAGTCAGGGCTAAGTGTTCCATTTTCTCCCCTTTCATTGCATATATGAATATGCTTTATTTTCTTGTGCTGCCTGGAGGCTGTTTAGTGGGGGGGGGGGGGGGGGGGGGGGGAAGAAAGCACCCTTTCTCCTTAAAATGTAGATGGTACTTACTGGTGTTTAATTTTTCTTAACTTCTCTTCCAGTTGTGTTTATTCACTGCTGTTGTGTTTCACATGTGCTTAATACAATCTGTTTAAAATCTTCCCTTTGCTTATTTCAAATGGTTTCTGATTTCTGACTTCCTAGGCTCTTAGGGCCTTTTTTACTTCTTTTAGACATGGATGGCTAAACTCTCTTCTCGCTCTAGGCCAAGGCTGTTAACACTTTATCAGAGTGCTCCCAGCCCTTTGTGCTTGGGGGGTGCAGGAAAAACACATACAACTTGCATTGTGTATGGCCATGACTCAGTTTTTGGGTCAGCTCTGAAGGAAAAGCTCTGCTCCTTCATTCTTCAGCCTGGCATCCTGTTGTTGGGGCAACACCTCCAGAATATGTCTGGAACACCAGCCCACTTTTCCAGTGGGAACAGAGCAGGGGAAAGTGCAGTTTTTAAAGCAATGCTGTTGCTCAGTGCCTGTGGATTTGCCCCCCCTGACCCCCTGACCCTTCTCCAAGGCACTGCTTTTGAAAATATAAATTAAAAAAAATGTCCAGAAGCTCTCCCCCATCCAGTGTTTGTCATTTTCTGGTGATTTGCTCTGTGTTGTGTGCCAGGATGCATCTCTGGGGGCAAGTTGCTGTCGTTCCACTGCCTCTGCTGGTTTGGGAGTGGGCACAATGAAGGTGGGGCTGCTGAACCCAGTGGACAACTTCCCATGCCTTCAGTCAACTTTGGGCTCTGTCCAGGGTGTTCCTGGTGCAGCTGGGCTGCACCCTCATGCCAGGAGAACTGTCTGGCAAAGCTGGGTCTCAGACACCAACAGAAGCCCTATGCACATGTGTTAATCCTGAGT
The DNA here is from genome assembly GCF_963662255.1 of Cinclus cinclus. Taxonomy (NCBI): domain Eukaryota; kingdom Metazoa; phylum Chordata; class Aves; order Passeriformes; family Cinclidae; genus Cinclus; species Cinclus cinclus. The sequence continues at coordinate 4,839,196 of NC_085084.1, forward strand.
GTTTTCCTTCAGGAAGTGCTAAATCTTGCACTTGCAGCAAGTTTGCAGCAAGTGTAATAAAAGAATTTGGCAAGGGAAAAGGCAAGGAGTACACTAGGCTGTGCATGCTACCATTATTCAAGGGTACAACTCACTGGAAAAACTCTTTGGATAGTTTTTTTTATTCCTGTAAATACCATAACTCTTGTAAAAGTGTAGTGGAGCAATATACTAAAAACTGCAAGGTGGCCTGTGTGAAAGGTAGAATTTTCTTCTGGCTATTCCTGATGACAGGGAAAGCTACTTGATTTGCTTTTTTTGTTGTTGTTTTTGTGTGTGGGAATTGACATGAAACAATCTACTTCTGCAGTTTTCACATACCAGATTCCACTGGGATGTGTAAATAACCAATGGAAAGTTCGAAAGCTGGAATAATAGACACCAGATGATAGGAGGAGTAAAAACATCTGAAGTACAGTAAATCTTGCAGACAACAGCAGAACTTCCTTCTCCTGAAGAGAATTGTTTTTAGACCTGTAGCTTTCCTAGCCATGGGTATCTCTGGGACTTTGGTCATGAACACTGGTGGTGAGGTGAAAATTTTTGATCCTTTCTTCCTGAGGAGGGGAACAAGTGAGCCTCAAAGTAGACGTCAATACCATAAGAGTAATTTGACTAGTACACATTAAAAAAAAAAGAAAAACAAAACACCAAACAACCCATTTCAGATGCTATGAACTTCCGTTTTAGGCTGCCTTACCCTTGCTTGAAGATCTGTCTAAATGTGTCTTGAGCTTTTAGAATCACTGAACCTCGTAGCCCAGAGAAGTGAGTCAGCATATCCCCTCTGAGCCCTCAAGATCCTGTTCCAGAGGAGGGTGAGCACACAGTTGCTGCCTTTGAGAGAAAAGAGACTTCTGCTGAGGGTTTACAGTTCCTCAGGCCTGTCCTGTGCCAAAGTAAAGGATGTGGGGAGCCTGCTTCAAACACAAGGGAAGGAAAGCCTTGACATTTAAACAGGTGGAGCTCACTGTGAGCCCTCCTGGTGAACAAACGTGCTGTAGAAGTGGTAGAAGCAAGAGATGAGAAATGCTGTGTTGTAATCCTGCCTCACTCAGCTCATGGGACTTGGATAAGAAAAACAAGCTCAAATTTCCTTCATTTTACCAGAATCTTTCATGTCTCTGCCTTTCTCTTTGCTATGTGCACCTGGTGGTGATGCCACAGGAGCCTGGAGACATTTACCTGCTGTGTCTGTTTTGTTTCAGGGTTTGGTTTGATTTTTTTCTTTTAAATTTTCATTATTTGTTACTCATTTCTGGGGCATGTGTAACCCTTGCCTATGGTAGTGGGAAAAGAAAGCAAGCATTTTGCTCTTTTGAAGACAGGTGGAGAAGTCTCCACATTCAGTGTTGTATAGGCCTGTTTGCCTTTTTGTTTCCCCATACTAATTGGTTGGAATGGATGGTGTTGAGTTCCCACAAATGTGTGTCTGTTAGGGAATTCTTACATATTTAGCCTTGGGGAATTCAGCTTTGGAAAATGAAGTACACATCAAAGCAGGAGGTGGCCCGTACAGTTTGTGTCCTGACTTCCCTCCCACCTCCCCCTCCCTCCTTGCTTTTTTTCCCTCCCTTCTAGAAAGCTTAGGAAAAGAGCCTTTTGTCTTCTATTCAGGAAAAATTGCGCTGAAATTCATCTGTGCTTTATTCATCTCCTTTGATTTGTGCCATTCATGGGCAGCTGTGGGTTATGTAGAACAAAGCAGATGAATTCCTAACCTCCACATTCAAGCAGTGTGTTGGGAAAAGTTCAACACCACCCTCCCTGCCCCCACAATCCTTTTTTGGGGTATCCAACCAGCATATTACAACTTTCAGTTTCCATACTGAGACATCTCTGGACTCTGTTCCTCCTGCCATTAAAGTGGTGTGGCAGAGTTCTTCTGGATTGTAGAAGACATGTGTCCTTAGAAATCTCTTTTCTCAGTATAGCAAAACAGTGGTTTGAAAGTTTGCTTTATGGAACTTGTGATTAAACATACTTTTTTTTTTTCCAATGATGATTTAATTTCTAACATCATCAACATGAGTAGGGATGGGTATCCATTTATTTTTCTTCATTTTTCTTTTTTTTTCCCGTATAGATAGATTATTTACATATATCCTGTGGCAGATCTTCACCTTGTGTGAACTGGCATGAGATATTTGACAGGATCTGGTCTGATTTATGTGCCAAACACATAAAACATTTGGCAGTGTGGTTAACGGGCTTTACCTTCACAAATTTAGTGTCTTAAAATCAGGCTTCCTTTCAAACTAGTTTAATGTGTGTCACTCCTTTCTTCCCCCAATCAGATCTAAAAAAACATAATTTATATTGCTCACCTTATAAATTGTAGAATACACATTAAATTAGATTAAGAAGTGCTGCACCTTTTAATCCCTTCAGAAAGCAGGATTAGTTTCATAACCAACAGCTTGATCAACCCCCTCCAAAAGCCAGTGGGTTCTGGAGCAAGCATCATCAAACCTTTTTTAGATCTGTTGATCCACCTGGAATAACAACTTCGCTCTGTTTCCCTGCAGATTCTTCATACTCGGAGCCCCCTGATGTTCAGCAGCAGTTGAACCACTACCAGTCTGCAGCCTTGGCCAGGAACAACAACAACATCAGCCCAATCCCACTTTCTGGGAGTGCTGCAGGAGTGGAAAAAGCAGAAGCCATCCTTAACTGTGAATTTTGCGAATTCTCTTCGGGTTACATACAGAGCATCCGGCGCCACTACCGCGACAAGCACGGAGGGAAAAAGCTCTTCAAGTGCAAAGATTGTTCCTTTTATACAGGCTTTAAGTAAGTACTGTGCAAAACTGATGAACTGAACTCATAAGGGTTTTTTTGTTTTGTTTTTTTTTTAAGCACTTGAAAAGACTTCTGAGGTCTTTGAGAGCTGGCTGTAGCTAACAGGAACATGGCCACTGCTGACCAGGGAGAGGAGTGTAGGCAATGACATGCCAGATCACAGCAGCATCCATGTAATCCATTTTCTTTTCTCCTACAACAGCCGGTACCATCTGCTGCAGACAAAAGCACAGTGAGTCCTTGCAGTAGGTTTCAGAATCACAGAATTGTTCAGGATGGAAAAGACCCTTAAGATCATTGAGTTAACCATTAACCCAGCACTGCCAAGCTCCACATTAAACCTTAGTGACACATCTGCACATCTTCTAAATCCCTCCAGGGGTGATGACTCAACCACTTCTCTGGGCAGCCTGTTCCCATGCCTGACAGCCCTTTCTGGGAAGAATTTTTTTCCTTACATCCAATCTAATTGTCCCCTGGTGCACCTTGAGGCCAACAGGTTCACAGCATCCTCATTGTCTGCTTGGCACAATCCTTCTTGCAAAAGTCATGAACTTTCCTTTTCTTCCCTGAGTTCCAGACACATCTCTCTGTTCAGCCAGGCCAGTCTCATCTTTTGGCACATATAGTCAATCTGTTCTTGCACCTTTAGGATTTTCTACTTGGAGAATATCCAGTGTTCCTGGATTCCTTTGTCCTTCAGGATGCCCTCCCAGGGGACTTTCTCAGCCAGTGCCCCACTCATGCCAAAGTCTGCCCTCTGGAATTCCAAGGTGGCAGTTCTGCTGCACCCCTCCTTACTTCTCTGAGATTCTCTGAGAAGCAAAAACTCTAATTTCATGATCCCTTTGTCCTTAAGTGTGAAAATTTTCTCTGCAGAAATAATGTTATTTCCACATGCAACCAGCATGAAATGTGGGACAGTCAAGTGTCCTGTGGCAACAGGGAAATTTATATCACCTTAGTGAAGAAACCCTTCTCATGTAATTTGCTTTCCCCCCAGTCTTTCTAGCTTAAATGATAAAAAGAAGCTATTCTCTAGCATATCTGACATACAGAAACATTTCAGAAAATCCAATTATTTAAATTTAAAGGCTCGGTGCCTTGTGTGTGGGGGTTTTAGCTGTTCTTCTGTAGGAAAAGAGAAGAAGGCACCTATGTGGTTCATCATTTCCTGTTGATGTGCTGGGCCCTTGAGAGTAACACCCTCAGCTTACATTTGAGGTCTTAAACTTGTTAAGAATGACAGTAAACAGTAAGACTGGATCAAGAGGAGGAAATGTTGAGCACAAACCTGAGAGAACCCACATGGAAACAGACTCTAGTTACATGTCTCTACCCTTTGTTGCTTCGTCTTTCCTCTCCCTATGTTAAAATTTGGTGCTTATGCTTAGTATCCTGGTTGCTCTCTGTCTTAGATACTACCAGAAATTTACAGGTCCAGTCTGTCAGTGTCTTGCAAGTGCCATTTTCTTTCACTTTGGTATTATGAAATGAATCACACAACAATAATTTAAACATGTTCATAACAGCGTATTTTTTGTCTTAACAAAGGGGAGCAGGAGACAAAAAAAATCCCCAAAAACATGCCAATCCCCTCTTCAAGCCACCCTAGAAACTTAAAAGCATGGGAGCAGTGGCCAAAGTTAATAGAAATATATCTGCAGAATTCAGTGATTGCTGGATTGGGTCCAAAGCCACTTTTTAGTCTAGTTCAATGTGTCAAGCCCCTTAGCTTTTGCAAGGTTTATCACTGCTTTAGGAAAAAAAATTACCAAGCGCCCCAAGTTTAGAGGCAGCTCTGATTTCAGTAGTTGGGCTTGTGGTTAGATGGATGTACAGATAATTTCTTCTGCTATGTGTATCTCTTGCAACTTCTAAGTATGCAGCCAGTGTAATGCCAGCATGAAATGTTTGGTTCAAAAGTCCTGTGAAGTATTCATTCATTCTTCCACACTAATAGTTACAGTATTCTAAGTCTTGGGTTTTCAGATCATTACAGCTGATGCTTTGAAAGTTAAACCACTCAGTGCCAAACTCACTATGAGCACAAATCCCTTTTGTACCCACGATCTAAACAGTTTAACTGGTTAGATCAAGGTGGTTAAGGATGTTTTCTGCATGAAATAAGTTTGTCCTCCCCTCTGGAAGTCCAGAACAGTTGACGGATTTTGTTTAACCTTCACCGGAGAAAGCGCACTGAACATTTCAGCCTGAAGACAGATAATGAGAATGAAGGATGGGAATTCTTTTGCTATCTTAACTATAGCAATGTGACTATATGGAGCAGCCCATGCAGCAGAATATCTTGTCACCACGAGTGTTTGTTGCTTTGAGGGTACGAGCCTGCAGATTCCTCTGCTCATGTGTCGCTCATGTGAGCAGCCCCTCTGCAGGGCTGTGCGGACAGGGCTGAGTGGCATCTGCACCTTTTTACACCACACGTCCCTTATAGAGCTGTGACACCTCACTGCTCCCCTCCTGACTGCTCCCATTGTCTCCCTCCTCTCTTGCAGATCTGCTTTTACTATGCACGTGGAGGCCGGGCATTCGGCAGTCCCCGAGGAAGGACCCAAAGACCTTCGCTGCCCTCTCTGTCTCTACCACACCAAATACAAACGCAACATGATTGACCACATAGTTCTGCACAGAGGTAACAACGTCCGTGTCCATGTCTGTCCAGTCAGAGGAGTGCTGGACAGGGCCCTGGTCTGGTTTAATTAAATGTTTCAGACTGGTTTCATTAAATTTTTCCTCTCTACACGAGGACAAATAAGTTGAAGGTGTCACCAGCCTTTGGTTATCTTTTTAATTTCATTTCTATATGATGTGTCTTATTTGTTTCCTGTGGAATTTGAAGTCCGCCAGTGCTGATACAGGGTGTATTTGTGATAATTTTTAAGCTTTTCCTCAAGAGAGGTGAACAGCCATTAAACACCTGTTTAGCAAGAGTTGCCCTAATTTGCAACCTTGATCTAGGCCAGAATTGTGCCCTGCCCATGTCCTTGTTATCTTAAAGTCCTTGTTGTCATAAACTCACCCAAAAGGTTTATCAGCTAACCATAGAGGGCTCAAAATATCCCTTGATAAATACCTTGAGTATCTCCTCAGTGTTCTTAGGAACAAAATAATGATCTCATTTGTTGCTTTACTGTAAAACTCCTTTTCTGTCTACACCTCAATTTTTAAGTTTTTGTTTTTAAAGCCTGCTGGAAGTGGGATTAGGGATTTCTATATTCTATTAACTGTGGGCTTGCTAGCTCAGAAGAGACAGCAGTTTGGGCTCTCTGGGCTGGGATTCCTGCCCACAGCTATCACACTTGATGCTTGTGGATGGTCTGTTGGCTGCCGAAATCCAAACCCATGTGTTGGGATGGCACTCTGCCTGCGTGCAGGTTGGGCAGAGTTTCACAGTGGGGTACTGGTGGTGAGCAAACACAGGTTTTGCATGCCATCTTTTTCCTGGAGGAGATTCTAGTGTGACAAGTGCTGTCGTGATTCCTTGTAGCATACCACTTCTCAGTGTTGGTAGCTTCAAGTCCTTCTTGTAGTGGCGCAGTGAGCTTGGCAGAATTCAGATATCTTTCTCCTAGAAAGGCTGGTCCAAGGGAACATCTGGGGAAGTGACCTGTCAGTGATTCAGAAAGCACGTTGCAAAGCTGCCATGTTTTGTTTTAAGGGTTTGGCTGATGCTCTGGCTTTTACTTCCCATCTTTAAAGGTGTTGCTGTGTCAGATTTTGCCCAGTTTGCTCCACTTTGTGGCCATGCCATGGCTCCAGCAGACAATGCCAGGCCTTTAAAACAGGGGAAATGGGATGGGTTCCATCACTTAGAGGTTTGGTGTTGGGAATGTCCAGTTGCAGAAGTTGCATGAGCTCAAACAGCTCTACTGCTTGTGCAGAGCTGTTTCTGACCACTTGAAAGGAGGTTGTCACCTCCTGGGTGAGTGAAGCTGTGGATCTTTTCTTCTGTAGAACTTGCTTCAGTTGCACAAACCAACCCCAAAGACTTTTTGCTGCTGAAACAAACTTTATGGCAAAAGGACATAATGGTCTACAGACTGCAGTGCTGGGCGGCAAAAAAAACAGAGTAAAAGAGGTTTTAATGCAAATGGGATTATAGATGGTAAACAGTCTCAGAGGCCACAAAAGCATTTTCTTTGACATCATATGTCCAGGGTTCATAGAGTTATTCCTGGTGCATATATAGAGCTAAAAAACACCCCTCTACTGTTGTGTTTAATTGTGTGGCAGCTGAAGCAGATGGTTTTGACAAGATTTAACCTGCACTGAAAGAAAGACTGAAGGATAGTCAATGTAGTCTGAGATAGCCTTCCTTTTTTATGGCCACTGCATTGGCAAAGCAAGGGCATAACCCTGAGCTGCAGCCCAAGAAAATTAGTTTTGAGGTAGATGGAGTGGTGCAGTCTGTAAAATCAGGAGTGAAGGATTCGATCCATTCATAGTTAATGTTCCTTTTGTGCAAAAGGCATGTTTACAGATGCATGATTCTTACATTACTTCCAAGTTGCTGCACCCCTAATCCTTGGTGAAACGGCATGTACTTGAAATGGAGAATATATTTGCCTCCTAATGAGTGGCTGCAGAGGCTGAATTTCACAGGGTTAAAGCAATATCAGCTAGCAGCCTCAATGCCTACTGAGGAAAAAAAAAATAGGTCAAGGAATTTGCTTTCCATGAAGGAGAGGTTCCAAGAGCTTCTCTCATGTACCACCTGACACCTGATCAGTGTCAGGGCAGCTCAACCTCCCTTCTGTGGGTACACAGATGGAGCACAGGTTTATTACAGATGTCCTGTCCCAGGGGGCTGACACAGCCAGAGGCTGCTCCAGGGCAGTGAGGAGAAGTTTGGCTCTCTTATTCTTCCTGATCTTTATGACAGGCAAGGGGAGACAGGGAATTCCTGATCCAGCAGCATGTTTGCTTTTAATTTATGCTGGACACATAAATGTGTGTGTCACAGAACCAGTTAGGTTGGAAAAGAGCTCTGAGACCATCTGTGGTCTGCGTCCAACCTGTGACCAAGGTTCATCCTTATCCCCACCTTATCCCCAGCCCAAAGCACTGAGTGCCACCTCCAGGTGTTCCTTGCACACCTCCAAGGATGGGAACTCCCAACACCTCCCTGGGGAGCCCCTTCCAGTGCCTGGCCACCTTTTCTCCTGATGCTATCCTGTCCACTAGCATTCCCTTCATGAATTTTGAAGTATAGTAGTGTTTTTCCAGGGCTGAATGCAACTTACCAAGTTCACTGTTGGCTATATTTTTAAATCCTTGGGCATTTTTCTTCCTTATCCTTCCATTAGAGAGCTAGTGATTTTCTTCTTCATAAGACCCATATGTTTTGAATGGGTCTTTAATTTATCTTTCCTTTAAGATCTATTTTCGGATTTACTGACCACCCCAAAGGCTTCCTAGCTAAGATCCTGATTTCTTGCACATGCTTTTTTCTGGCATTTTCCATTATACATATACAATTTCACTGATTCATGGAGAACCCTTATGCAGTGGTTGCTTTTGACTACTGGAATGCAAATGCTGCTTGTTCTGTGAGCGTACTTTGGATTTCCAAGCAAAAATGTATATTTTCGAAACCCAAGATGACCAGGTAATTGGTCTATGTCTAGATAGTAGAACTGCTTTATTTTTGGTTTACCTTTGAGGGAAAGGAAGTGAGTTATATATGCTCTGCTATGTTCTGAACTATGATTTTTCCTTACAACTCAGGACTAATAGAGTCCTGAGCTCTCTTGTTCCTTGAGCAAAAAGATATATATCTGCTTTGAGTTATTGTGCTGATAATAGCTAGTCATTAATGTCCTTTCAGTTAATTCCCTGATACAATTAGCCTGAATATTCCAGTCTAGTGGAAGGATTGGATTTCTTAAATTATGCTTTTGTTAGGTGTTTATTTTGTTGTTAATTTTTTAATTACTGCTCTTGAAAAAAGGACTGTTCCTCAAGTCTTTTTGTGAGGTGTCTACAGTAGTCTTTGACTAGACACTGATGAACTTTGAAGAAGTCTCACGGGGGTAAAGAAGCTTTTCAATTTTTTTGTATGGGGCTTCATGGTTTGCTGTAATTTTGTTGATTGTCCAGACATGATAAGTACATTCTAAATGAGTAATTAAATAAACAGGGCTTTGCAGGGGCAAGATAGAGGTGAGAGCATAACCTTAAGAAATGTAACATTCCAGGTAGCCCTGCAGGTTTCAAAAACATAGCTTGGAGGAAGCTCACTGACATGAATACATCATGTAAAAGCTATAAGTCATTCTCTGAAATTGAAATCTTTAAATCTGGAGTTGATATTTGTGTCTATTTTGCTCTTGTCTTTCTCTCCTGCCTTTGATTTGGGGACTCTTGTGTGTGATTGTGAGTTAATAGGTTTTGTTCATGTGAATAAGAGAATGCTGCCTTACTTCAGACTGGTAAATTTAAAGTTTTATACTGTTGCATGTTTCAGCTTTTTTTATCTGTGCCAGGTGTTAGAGGAAAAGTGAATGTTAAAATATTTTAATTAGTATTTCTATTCTTGAAAACTTCACTTGGCTTTTTCACTTCTGAAACTTTTTTGGCTGCGTCACTTAATTTCTGAGACTCCCAAAGCACGCAGCTGCAACAACCTTGTAAAATGTTTTTCTAGTGATCTCAGCACCAAAGCTTTAAATTCTGTCTTAAACCCTATTCTCCCCTCCCCTGTTTCCCCTCTGAATGGCCACTATTTGGTTTCTTTATAGTGAGAGAAGCTGTTGTTGGTGTAGAAAAGAATCACAAGGGTGATTCTTCGGGTGTTTGTTTTCTTTTTTTTTGTTTTCTTTTTTTTTTTCTTTTTTTTTTTTTTTGGTTAAGGCATAGCTTTGGGGAAAACTTCAAAAAGAGGAAGTACGAGATAAGTTTTGTGCCGGGCAGGATGGAATATTTTGTTGAGCTGCTGAAAAAAGACTTACTGTAAAGGGAGTGTGTGTTTCTGTAGTTGTCTTTGGATGTAATTTTACCCTCCTCACTAGAAGAAAGGGCCCATTGGCTCAGATCCATGTGTGCACTGCCACGTCTTACATTCCTTCAGCCTTCATGTCTACCATAAGAGATTCAGGCCCCTTTTTTTTATTTTTTTCTCCTGTCTTTGGGGATGAGCCTGGACCCTCCTTTAGTATGCAGTCCATAAGGAGGAGCAGTGCTAAGTTTCAAGTGTTCAAGCTCAAAATGCCACTTTGGGTAACAAAAGCCTTAATGAGGATCTGCTGGTGACCCTCAGCTGAACGGTCAGATTTGGGGTTTCTCTTGTGTGCACAGCATGGAGGGAACCACAGTGGATGAGTGTTGAGGCACATCTGATTCTGGCTGTGTCAAATGACCGAAATTAATTGCTGCTCTGTTAAACCTCACTGCTTTGTTAGAGGGAGTGCAGAGTTTAAAAACTCAGCAAGAGCATTTTCAGTACATCATGCGTGCAGAGCTTGGGCTTTCTGAAAGCTCTGGGTATGTTGGGAAGATTTCTGCTGCTGGCTGAACTTGCACAGCCTTTTTCCAGGGAGAGGTGCTGCCTTGCTCACCTTCTCAGTCCCCAGAGGGCAGATTTGGGTGTGATGGCAAGGACACCAGCTCCAATTTATGCAGAACCAGCAGTGTGTGATGCTTTGGGGAAGCACACCCTGCATCTCCCCTGTTTATTACTTCCCTAGAAGTGGTTCCCAGCTGCTGTCATGCACTGAACAAAAACACACTTTTGGTCTTGGCTGATTTATGGGCTGGTTTTGTGTTCCTAAGCTCTGCTCTTCTACTTCATAGATGGAGTCTCACTTGGCCCAAAACCTTCCATTGCCATCCTCTTCACCCACACACCAGTCACCTGCGTTTGTAGCTTTTGGAGATTAACCCTGCCCTGAGGGGGAGGATTGTTTTCCTGATGTCATTAAGTGAATGCTGTGCTGTCCCCACAGAGGAGAGGGTCGTTCCCATTGAAGTCTGCCGTTCCAAGCTGTCCAAGTACCTGCAGGGAGTTGTGTTCCGCTGTGACAAGTGTACCTTTACCTGCTCCAGTGACGAGAGCTTGCAGCAGCACATAGAGAAGCACAATGAACTGAAACCTTACAAATGCCAACTCTGCTACTACGAGACCAAACACACAGAGGAGCTGGATGCTCACCTTCGAGATGAGCACAAGGTGAGATCCAGTTAGTTTTAATTTGTGGCAATCTAGTCTGCAAGTACTGAATTGGTTTATTTCCATGTCTGACTAGCCATGTTTACACCGGGGTTATTTTTTCCTCTCCCTCCCCAAATATGAAAGTTAAATCCCTTTTTGCACTTCCCTTTTTCATTTTTCTCTCTTTTTTTTTTTTTCCCTTCAGAAACTGAAACATAATCGTTTCTGAAGCTGCTCAGATTGATCAGAATTGGCAAACTGCTGCATGCAGAGTGTGATTATCTGGAAAAGGCTCTTGTGTATGCTGGGTTTATTTAAAGGGGGTTGGGGTAAGGGTCCTGGAACAATACCAAGGCAGTGTGATTCAGCCCCTGTAAAAGGCAGGAGATTCCAAACACAGGATTGCTCTGGTAACTTTAGCAGCCTGACATGCCACACATATTTTAATAACAAAGAGATCTATATATCCCCCTTTACATTTAACAAGGGGAAAGATAAACAGCAAGTCTAACCAGGTCCTCAGTTAAGACTGCTTTGGAGTTTTTCTCGAGGATTATCTGAGTGAATACCAGGTCCAGTCTTTGCTAGGTCATTAAAGGCTTTCCACAGACTGTTAGCTTTGAATTTCTGTAGCTGAGAAACGTTTTTAAGTTCTAGAACTGAGCTGAGTTTTGGAATGTTTCCTAGAGTGCTTCATTGGCAGGTTTCCAGGAGAGGCAGCTATATGCCTTCACCTGTTGCAGCTTAGCTGCCCAAGGTCCTCACTAAAAGCTTCACTGGCTGAATGACTTTTCCTTAAAGCCAAATATATATGGGAAGGTATTAGCAGCAGTCCCAGAGAGAAAGACAAAACAGAACAAACAAAACAAAATCCCCCCAAAAAAAAACAACAAAAAAATTTTCATCCTCAAAAAATACTTGGCCACCTTATGAAACCAAACTTTGTTAATTTATGTTGGCATGCTAAGCTCCTCTGCCATCTTTATTACTTCTGGAGAGTCTTCTGTGATTCAAATGGTACAGAAAGAGTTTCTACAGCTCCTGGTCATCACGGCAAGGTGCCTAGTGTATCCAGGAGGAACTATTGTTTGGGTTTTTTTGACACAGTGCATCAGGCTGAGAAGATTATTCCCTTCACTTAGCTCTCCCTTCTGATCTGGACCTGCAGCAGTGGTCCTGGTAGTTTTGGGCATCACTTCCCCTTTTTTTGTGGGTAAATTATACCTCTGCAATTTGTGTCTTTAAGTTCTGGGCTCAGATACTACCCAGGTTGTATATTGCACCCTAAAAATAAAAACAGTACTTTTATGTGAGCTGAGTTGAACCAAGTGCCTTGCATGTGGTCTGGTTTGTTTAAACCTCTGTGGGTGATGTGTTAAGTTAGAGAACCTCACCACAACTGTCTGTAACCCGGTACTAGGAATCTTCATGCCTCTATGTTCAGGATACTTTGCTATTTGGATGTATCCTACAGCCTGCTTCACATCCTCCTTGGGATCACTCTCATTTCCTTTCCCACAGAGGGGTAAAAAACAGGCTGTGGGTGTCGATATTCCATTCAGCCTCTTGCAGGACACGTTGTGCTGCACTCACTGCTCCGTCTCCATCCCCTCTGCCCGCGTGGCTCAGTGCCTGTGCTGCTGGAGGGCTGTCTCTCTGCATGAAAGATGAATCCAAAACCCTTCCCAGCAGCGATCAATGAGCTCAGAGGGCGCTTGTCATCCAGCAAGTATTAGCCTTAGTGTCCTGGTCACGCTCCACGCTCTCCGCCTCCGCTGTAAATCTGGGCTGCTGCTCTGCTGTTCCTGTTGGATGTGGAGCAGTTCCTGACTTCTGTGCCCTGAGCTGCTCCTTTCATACTGCTGCTGTGAGCTGTTAAGTAGCTGGTGCATTTCACCCCAGGGTTAGCTGAATTTGACTGCTGGGTGAAGTATTCCCATTATAGTCTGTGTATCAGTTTGCGAAGCACTTCGAAGCCCGGAGTAATGAAAATTAATCTGTTATTAATGAGTGAGAGTGTGTGTGCAACACAGCAGCCATGTGCTTAGTGAAAAAAAGAACCATCCTTTCATGAATAAAGCTGAATGAACCCGTCACAGAGAGTTTCCCTTCAGTGTGGATGTGTGGTAGCAGTGTTTGATCACAGCAGTTGAATAATGCCATAAAAATGAGGATACAACTCAATGTTTTACATTTTGTGGAAGAAGAAGTGAAGGGGGTTTACCAAATCTCATTAATTTCCGAAAAACAGAAATGAGAATTGCAGAATAAGCACCAATGGAAGAATGCCTTCCCCTGGAAATAAATGAGTGTTAATTTGATTATGGGGACCATATGTCACCTCGAACTGAGCAGGCTTTGAGGTGTATTAGGTTTGGTTTTGCATTTGTGGCCATTTTTCTGGCTGGTTGGTGATTGTGCTGAGTGCTAACAGAAGTGTTCCTTTCAAAGGTGAGTCGTAATTTTGAGCTGGTTGGACGGGTTAACTTGGACCAGTTGGAACAAATGAAAGGGAAAACAGAAAGCTCTAGCAGTGATGAAGAAGAAAAGGAAGAAGAGTTAAGCCCCAAGGCTCAAGAGAGAGGTCAGTGCAGCTCTTTGATGTGTTGTTGGACTTTTTTGTTGGGTTTTTTAGGCAACTGCAACCTGCCTCACCAGTACATCCATGCCAGGTCAGCTGTTGAGTGGACAGCACATATTCTGCAGTAACAGAATGTAGCTTCCCTGAAGACACAGCTCCTGTGAGAATCTTGTCTTTCTAATCTTCCTTACAAATTTTTGTCTGTTCAGAGAGAATGCTTATTATGAGAAAGCACAGATAGCATCTGTGACTAATCTGCCTGTTCAGATAACATCTGTAAGGGCTTGGAAAACTATGTAAGTATATTTTAGTGTCCTGTCAGATTTTCTGTTTTGGTAATCAGTTTCCAGCTTTCACTTGGCATTGTCCAAGTGACGGATGAAGGCTACTTTATGGGCTGTTATTTATCTCTCTGCCCAGCATTCTTTTTCAGTCAGTTCTGTTTGCAGTTGCTGCAGTTGGCAGTTCCAGAGCCAGGGTACATCCATGCCCACCTGTATGTGCCATTTTGTATTTAAATATGTAACTAAGTTTGTATCCAAGAATAATCCCACCAATTTCCACAAGGGTAGGCCATATTCCTTTGGTTTGGTTGAATTCAGATCAGCAGAGAAAAAAGTAAGTTCTCTGTTATTAAAATGAAGGGTTTCCTTTCCAACAACCTTGTTCCATGAAAGACAAGTTATTCCAATATCTGTAGTACCTGTGTTTTTTCTGGTGCAGCAATGCATCATTCAAATGCAGCAATTCTTCAATATATTCAATTCCTTCATGGTTTGAAGGACAGGCCACCCAATTCTTGATGATGACAACTCCACTTAGACAAGTTCTATGTACTTCAGCTAAAGGTACACCACCATGTTTGGTGAACCATTTTCCTCCTGATTTTTTAGCTTTCAAACTCACTCAGGAGCTTTTCAGGGGGAAAAAAAAAATGGTGTCTCATGTATATGTAGGCATTGAAAAACTCCCATTTCTGGATTCACAGGTAGTTTACAGAACTAGGGGATTTCAGATAATGCTTCTTACCTTTTAATAGCAAGACCCCAGCATCCTGGGTTTTATTTTGTGTCCCTGTAGTTTGTGCTTCTCAGCAGTGCTCCAAGAGCAGATAGTGATGGCTTTTAACTCAAATGAGAATGCAGGCTAATTGGATAGGAAACCATTTGTGTTTTAATGTAAAATATCCTACACCATGTCTTAGGTAGAGCAGCAGAAAAATCAGGGGAGGGATGTCAGGTCCGTGTGCACTTCAGAGTTCAGCATATCTCGGGGACAGCTCTGACCCTCTGGGCTTCATGGCTGGAGCAATAATTGTGTCATGATTTGACTAAAGCACCAGCTCACCTCAGCTGCAGATGCAGCAGGCTGATTAATGTTGTGTGTAGACCCGCAGCTAGCAGGGGGTGAGGAGTCAAGCTGTCCTTGTGAGGATTACCTTAGCATTACACACAGGCACAGGTGCTGAGGTGACCTTGGAGGCCATGGTGCCCAGACCAAGGAGAAGAAAGTGCTCTCTGCCAAGCCTCACAAATCCCTGTGAAGGTGCCATGGGCAGGGGGGGCAGCCCAAGGTGAAGTTCATTGTTTAAATTGGCTTTTGGTTACACCCTGGAAGTATAAAAACATCACCTTCCATGCTGGAGTTTTACATGTGCAGGGCTTAATAGATTTGTTATCCTCATGTTTCATAGTTATGCAAGGCAGCATCTTGATGATTCTGTACTTTTTTTTTTTTTCACCTTTAATTATGACTGGCTAAAATAATTTCTGCATGCTTGTTTGGATGACCAGCCTAAAAAAATCAGGTGTATTTTCAGGTTTGCTTTGCAGCATTTCTTTCATCTCTGGCCTGTAGGGTTGATGCTTCACCATTGTTTATTTTGGGGCTTTTTCCTCCTTTTCAGTCTCAACCATTTGTAATAAATTTTAGTAAAATAAGCAGAAAATGCAAAAAACACTTATGCCTAGTACAGCAAGGATATTAGAAAAGATCCAGTTGTATTGATTGCATTTTTCTAGAGAAGCTGTGTGAATTACCACCCTTAAGGTGCAAGATTTTTGAAAAATGTCCCAGTGAGACAGGAACTGAAGGATGCTAAATTGCATGCTGGCATCTCCCTAGGTATTTTCAGAAGATGCTTCTGACACAGCAATGGTTTTCCTTGGTAGCAGTGAGCCAGACCTATGGTTTCAAACAGAGCCTGTCACAATGGCTAATGCTGTCACAGCTTTCAAACCACATCAGACTGTGCAATCCTGGGTGCTGCTGGGGTGCCTCTGACAATTCTAGCCTTTGTGGTGTTAGCAGGAAGTGGGATTTGCTGAGAGTGCCTCTGTGTGTTTCAAGTATCTGTCTGAGGTCTCTGGGGGAATCAGGATTTCTTCCCTAGACTCACCACTTTGACTTGAGCTGCTGTGTGCAGTATTGAAGGTGCAAATAAGAGCTTTTGGCTTCCTCAGATGGGCTGTTGGACCACACAAAGGCCACTATGTAGACATATGTCAGTGTGGACAGGCAGAGCTGGGCAGCAGAGCTGAACTGCACTCTCAGATGGGAAAGGAAGGGAGTAACTTGCAGGTGGTAAAGGATGTAGTATAAAAGGAGATGTATGGGGAGAAAAAGTGTCTGGCATAGACCATGCCAAGAGCAGCTCTCCCAGGTAGAACTGTGTCTCAGAGAGCCTGTTATTGGTCTCTATGTCTTGGTCTTAGCAGATCAAGAGTTGTTTT
Organism: Cinclus cinclus; assembly: GCF_963662255.1. Taxonomy (NCBI): domain Eukaryota; kingdom Metazoa; phylum Chordata; class Aves; order Passeriformes; family Cinclidae; genus Cinclus; species Cinclus cinclus. The sequence continues at coordinate 4,855,520 of NC_085084.1, forward strand.
TCCATAATAGGCAAAAATTAAATGAGTCCATGAGTGCTTGTATATGTGGCAGAGCAAAACCACGGAGAGGTCAGGTGTGTCTGCAGTCTGTTACTTCTCTGCAGGACCCAGAGAAGAGCAGCCTCTGATAATCCTCCAGGGAAGCAGCCCAAATTCACATCCCTAGAGGCAAAAGTTACTGGGGAGTAGGATGAGCAAGATAGTGCTGCCTGAAGAGGTGGTAGATTTACTAGAGTAGCACTTGCTAAACTTAATGGGATTTGCAAATATGAATTATGGAATGACTTGGGTTGGAGCATCCAGTCCCAGCCCCTGCCATGGGCAGTGTCACCTTCCACTGTCCCAGGTTGCTTCATAGTTATATTCTTACACAAAACATCAGCAGCATTTGTCTCTAAAAGTGTTACCCACCAAAAATAGTTATCCCTGTGTCATGACTAGTCTCTGTGTTGCAGTGTCTTTATACAGTTGTGCTATACTTAATGTGTTAAAAATCAAGATGTAAACTGAGCTGATGGCATTTGCTTGCATTCTGGTGTTCCCTGACACAGCAGCTTTATGATATCCAAAAAGTTGTGTCAAACACCATTCCATATAAAACTGAAATAAAGGTTAACTAGTGAGAAGTGTGTCACAAAAAAGCATTTGCAGGACTTGGGTGAGGATAACAGGGAATGTGTGAGCAAATTTGAGTTCATAGGCTGATCCCAAACAGAGTAAAGTCTGAAAGTAGAGAAATCAAGTGAACAGAGATCAGAACTAAAATTAAGCAAAATCCCTTTTCTTTTATTACGTAGTTCAGGAGGAGTCAGAAAGACATTCTGTTGATTTCTTGTTTAAGATAATCCCTGCTAAGGAATTAATGCTCTGAGCAGATGGTGCTGTCTCATTTGCAGCAAAAGAATCAAGTGAGATAGTTCATGCAATTATTTTCAATGGCTTGTGTGGTGATCTTCTTAATTTGTGAGAAAATGTTTCATCTTTTGTCAGAGCAGGCTGTGTTCACATGGAGCTTAGCTTTCAGGAATATCATTCCCTGAGCTTCCAGTGACTTCACTCATGTTACAAGGTGCTTGACACTTCTGCAAATGAGGCCCCAAGCACTTTGTATAAAAGATTAGGATGGCATGAAGCACCTATACAGTTAAGATGCAGGACTTAATCCACGAGGCTTCATGATCTGTTAACAAGAATCACATGTTAAATGTACCGAATCCATGTGTTTCCTAAAATTTGTACTACCAGTTCCAGAATTATAGATGGACTTGAGTGGGGTTTTTTGATTTAGCTTTCAAGCCACTTCAGTCCTAAGCTTTGCAGTTTTGGTTTAGAATTTAAATTTCACAGTCTCTTCATTTGTTGAAGAGGAGCAGGGACTAGTAACTTGTTACCCTTACTTGCAGAGATGCTTTAAGACCTAGGATGGGATTTGTCACTTGCAGTGTCACTTTTCTTTGCAGGAGCTGCGCTTTCCCAGTTATTTGACAGGAAAGTCCTTTTGTTTCTCTGAAATGAGAGGGGACCAAAGCAAGATCACAGTGGTCCCTTCTTGCCCTGGCATTTCTGAGTTCACAGGTTGTGCTGTCTTTTCCCAGATCCCATGATGTTTCCTGACAGCAGTGCTCCGGAGAAGCGCTTTCCGTGCGAGTTCTGCGGCCGATCCTTTACCGAGGGCTCTGAGTGGGAGCGGCACGTGCTGAGGCATGGAATGTAAGTTGGTTTGTGCTCCCTTGCCAAACAGCCAAAGGTGATGGTAGGTCTCTGTATATTCTCCCCCCACCCCATCCCAAAAAGCTGCAATAAATGCAGACACAGTTCTGTGAAAACCAAATCTTTTGATCCAGTCAAATCTTTGGATACAGTCATAGGATGTCTCTGCATCCTTTTTACCACTGCTGCCCAGGGTGGATATAAACCATAAGGTTTAACAGTGGTTCTAAATCTCACGATTGTCCCTAGGTGAATGCCTCTTGGCCAGGATTAATTTCCCCTAACTGTGCTGTTGATTTTTGAAAGAATTTTTCCTCTCTACATCCAGTTTCCACACTGCAGGATGATATACGTCACAGATAGGAATCTCTGGAGCAATCTGTTTCCTTCCCTTGATATAGCTCTCCTTGCTAGCAGAGATCTCTATTCTTGCCACAATTTCTTCAAAGAGCAGGTTTTATTCAAGGCTGCTGACATGTGGGAAGCATCTGAATACAGTGTTGTGGGTCAACTGGGATGGGATGAGAAACAATAACTTCTCTTACCCTTACGAGAATATAAGTCTGAAAATAAGTACGTGAAATGCTGCAACCTATGAAAAATTTTATTGGATTTTATTTTTACTTTGGGAAAAGTACTCCTTTCCTGTGCCTTTGTTAGGTGCGTGTTTACAAGGGACCAAGGAGATGGGAATAAACTCCAAGTGTCACGATTTGAGTTCTTCCCTCTGATCCCAAATCCATCCCAGCGCAGAACAAAGATTCAGTTTCAGGGCCAGAATGTCCCACCAGCAGCTTCATTCCCCTGCTTCTCCTCTTGAGCCAGTGGCATGGCGTGGCTGCCTTTTTGGAAAGTGATCTGCTGCTGTCCCTCATGTGGCTGGCTTTGCTGTACCCTGTGCCCGACCGCTGCTGTTCTTCCACAGGGCGCTGAACGAGAGCAAGCACAGGAGCAGCGAGGACAGCCAGCCCAAGGAGGACGTGGAGGAAACAGCCAGCACGTTGCCAGAAGAGAAGGAAGGCATCGAGACCATGGTGGTGGACTACTCCCACGGTGGGGAAACAGCTATCAGCATGGTGGCTGCTGACCAACCTCTCCTAGACACCCCGGAGGCCAAAAACGAATAAGAATAAGCATTTGGTGTGGTTCTAATCGACAGTACTTGAACAGTGATGAGCTGGGCAGGGTGGGCAGGGTGGGCAGAAGGAAGAAATAAAGCTGCTTTTAGGACTGAATGATCTATTTTCAAAGCACTGGTACCTGTGTGAGTGTGTGTATATTAAAGTTATTTAAGTGATGGAATAAGTGGCTCCATTACATCACTGCATCTTTTTTTTCCTCCTGGATCTGACAATGGGAAGTTACGTTCATCTTTGGACTAATGAAGCAACTCCCCGTGTTTTTCCTACATTACACATCGTACTTTGCAGTGGAGACTTCGATTGTTTTATGAGTGGAAGCGTCGTGAGAGTGGAAGAAGTGGTGGGGGGACAACTTTTGGACGCACAAGTTTGTGTGCGTTTTTCTAGTTTTAATACATAACGCTTTTCCAGACTGAATGCAACTGCTTTAGAAAAGAAAAGGAGAATAAAAAAAAAAAAAAAGAAAAAAAAACCACAGGGGAAAAAAAAAGGAAAATAAAAAAAAAACAACAAAAAAACCCAACCAAACAAACAAAAAAACAAACAAACAAAAAAAACAAAACAGAAACTGCTTTGCTTAAAACAGTCACCTGTTTCCTAGTACCTCAGAATTAACCAAGGGAGATCTCTGCATTTGTCAGTACTACCTGTTGTTGTCGTGGTTAAATGTAGAGAGACTGCTGGGCAAGGTGGTGAATGGAGGAAGAAAAAAAAAAAGTTTTAAAGAAAGGAAAAACAAATTGTGCTTAAAATCCCAGTGTGGGTTTTATTTCTTAAAATACTGTGATTTTTTTAATTATTTTAGTAAAAAAAAAAAACAAAAAAAAGAGAGAGATACTTTAATTCTTAGATAACTGTTTGTGAATTGTCATCCTTTATTCCAGGTAAGCTGTTTGTTAGTATTCAGTTATAATTTTAGTATTTGGTAGATTTCATGTGACTTATTGTGCGGTTTTGTTTGCCACACGTTTTATTTTCTATCAGTCTGAGATGTTACAAATACAGCACAATTAAGTTTCTCATGTAAAAGTGAGTATTTCTTTTTGAGTGGGGGACAGGGAAAGGAGACTAGATCTTGTGAATAGAACCTCTTTTTGTTGTTGCTGTCGTTGTTGTTGTCGTCCTCGTTAATTTTAAACATACGGAGATAACAAAGTTTTAACTTTAAAAAAAGAAAAAAAAACAAAAACAAACAAAAAAAAAAACAAAACAAAAAAAAAACAAACTAAAGAACCAAACTTAACAGCACAGCTATGCAGCTCATGGGCCAAACACATGGGTCCTCATAACCGTTCTGTTGCTTGTCATACTAACATCAGTCTCACACCAGTAACTTTTCGTTGAGATTGGCTGCCTTTTTTCTTTTTTTTTTTTTTAATTGTCTGTGGTTTGTGCGTGGGTTTTTTTTTTTTGTTTGTTTGTTTTGTTGTTTTTTTTTTTTTGTTTTGTTTTGTTTTGGTGTGGTGGGAGGGAGGGGTGTCTCTTAACACATCTTTTTGCAAGCGGAGGTGAGTTGGTTACACACAACATTGAGCCTGAAGAACTACTTTTAACTCGATTCAGTGGATGGAGTTGCTGAGTTTTTTTCCCCTCCTCCTTAGCTTTTTAGCATGAGGGGAGCAGTGTAGAATGGATAGGAACCTGCATACCTTAAGTGGCTGATCCTGCAACTACCCCTTGGGTAGAAAGCCTATTTAAACTCAATATGGGGATTTTGCCTGAGCGGCCAATACAGGATCTGGTGCCCATGGTATGTTCTGATTGTGAACAAAAAAGAAAAAAAAAATAAAAATAAAAAAATAATAAAAAAAAAAGAAATTTTAAAAAAAAAAGAAAAATGAGAAAAAAAACTGAAAAAAAAATATGTTTCTTTCCAAAAAGTAGAAAGTACTTGACTGAAACCTAGTTTTAGAAATGCATGTGTCTTCGTTTGTTTTTTTTTTTGGTTTTTGGGGGGGATCTGGGGGAGGGGGAGGGGGGAAAATAGGAAGCTCTCCAGGAAATTGTGTCCTGGAGAGCTTCACTTAAAAGCGATGGCAAAAACGTTGCATTTGTGGAATAAGTGCTACTTGAGAAGCATGGTGTTTTGCTTTTGGGGATTCACCAATTGTGTGTTAGGGGGATTCTTTCAATTTTTCTGTTTGTTTTTGGTTTTTTTTGTTTTTTTTTTTCTTTTTCTTTTTTTTTTTTAAATAGGGAGGGAACATCATAGAAAAGACACATTGTAGGGACAATTATTAATACACATTTTGTGTCTGTATTTGTTCTTTAATTGGCCTCATTTCAAATATATTTAAACAGTTCCATACCTGGATTGGGTGTTTGTAATGGTTACCAAAAAGGAAAAAGAAAAAAAAAAAGAAACAATGATTGTGACATGCTTTTATCACTACTTAATTTTTCAAATAACATGTAAATATTGTAATCCATTGGATTTTGTTTTGCTAACCTGTAATAAAAAAAAAATATGGGACCATTATCCTTTTAACAAGCTTAGAATGTCATATTTTTTTCCTTTTTTTCTTTTCCCAAAAATGTATACCTGATATATTGTGGACACACATTTTAGGTGCATTATTATGATTCTGTTGACTGTAATGACATAGAATTGAAAATAACATTTTTTTCATTGTTTAATTTATACAGAGGACTTTTTCAGAGTTTGACAGAAGGAAATAATAGCAAAATGCTAACCCATTGGCTTCAGCACTCGGTATTTCCTGATTTTAAAATTACTGCTTACTGATGGGGGATAGGAAGGGGATACTGAACTGTTGCACTGACGGGTTTGTTTTTTTTAAAAAAAAAAAAACAATGAAAATTAATAAAAACTTTTTAAGAGTGCATGATTGTCTGTGTGTGGTTTTTATATTGGCTTGCTCTGGAGATGGGTCCCTACAAGTCACTAGTTCTACACTTGGCAACTCTAGGGAGGAGCAAAGTCCTCTTTTTTTTTCCCTTCTACACCATTTCCCCTGGTGTTTCACAGGGAATTTTTGATTTGCAGGTTATGGGGAGTGACTTGTCCTAGCTCACACAGGTCTAGGGTCTAAAACATCCCACAAAAATGCCTTGAATGTGCTCCAGACCAGCATCCATAGGAGGTCAGGGGCACACTGCCAAGCTCTGTTGATTCCTCCTGAACCCAAACATAGAAAATAGGAAATTTTGCAGGCTGTAGATGGAGACAGGCACCAGTTGGTAATTTGGATTACCAACTCAGCTGTGTCATGAGCTGTTGCAATATTGTATTCCCCAGTATCTGATGACCTGTTGGATCTAGCAGTGAGGCTGTGCTTGACTGGAGCTGAATATTCACCAGAAAAAATTTGGAGCTGGATGTATTTTCTTATTCTCCTACAAAAACCTAAAGTGATGCTTGTTGTGTCGCAGAATCTTTCTTTGCTAAATACAGGTATTTAAATGCATGTTGGTAAAATGCCAGAAGGTGTCGTCGTCGTTATTTTTCATCTGGCTGTGTTTTAATCAGATCCTGTTCCAATTTTAAGCAGCTTTTTTGTTGCATTGGAGTTGGATCTTAAAGAAGTGTGTGCTCTGAAACAGTATGAAACTTTTGGTTACCTGATAGCTTTACATGCTTATTCAGTTTTCCTAGGAGTCAAGAAGTAGAGAAATGTTTTATTTCCTTGTGAAGGTGCTTATTTCCTTAACCTGTGTTTACAGGGAAAGGAGAGGAATGGTGCTGTCAGACTACCTTTCTTAAGAGATCTCTGGAAACATTTATTCAGAAAGACCTACAGGTAATTTGCACATTATTTGTTCTAGTCCAGAGCCTACCTTCATTTTCACTAAATTAAAAGAGGAAGGAGTTGCTCAGTGATACATCACTAATAAGAATTACAGCACTAGTGAAATAATGGAAGACCTTGGGACGAGTTCTAGATTCTTACAGTTCCATTTTCCCATCCATCTTAGTGTCAGGATTGTATGAGTTTGGAACAAAGCATTTGAAACAAAGATACATATTTAGATATCAGGCTGGATGTGACTAGATCACAAAATCATAGGATAGTTTTGGTTGGAGGGAACCTTAAAGATCACCTTGTTCCATCCCCTTACCATGGACAGGGACACTTCCAACGATCCCAGGCTGATCCAAGCCCTCCAAGTCCAACCTGGCTTTGAGGGGTGGGGCAGCTAGAGATTCTCTGGGAAACCTATGCCTCGATACCATCACAGCCATGAATCTTTTGCCAAAATCTAATCTAAACCCATTCTCTGTGATTTGAACTCACTCCCCCTTGTCCTGTCACTACAGCAACAGACTAACCCTGTCTTTCCTTAGGTTCCCTTTATGTGCTGGATCACCTGGACATAAAGTCCAGGTCCCTATGTTGAGGTCCCTGGGCTGAACTGAAATCACAGGAGTAGGAGGGAAGAAGGAAAGGGGATGGTTACTAGCAATGATCCTTTACTCATGTTATTAACCCTCTGCCTCAATGGGCAAGTCCCTTTCTTTCAGCTGAAAGCCCTGGGCTCCCCAGGGAGTGTTTGTGCCATGGGACAACTGGGATTTTGCACACACTGTGTTCCCAGGCTCATTGTCCTCCCTTTGCTTATGAAGCCTGGGTAAATGTTTGCCTCATTATTGCTATCTTGACTGCTGGCATTTTCCTCCAGCCTGGAGGTACGGTGGCTGAATGCTGCCCATGCAGAGCTCTTGCCTTTGGAACCACCCCAGAGCAAAGGCTTTGCAGGAGTTGCTATGGGAATAGGAATATCAGGCTGATATCTCCCTCCCTTCCAAACATCCAGCCTCCCTGGAGAAGAGTTCAGCCTTTGAGGTTGCCCCTGTGATTCAGGGGCAGCACTAAGACTTGGCAGAGTCACATGCAAGTCTGGATCTGTGGGGTTTCCAGAGGAAAATCCCTTCTTTGGGAAGTGGGTGTGAAATGTTGGTACTCCTGCCCCGTTTATCTTGGAAGACTTCATGTGAACCTACACAGCAAAAGTCAGTCTCCAGGCTTTGAGGAAATATCTCAACACCACTGTGCAGTGAACTGTGCTCAGTTCAATGGAAGCTGGCCCAAATTTCTGCTCTCTTCCTCACCCTGAAGTCTTCCTTCAGTATTTTTTCTGAGAACACAGGACTTTTCCACCATGAGTCCCAGCTGTCTGTCTCCAAAGCAAGCAAAGAGATCACAAACACCCCTGGCCTGGTCTAGTGTCAGCAGTAATCCTTCTTTTGGCAAGAGGCTGAAATTCTTGATCTCTAGATCTCCCTCATGAGTCTGTTTCCCCAATTCTTATTTCTTTGGTGTTTTCTAAACCCTTGACTTATCCAACTTGTCTCTTTTTGCAAGCCCTTGTTTTTGGTGAAGTCTGAAGTACTTTGAGGGTGTGCTCAATAACTCACAGCTCTTCTCTGAACAGCATTTCTGCCTATCCTGAACAAAAGGCAAATCTAAAGGTATGAGCAAATAAACAGGCATCTAAATGTATGCTCAGTGGCATGTCATGTAACTAAGACAGTGATTTCTTAGCAGAATCATGGTGGATTTTATCAGATTTTCTCTTTAGGTTTATAGGCATCATTGCCAGGGAATAGCACACAAGAGCCCTTAGCATGTAGAAAATTACCATCACAGAGGAGAAGATATTGATCTCTATTTCAGATTTAATTCATTCCAGCTTGGATCCTACAATCCCTTCTCTCCAACACTCACACAATATGCTGCAAATCAAGTGAAATGCCCAAAATGTCAGTGTGGGGAGATTTTGGGTTTGCTTTGCTCTTGTGGTTGAGCTGATGTTCTTGTTTTTTACTGCAGGAGGAATCTGAAGCAAAGTTCTGTCAGCTTGCACAAAAGTGAGAAAAAAGACTCAAAAAGTCAGCCAAAAATAAAAAAAAAGTCATGCAATGCAATGCATTGTGTATCAATAGACAGAGTGTGCAGCTAAGACCCAGGTACCATTATTGACTTTCCTTTTTGCTGCATTTGAGATCTGTTTTGTTCCAGCAGAATGTGGAAATTGATCAGATCAAGCGTGCTCTCTCTCTGGTTCAACATCTTGATTCCTGAAGGAGAAAAAAGAAAATCCCATGGTGAGCAGGGAGGGAATAATCTGTCCCCAGCAAAATCCATCATCTTAATCCATTCTGACAAAAGTTTTATCCACAGAAGTTCCACCTTTTTCATATTCATTTTGTAATATAAGTTACAGTACTTTTGCTACTAATTCAATTTTTGATTTGGCTGAATACCTGTTTTTTTCCAATAAGAACTGATGAGAGATAAAATACTATTGTGTTAAATTTTTTTGCTATTTTAGTATCCTAAAAAGAAATTCTTACTAAAAGATAGTTGTGTGAGCTCTGCTAATGAGATTGTTCATAAAATGCATTTTTTATTTAAAAAAAATCAGTCAAGGATTGCAATTTATTAATTTCAGCTAGGATGCTTAGGGAAAAAAAGAAGACAGATGCTGGAATGAGAAGAGACATGCTTTCCTCCTCAAAAAAATTCTCTCTTTGAATATTTGGTGTAACAGTAAATATGCCTCATCTTGATTCTTGAATTCTCTGTAGAGTTTGCACTTCTATTAATGAAGAGCTTAGCTCAGTCTAGCCAACTGTACATGCATGACTTCCAAATCCAAGTGAAATGTGTCTCCCTGCAGCTGTTCTGTTGTGCCCTCAGTAGCATTTAAAGACAGGCGGGTACCCACCAGCAGTGCCTCAAATTAATTCAGCCCGTGCTGAAAATGTTGGACTGAAATTTAAAGTTTCCTCTGCAACTGAAGAAAACCATACTTAGCTACTGTGCCAAATATTGCTCCAAGTCTTTGTGGAATCATTTAGACTGAAGTTACTGCAGGCTTCTAGCAGAGAAGCTGCAGTTAAAGGAATTTTGAACTATTGCAGGTTGTTTTGGTCTGTAAGAACCAGCAGATCATTAGCAGGAAAGGTCTGTAAAGCACTAGGTCTTTGATGTGTTTTTTCCCAGAAAAAAAAAAAAAAAAACCAAAAAAACAAAAAACCAAAAAAACCCCATGTTTTCCTCTGCTTAGACTCTTCAGGACTTCAGGATTGTTGAAACCACATGACCTGAGTAAAAACAGTCATTCGGGAGTGGAAAGGGTTTGGTTTCTCATAGGTAAATAAGTGTCCAGCACTCAAAACATGCTGCCTGCAGAAAGCCATGAGGCCTTTAAGAGGTTTTGCTGCAGCTGCAAATTTCTTGCTAATTCCACGGGAATACCCTCCTGAAAAACAGGCTAGGAAATTATGTTTGCTGTCCCTGTCCCTCAGATGATTCCACCTTCCCTCACAGGATTGCTCTGGAAGCCAGGGGGCAAACACTGGCCAGAATATGGCTGGTAGGAGTTGGGCTGTTTAAGGAGACATTATTGTGGTTGCTGGCTGAGGTGATGCAAACAGGACTTGAGTTTCTTCAGCTCAGTGTCAGAAAAAAAGATTTTGGGGATCAAAAGCTTTCAATAAAACTGATCCCTCCCTGAGGAACTGGCTGTGCTTCTGTGCTGTTAACCAAAAGCAGGAAGGACAGGTGATCAGATGTTGATATCATATCCCATGTAAATGACTCAAATCAACAGAAGCAACAAGAGTATAATTATATTCTTACCATCAGATTAAATGTATGTTGTTATTTAATCCATTTAAAAGTTAATGTTTAGCAATTAGGACCTCATTCTGCAGGTTTTCATGCTGTAGCCTAGATTTCTTTCCATGTAATTTAATTGGAAAACTGACAAGGAGATGTTTCTTTTTTTTCCCCTCCCATTAATTTATATCAAATGGTTGCTGTCGCTGAGTCAGTGGGTTATTCCTGGGTTCACTCTACATTCTGGGAGAGCCTTAGATGGAGAGAATTCACCTGGTTTTCGCCCGTGGGGGGAAAAAAAAGAAAAGGTAGACCTTGTCCTCAGTGCCATCTTTGAGAGCAAACTTTATGATTATACTATGTGAATTCATATAGAAACATGAACATGTACCTTCGCTAGCCAGTGGAAAAGTGCTGTGCTAACGGAAGGTTAAACTGCTCAAGGGAGAGGTGAACACTTCATTTTCCATGCAAAATTGGAACCTGGAACAAGAAAAGTATCCAAGACTTCTCAGTTAAAATGTTCAGATTAAATTTCAGAGAGCTCCCATCCTGAAATGAACACTAGCAAATGCTGTAAATGAAATATCAAGGGTGTAATGCAGCTGGGCTGTTCTCCAATACTCAGGTGAGTTTCTGCTTTATGACAGTTTACTAATTCTGTGTTCAGTCATATTCTCTGCAAATACCAGGAACTCCATTCCATAGCTGATTCTTATGCACACAAAGGTGATTTGCCTTTTTATCAAGTTAAGTATCTCAAACCTTGCCATTATACACTTTTTTTTTTTTAATGTCTAATCTGAAAGCTAATGAAAGGGAAAAGGAAAGGGGGAAAAGAAAAAGCAGAGAGTGATGATACAGGCTTTCTACCTAGTTTCTTTCTGGTTTTGGGGTTATCTGTAGCTCCTGCCCAGGTTGACACAGAGCTTTTCCATACAAACCTCAAAGCAGAGGATGAACTGAGATACTGAGACATCTGAGCTTTTGGAGCTTGAGCTGGGTGTGACTTGAATCCTCTCAGTCCAAACTGAGCAAGAATTTTGGAGACATCAGGGTGTGAAAACTGGCCCAGTCCCATGGTAGGTGAAAACTCATGGTAGACCGAAGACTCACCTGTAGCCTGTCTGAATCCTGATCAAAACTTTGTGGCTCAGATGCATATCTAATTTGAAAATCTAAACTGGTGGTTCTTAAACAACCTGTCTGTACAGCTGTTTCACTGCTGGACTGGTTTGCTCTGCACCAAGTTTTCCATATTATCTTGACTCTGAGCAGTGGGGAATCTTGTTTTCTTCTTCAATAGCAGGTTTCCAGCACAGCTTTTGTTAGTAAAGCTTGTTTCAAATTTCAGGCTGGAATGTCTTTCTTTTGAAGTCAGTGATAGTCCCCTCTTGACTAACTTTACTATGTCAGGAATAACACTGACTAAACCTATAATATTTAACTTTGAGTCTCTCGAAGCAGGGAGACTTGTACAAACTTGCATTCAAAACCCCTAAACTTTAATTCCTGTTTATAGTCCAGTGATAGACAAGGGCTTAAAACTATGTATAAATATCTCCTATCACCATTTCAAGGTCCCTTTCATGGAGGATCAGTTCCACTAGAGAGGCTTTTATTGTTCGTGAAGCATTTCAGTTATTTTGAATCTAATGTTTCTTTCCACCAACAGTAGATAGAGTTTGAGCAGAAGTCTGTTAGTATTTCATCCTTTGCCACTAATGCTCTTTCAAAGAGAGTAATTAGGGGATGGAACAGGGAAAAATGGAATAAGACAATAATCTATTTTGAATGACAATAAGATAAAGAAATCATGTCACACAAATATTTCTGTAGTGTTTCCTGTAGTTGGAAGAGAGCAGAAACCTTTCACGAAAAGGCTTACAACAGAAAGGAAAAACAAGCTGTGTCATGCTACTGGGGCAGAAAAGGGGTTTAACATCCCTTTTTGCCAGATGAAGAACTGGTATAAGAAGAACAGGGAATGCTATTTTGAGGAATTCTATCATAACCCGAAAATAAATTCTGGTGAGTTGGGTCTTTGTCCATGGCCTCAGCCTGAATACATACGGAAGTGAAAAGGATTTAAATTAAATATTTTTGCCAAGTTATTCTTTTGTCCATGAAAGGCACACAATATTTTACTATTATTTTTATTTTTAATGTTTATTTTATTTTTTTTTCTTTTTAATCTTTGAATCTGGCAGGCTACCATATATTCAGATTTACTGTCTAGATGAGCAATGAGTTAAATGCCATCAAATATTGTCATATAATTTAAGCAAATTTAGTGAGACAATACCCTTTTTCTGAGGGGGGGAAAATTTCCTCAACTCCTTGAGGCCTGCTGAAAAACACTTCTGATGTAAAGGGAGGCTTTTCTACATGCTCTGGGGAGAAGCAACCATCCATGTGTGTGTGTGTCTGGGGCCAGAAGACCCTGTCTTATTGGTCTTTCAACTTGACCAACCTCTTCCAGACCTACCCCATGGAATCAGGGGGCTGTTTGGGTGCCTCATCCTCACCACCTCCTTGTGCAAGCAGAGAAAAAACCCTTCAAGTCTCTGGGCTGCACTTGGAAGTCTCAGAGCTGAGGTGAGGATGCTCTCTCTCTTGGGGAAACAAGAGTTTATGCTTCCAAAGCTCGCTGTGATGGGGAGGATGGCAACAGTAGCTTGGGCTGCAGCAGATGGCTTTTTCAGGAAGATGTTCTGGGAACATGTTCAGGTTTTGCCTTTCATGTGGTGTGTATGTGTGCGCTGGCAGCTGATTTAGACTAAACAAAGGGTAATTCTGTGCTGTGGTTTCCTTCTGTCAACAAGACTGTGTGATTGGGTGATGTTCCCAGTGGCACATATCAGATATTATCTTCTTCCCTCTGCGATCCCTAGGGAGAATCCATCCTGACTGCAAGTCCAAGTTGCAGCCCTACCCCCTTCTCTGCCATCCCTCACCCTTCTTCTCATACTTTTTAAAACTCCTTCTGTAACATCCAGCCCTGGACTTCTCTCCTGGTGATGGTGGAGGCTTCCAGCCCTCTAATTTTGGCTCCCCCCTTCCCTGGCCTCTGCCACAAACCCTCCTGCTGATGTCCTCCACTGCTGATCTCCTCTTCCATCATGAGGACCTTACTGCAGGACCCTTTGCTCTGTCCTGATGTGCTGATAGCCCCTGATGGAGGTCAGCAGAGTGTAAATTGCTGTTCACACCTCATTTTCTGGACAGATTTTTAAACGCAGCCTCATGGAAATGATGTAGATCTTGCTCCTGAGCATCTATCCCTCCTGCCCCTCCCCTGCCTTCTGGCTCTCTCAGGAATATCTCCTGTGTTGTGAGGTGGTTCTGGAGTCAGGCAAAATGGGCAATGTATCATGGTCTCCCATCTAAAGTCACTGAACAGTAGCTGAAATCACCTAATTCCCAGGACAATAAGAGCCCTGCATGCTTAGGGGTGGTTTCACATGGCTAATGAAGAGCTCAAGAGTATTTTAGTGATAATTTGGTACTTAACTTTTAGCCTGTTATGTACGTGCTAATTAAATGTTTTAACATGCTGTACATGTTTTATGTATTAATAAGCAATAAGTGTACAAGTTACACTTTTTATGTGATTTAGAACTAATTGCAGGGTGGCGAGATTTTCTCCTTTATATACCTATTAAACCCACATAACTGCTGTTTTTACAGTTGATGGGTGTTCAGTTAACATATAGTAATTGCTCTTTAAGGGCTTCAGTAAGTGCATGTTTGAGACAATTTACAATGTTAGCAATTTCCTGGTACTATTCCTCAGAGAAGCAGGGAAGTTAATCACACCCAGCTCTGGATTTCATTGGGAGTCTGCCTGGAGTCCCTCGCTGTGCACCATGCAAGCTGCATCCAGCCACAAGGGATTCCACTTTCAAGGATGATAAACACAGAGAGAAACACTTTATTGGCTAACACACACCTGTTTAGGCTGAAAAAACCCCCTTTGATATCATCAAGTCCAACCAAGGCTTAATGTCCTTAACCCAGGGCTGCCAAGTCCTAAGATGCCACATCTACATGTCCTTTAAATCCCTCCAAGGATGGTGACTCCATCACTTCTCTGGACAGCCCGCTCCAATGCTTAATACCCCTTTCAATGAAGAAATCCTTGCTAATATCCAAATTAAACTTCCCCTGGCACAGCTTTAGGCTGTTTCCTCTCATCCTGTTCCCTGGGAGCAGATCCCAAATCCGCCCCCCCCCGGCTGTCCCCTCCTGTCAGGGAGTTGTGCAGAGCCACAGGATCCCCCCTGCTCCCCCTTTTCTCCAGGCTGAGCCCCTTTCTCAGCTCCTGGTGAGATCTGTGCTCCAGCACTTCACTGCACAGCGTTCTGTGAGCAGCTGGGATGTAGGGACATGTTGTTAGAAAAACAAATCAGGAGGGGCATCACTCAGTGTTTCCTGGTTTATCCTGCAAAGCCACAGAGGAAAACAACCATCTGTCCTCTTTTCTCTTGGTGGATCACGCAGTCCCACTCTGTTTGCCTCCAGTCTGAAGCCAGGGAAGCTGTGAGCCCCAGTCCCTGTTCCTACACTCGGTGTCACCTCGGGCAGATCTCTTTGTGCCTCCGTGCCCCTCCTGCCCCTCTGTGGGTATGACACTCTGCCTGCCTTTACTCTGGGGGAATACTGTTCATTCCAGGCTGCAGGCTCCGGCACTAAGCTCTTCAAATGCTTATTTAAGAGAGATTTAAAACCAGACAAACAGCACCACCCTTCTGCACCATTAATTTAGAAATTTTGTGGGTAGGAAGAAACTGCTTCCTGAGGCAGCAAGGTGTTCTTGCCGTTTAATTGACACAGTCATCTGAAATCCAATCTACCAGACAAAGCAAAGGAGGAATATCATTTGAAAACTGTGTGCCAGTAAGAGAGAGCGTGTGGAAAATAAAGCAGGTTTTTTTTTGTTCCACTTCATTCCTTTTGCATAATGTTGTATCCTTTTGACAAGGCAGCATAATAAAGCTTAACTCCCTCTCTGCTGTCCACCCTCCAAATGCTGACTTAAAAGAAAACTGCAAAGCTCTATCTTTAGTGTCAAATGAACAATGGGCTCTCTTCCAACAAGAAGAAATGAGCTGATTTTGAAAGAGTTCTAGAGAAAAGTGCAAAATGTTCTTACTTCTCATGAAATAAATATTTGAATGATAGTCACTTGGCTCATCCTGTAATGTGTCAGTGCAGACTTTGCACTCCAGGTTTATATAAAATATTGGTTGGGTTAGAGAGAAAGGCCAGAAAGCCCATATTGCAGATAAGAAGAGACAGGGATACCATAACATGAAGTACACTTCAGAAACAGTAACTAATTAATATTTCCACCACAAGATGGTATATTTCATCTTATCTCACTGACAAAACTTGGCCAAAGCTTTCCAAGCAGGCTGTAGGATTTGGTTTTCACCAGCCTGGGAAGTTCAGTGCCTCAGGCAGCACTGTGCATTTCACCAAGGAGCTGCAGGGACTCACTCAGCACAAAAAGCAGGAAAAGTGATTTATCCTACAGGGTGAGGGAGACCCAGCAGGGCTGAGATCAACCAGGAACCTGCCTGAGAAAGCTCAAGGCTTGAACCAGAGGTTTTGCCAAAGCTACAAGGGGTGAGGAGTTGTCCCCACAGAGACAGGGACATATTGGATATTATCTTCTTGCCTCTGGGATCCATACTCCACTGATTATGTCTCTTTTCTTCTCACTTCTATTCTTTATTAAGTTGTTCAGCATGGAAAAGACACTTTGTTTACAGTGTTTAGGCTGCTGCTATTGTTGCTGAGAGCTTATGGAAAAGTTTGCAATACTTATTTAAAACATGTTCTGGCAGGCTAAGGAGCCGTAGATTTAGCATTTTTGAAGGAATGCCTTCATTTAACCCACTTCAGGGTGTTTGGGAGGGACACCACCAGTCTTCTCCCCGTTCCAGAAAACAGCCACTGGGTGAAATGGAGCTTCCAATACTTCCTTCACAATGGGATAATGATGAAAAATCCCTCATATATTTTTGCTCGTTCCCGTGCCCAATGCCAAAGTGATAATTTACCTGGATGTGCATAATGTCAAACCATAGATTTGCCCTCAGCAGCTGTCATAGACCTAGCAGCTCTGCATTGTCTCAGTTACTCACATGTCTCCCAGTTATTTTCCTCCTCCAGTGCAGTTGCATATTTCCCACTGATGATGATCTATCGAGACTTGGCACACGCAGCTGGGAGAGGGAAAACAGTCTTAGAGGTTCAGGCTTGGGGATAAGGCTCGGATGAATCCTCCTCAGTTTTCTACACTTTGGAATGACTCCTGTTTCAGTCAGCTGTTACAATGCTGCCCTGCTCCTACAGGTAGCAGGAATGCATGGAAAGTGAATCCACAAGAAGTTCAAGGTGGGCAAAAAATGTTCCATGTAAACCTGTTTCACAACCTGGACTGATATTTTAGATGGTTTTTAGTTCTCACTACCTACCTTCTGATACAGCAGTGGCTGTGAAAAGTTGCCTGAAAGATGGAAGAGCCACAAATACGTGTCCAAAGCAAGTTGCTTCCATTAAACTTGAAGGCATCTGATATTCTGGCTTTTTCACAAAGCTTAGAATTTGGGATTCTTGCTTGTTGAAGCAGAGTGACAGTTAAATGTAGCAATGTATCCTGTTTGCTTTTAGTGCTTCTGAAATTGCAGCCTGTGAGTAGCTAGCATCACCTTGAAGCTCCTGCGGTGGTGACAGTGATAATGTTAATCTGGCAGAGAGCAGCAATGTAAACACTTCTAACAATGCTCATTGCCCTGGGAAGAACTGGAAGTGGAAAAAGGATTTTTTTGAATTAAGGGTGTGGTTAAAAAAAACTTGTTCTGGAAACCCAGGCTTCTATCTGCATCTGAGGTATGATTCAGTGTTGATGTGGCAGTGAGATTTGCCCTAAGCTCTGTTTCCAAAGCAATGATGTCTGGAAACTTTCCACAGGCGAGGTTTTCTGCTGGGAGGTGCTGATTCCACGGATACAAAAACCTTCCGTACAGGAGCATTGCCATGTCTGGAATCTCCTCCAAATCAAAGCACTGGGTGCCCCTTGCTCTAAGTCCTGACAGCCTTTGTTTAGGGACAATGTGCTGCTAAGAGCTCGATTGGAAGGCTTTGGTTTTGATTGCAATGCAGCATTCCTGTTCCACCAAGTCCCACACACCCACCCCTACCAGTCCAGAGGACACCTGGCACTCCAACACCTGGCCACCTAATTAAACAGACACTGAATCAGGAATCCATACTCTCCAATTTCTCTTAAACCTAGTGCTGAAGGCTGGGGTATAAAATGGAGGGCACAGTAATCAAGAGGGATTAAAGTTGAATTATGTCATCCCTGTGGACCTGGAGCAGAGGTGCAGAGGGAAAGGGGCTTTAAAGATTGGTGGCATCTCAGCCAAGCAGCAGACGTGTCAGGGAGTCCATGCATTTACTGGCAGCTCCTCTGAAGCTTGGTGAAGAGGCAGGCAACTGAGAGGAGAAGCTTCAGTTACCATCCCTGGATCCAGGCTGGACACTGGAGAAAAGGATGAGATCAGGATTACAGAAACAGCACAGACTGAGGAAAGGCAGAGCATGTCAGGCAGCGCTTCCCTGGTGTTTTTCCATGACCTCACCAGGCTCTGCTCACCTTCTGAAGCCCAGGAGGCATACCAGGGAGTCTCACTATCTGTGGATCCTAAAAACGGGCATGCACTTTGCACTGTCCTGATGAAAAATACCCCTGTGCCAGAGAACTGGACCATGCCTTTAGACTTGCAAGCATCCCACAGTAGCTGTCTTTTTTCCCTATTGTATCCTACCACCAGCTGCTGCTTGAAAGCTGGAGTATTTTCCCCTCTCTCTGCCTTTCCAGCAAAAAAAAGTTTTCATTTGTCAGTGGACTTGCACTGGTTCAATATTCTTTCTTGTTACACAAAGGCTTGTTACAGGTTTTCCTAAACCTTACTTTAGAAAAGATTGAGGCTTACATGATGCCCAGAGCTGTAAATGCTCCTTTTCTTACAAAAACACTTATTTTGCTCAACTGCACGTATGTGGCTTGTTCCTCTCTGTCAAGGGGACTGCAAAAAAACCCAGAAGTTTTGTCAGCTCTCCTTCCTCATCCACACTGGTCAACCCTTGTCTCCTCTAGCACTTCATGCGGCTGCAGAGAGAGATTATGAGCACTGTCAAATTACCTTTGGAAAATTGAATAAATACAGCAAGACCCTGAGTACTATTAAAAATATTTTTCACAAAGAGAGAAAAATAACACAATGGAAGGTCACTTCCTGAGTATTTCCCAACATATGGCAGTGAAGCAATGATGCTGATCCTTATGGGGGCAGCTGAGGCACTAAATTTTGGTTCCATTGCAAGGACAAGTGCTGCCTGGCAGAGTTGAGGCAGATGGATGGTGCAGGACACAAAGTTACTGAGATGCACTGGGCATGGAGAAGTGGGAAGGGTGGGGGTCCTGCAATGACAGGCTTAGTGGGGACCATGAACATGGAAAGATAGGACAACAGAGGATGGAATTAGAAGGTGGGTGAAGCATTGTAGCTGTTTGGGCAGCTGTGACGCAGTCCATAAGGAGCATGGATGAAGATATTCCCACCCAGTTGTAGAGGAAAAAAAAAAAACAAATGAAAAAAATCTTGCTAACTTCGCATGTGCACACACAGGCATCTTGCAGTGTTGCTGCAAGAGAAATTTCCTGATGAACAGCAATGTGTGACTAAAATATTTGTGAAGTTTCCCCCAAAGCAGCAGCTCTTCCACTGGCGCAGATCACCACTCCTCCACTGACTGATGGGTTTACCTCCCTTTGTCCTCCCCTGAAATCTGACCAGAGGCTCTGGCCACTGCTCTTTGCTGCTTTGTTGTGTATTCAGAGGTGCAGATTTACAGGACTAGGTTCTTTGAAATCCCATCCTTTGGTTCCAGTGACAAAACAGCCTGGAGCATTTTTGATTAGGAAGGTGGTCCTATATCCCTCCATAAATAGCTAGCTGGATCTAACTCCTTAATGTTTCTAACCATGATTGCAGTGACATGAGCTGCACCTCATAAATCTGTGAAGCTCTGAGAGTTATTGCTGCTACTATCTGGAGAGAGAAAATAAAAAGCCTGAGGAACCTCCAGGAGCTGAGTGCATACATAATTTCAGAAGTGTGGCTGACAACTGGAGCTGCTGCTGAGCTGAGTGGGCTCACCTGGCAGGGCTGAGAGGTGGTGTGTGGAGCAGGATGAGTGGGCTCACCTGTGTCCCAGCTCTGCCTCCTAGGATCGAGTGCTGCTTAGCCCAAGGACTCAGCACATGGCAGGACAATGCAAGCTGTCCTCCTTCTAAGTGGTGTGGCAGGAAAAAAAGTGTATTTCTTGACAGAGAGCTATCCCTGACTGAGCTCTGCTCCACTCCCAGAAGTGCCAGGAGAAGGGCAGGGTCAGTTTGATCTCCCCATCCCACCCCTGCCTCAGCCAGCCACCAGCTGCCCCTTCTCCCTCACCTTGCCAGGCTCCCCAGCTCTGCCTCAAGTGCTGAGAACACGTGGGGTGTGCTCACCCTCCTTTGTGAGCAACAGGAGTGGAAGGGTCTGAGAGGAAAGCTCTGCTTTTCATTCTGCTCACATTAATCTTTACAGGGTGGTGACAGGAGCTCAGGAAACAATTTGGTGATGATCCACAGTCACAGACCAAACCCATACCCTGCTGTCTCAGGGATGTCATCTCCACGGTGTCTAGGGAAGGGAAAAGCTATGAAGTACTTCTGTAATTACTCGGGTCACCAAAGTAGCTGTGCATACGCAGAGGATCCCTGCTCTGCAGCAGCTGTTTGGCAGATGGAGATTAAGTGTAAACATCAGAACTGGTGAAATAATAACAACAACCACAATAATTACAGTAACAACTGCAATAATGGGGGTGTGGAGGTGGGCGGAAAGTGTTCATAGGAATTTTTTATTTGGTTTTCTCACCAGACTTGCCTGTTTAGGTCATGCTCCAGCTTTGCTTATACAGTGTGTGCATAACACCTCAAGAATACTTTTTTTTTTCTACCAACCCATGCACATAAAACCCTTGCAGGTTGCTGCTGCTGTCCCAAGATCATTGGCTGACCCGTGCTGGCCAATGTCTCTGTTGTTTCTGTACACTCTCCCAAGTATAAGTGCCTCTCCTCTTTTGCATTGATATTGATCCTTGCTGCAGGACAGGCTAATCTGCAACCCTGCCACAGAATCCTGGGTCTTGGTTGGATCCAGGACCCTGAACCAGGTACCCAACAGTAAAACTCAGTACAATTTCCAGAGTTTAGGGGTTTGACCAAAATTTTCAGGATCACTGACTATGCAAGCTGTGTTACAGACCAAGGGAGTAAAAAGTCCAAAGCCAGTTTTTTGTGCCTGGGTATTTTGGTTTCTGCAGTCTCAAGCCTCTATCATTATAACCTGTTGAGAAATGGAGGTGGGCTCGGACAGATTGATTTAAAAATAATTATAATTATAATTTTATATATATATATATATATATGGTGTTACATTTCCTTTAATTAAAATCTTGTAAAACACACCTCTGCTTTAAATATGGTCTTGAATGGTTCCTCCTAACACCATTGCTGTTACATCCCACCTGCATCTTCCTGTTGGTGGGCAGGCAGTGTGACTTTTGAGAGTTTCAGTCTCCTTTTCTTAGCATGGAACGATATTCCTGGCGGCACAAAAAAAAAAAAAAAAAAAAAAGAGGAACACCATACATTCCACTTCCCAGACTGCTGAGTTTGAGATCACTGTTCTCTGGATTGCATTGGCTTTAATCTGGATGCTTTTTAACCCCATCATCCAACAGACAGCATTGTGTTAGGATGTATGGGATGGCTCTCAGATTACTAGGCAGGCTGGGAAGGATCTTTTGGTTTGAACTTGCTGCATTATATTACTCTGGAAAATAAGAAAAATCCAAGATTTGCCCTGATTTCACAGAGGTGTTGAACGATTGTGGGTGCTTTTGATTTTTTGGCATGGTGTGCTTTTAGAAAAAAAATGAGGTCGACCCAGAGTTTCTGTGAACTAGATTTCTTCTTCTTCTTTTTTTTTTTTCCGTTTTCTTTTCCCTGATGGAAAAAGAAAATTTCCTTCCTTCCCAAAATTAATTTCTATGCAGACTTTATGACCCTCAGCATCTTGCTACCTTGTAAACTTGATGGCTGCAGCACATTTTGCTGGACAAGTTGTTAAGCACACAAAGGTCCCCTACAGAAAGTTGTGCAGTGTCTTCATAACCCTGGGACTGGATGGGAGAGAAAACACCAAGTTCACCTCCTAGAAACTGCCAGGGTGTGGTTCCAGAGTTATTACTCTGGCATTAGAAGGGATTTTACCTGCACTGTAGCTAAGCAATGTGAGAATTTGGGTCCGTGTCTCACAAAATCTGATTTTCGATACATCGTGGGGATTCCTGAGATGTTGTCAGCCAAGTCCTTTATTTATGAAGTTTTCAGCTCCCTTGATTATTTTAGCTTATTATGACACAGGTGAGGTTAGGCTTTTTTCCCCCTTCTTTTAAAATCAGAAATAATTCCCTCTCCTTTCACAAATAAAAGTGTTAAACTAAAGGTTTAAAAGGGGTCTACAGCTTTACATTGTCACCCTGCACTGCCTCATTTCCAAAGCCCAAATATCTTCTCTGCTCTGGCTCTGAAGGGCAAGAGTAGCAGTTCCTTGAGGCTTAGATAATTTCTTTTCCTTCATGTTTGCTGATACTGATGGTTACATTACAGAGAAAGAGCTGCCTGTTCCAGAGGAATGTGATGTTTGGCCAAGATTTAATTTTAAAACTGAGCAGGCAGGAGAGCATCAAACCTAAGGACAACGATGAAACCAACAGCGTTGGAAAAATGTCCTCAGAATTTAGGAGGAAGTGGCAGAAGTCAGAAAAACTCTCTTCCCTGAGAATGAGACTGAAGGAATGGAGAAATGTTCATTGTGATGGAGTTAAACTCAGGGCAGATGGCTACTTACAATCCAAGAGAAAAACTCAGGAGGGAAATGAGTGTTTCTAATGATTATGTTGGTGAGGAAAATGCTGAGAAAAGCATCCATTTGTCTGAATTTAAGACATAAGGGTTGTGTGGATCTTTCTTTACCCACCCTGCACGAGGAGCTGAATCTCAGCCCAATATTTGTGCTTGGACATCTCTGCTGGCACACATGGGTTCTTTCTGCATGCATGTATAGGTGAGAATTGGATCTCTCGGTACTGCTAAAAAACACAGAGGCATGTGATAACTGCAGGCTCCTGGCAGGATGCTCCCTCTCCAAAGCACATTCCTGAAGGTTCAGTCGGTGCTGCTAGGGCAGCCTTTTGTGTGTTTGTGGAGGAACTGCTTGGTATTAAGTACCTAAACCCTTGGTGAGCTGCTTAGGGGTGGCATAAACAATGTCATCTGGAGATGACTGTTCTTCTCCTCCTTTCAGTCCAGAACAATTGGGCTAATAGATGAGGTTTCCTGGACAGATGAGTGTGACTCACCCAGCTTGATGGACAGAAGGGAGGGGAAATGAAGTAAGGGGCCAAAAATAGTCTTAGAGACATTGGCTTGGAAGGAAGGACAAAACAGGGCACAGACTAGAAAATAAAAGACCTACAGTGATGTGACATTAAGACCATCTGGACAATGTTTGGCAGCAGTTGAAAAGCAAACAAAGCCCCGAGAAGGGTTTCTAAAAGTGAGGGGAATATAAACGACACACAGATGGGCAAGGGCTCAGAAAGAACTGAGCTCTCCTCATCTATCTGCCTTGGTGCCTCCAGTTGTGAAAAGGGGCAGCCCAGAGGCAAGGGGAAAAAACCAACCTAACATTCTCTCAGGGCATAAGACAGTTTGAAGAGAGAGATTCCACCAAATCTTGGCTTGGTTTTCACTTAGAGAAGCTCTCTGAGAGATCTGGCTGAGACAAGGGTGTTTGAAAGGCAGGTAGCACAGCATCACTCACCAGCTATGCAACTAAGTCCCAACAATAATAGGAGAGCTCAGGGTCTGACATGCAGAACAGTGCAAATGGACCTATATGTTTGCATAACATCTGCCAAAACGACTGAGGTTGCTAGGCGCTACTGCCAGAGAAGTGAAGTAACAGTGATTGGATCAAAAGTGGTGTAAGGAGAACCTCAAAGCCTTGAAATCCTTTGGGAAAAAAAGTAACACTTTTGGGGTCGTCCTTGGTAGCTGCTCTGGCCGTGAGAAATGCTGTAGTTCAAGGGAAAGCAGAAGCTGCTGCCTGGTTTTCTGAACTGAGTAAGGTGGTTTCTTACAAACCCTTTTTTATTTTATTTTATTTTATTTTATTTTATTTTATTTTATTTTATTTTATTTTATTTTATTTTATTTTATTTTATTTTATTTTATTTTATTCTGAAGAAAATCCCAAAGCAGAAGGTTTGCTGGAAGGTTTGCTGTGCTTTCCAGGTTGGTGGCTTGGAGTTTTTTTATCCCCTGCCTATCTTTTCCTTAAAAAATCCCAAACCACACCAAACCCAAAGACATTCTAACTGCAGCTTTTTCAGGCTGTGAGTCAGAGAGATAAGGAGAAAGAAGGAATGCCAGGGGAAAAAAACCTTGTTTAATTCCTTGTTCCACTCCCCCTGATAACACTGATTTTGATCCAAGTGCCACAGCAACATTGTTGGGAATGTTTCTCCTATCTCCAGTCCAAAATTAGAGTGAAGTAACTTAGCTGGCAGGCAGCTAAGCTTTGTTTTGGCGAAGCATGTCTGTGTAGACAATCATGGTTTTGGACAGCAGCTGAGGATATGTGTCCTTATCCACCCAGACTGATGGATGGAACAGAAGTTTTCCCACCCAACAATTCCAATAAAGTCTTGAAAAACACCACTGCTACTGAAGTGGGCAGGTGTCATTCTGTTAACAGCAGTGTCTTTGGACAAGGTGATGGTTTGCCATCAGTCCATATAATGTGTCTGTGCCTCCTCCTGCTGCTCAAAGAGCAGGAAAAAGAATTATCAGCTTTGGGGTAAGACATACGGTTTTGTGGGTTTCACTGTTTGTGTGCTACTTTGTTTTGTGTGTGTAAAACAGGAAATTCCCCCTGCCCCCTCCTTCTTCTGACTCTCTTTTTGTCTCCCCAGCCCTGGTTTCTGGATCCTTTTATCACAACTGCTGCAAAGTTCCTTCTTATCTAAATTGGCTTTTGTGGTCTTGCATCTGAACTCCCAGCACAGAGGAAACAATTCATTGCAGGAACACAAACCACAGGGCTTCAAACTGTTGATTTTACACTGATTTCCCTGCAATTGGCAATCAAATCCCTGATTCCTGACTTGGGCACTCGCAGTTACTAAACTCACAAGAAATGGAAGTAGGAGTTGAATTATGTGAGGGTATTTAGTCAGGGGGATAAGGGCTCATTAATTAGAAACTAATATAGGTGTAATTAAGTGTTCTGCTTCCATGTAGACCTTCAACACAAAAGGGTTGAGGGGAATGTGATCTTTCCAAAAGTGTATTTTCCCCAAGGTTTTCAGGTTCTCTATCTGTAAACAGAGTTGGGTAGGATGGTTGGGGTTCAAGAACATGACCAGCTAATGATGGAATCACAGAATCACAGCTGGAAGAGACCTTCAAGATCATTGAGTCCAACCCATGCTCTAACACCTCAAATAAACCATGGCACAAAATGCCACCTTAAACACATCCAGGGATGGTGACTCCAGCACCTCCCTGGCCAGACCATTCCAGTACTTTATCACCCTTTTCTTAAAACTCTTTCCTAATATCCAACCTATATCTCCCCTGGTGCAGCTTGAGTCTGTCTCTGGTTCTCTCAGCTGCTGCCTGGTGAAAGAGAACAACCCCACCTGACCACAACCACCTTTCAATAATCGTAGAGAGTGGTGAGGTCACCTCTGAGTCTCCTTTTTCTCCAGAATGAACAACCCCAGCTCCCTCAGCTGTTCCTCATGGGGTTTGTGTTCCAAGCCCCTCACCAGCCTTGTTGCCTCTTCTGGATGAGCTCAAGCATCTCAACATCCTCCCTGAACTGAGGATCCCAGAACTGGACACAGCACTCAAGGTGTGACCGCACCAGTCCTGAGTCCGGGGGAAGAATGACCTCCCTGCTCCTGCTGGCCACACCATTCCTGATCCAGGCCAGGGGCCATTGGCCTTCTTGGCCACCAGGGCACCCTGCTGGCTCATGTTCAGCCAGCTGGGGACCAGCACCCCCAGGTCCCTTTCTGCCTGGGCACTGTCCAGCTACTCCATCCACAGCCTGTAACGACGCAGGGGTTATTGTGGCCAAAATGCAGGATTCACTTGGACTTGGAGACACCTGGGTCCAGCTGAGCTGTGGTAACTCAGGGACAAACAAGGGACGTGCTCACAGTGTTCAGAGAGCCAGGAAATGAAATGCTGCTCTGGGGCTCTCTGTGATGTCAAATCCACAAACTGAGCCTGAGGAAAATGAAGGCAGTGAGTTTGATTATCAGCAACCCATTCAAAAAGAGAAGAGTAAAATAATCCTCTGATGGAGGTGCTTTATTTAAAAAGTCAATTAGCAAACAGGAAACCAGAGAACAGACCTGGAAGAGAAATCTGCTCCATGGCCATGCCCCAAGGCTAGTTCGAGTTTTTCAGGATGGATGTTTGTCTAATCTCTTCTTCGGTCCTCCAGAGGTGGAGGTGTGATACCTATGCCCTGGGGCTCAGCTGTTCCTGCTGCCTGGATGTTTTGTTTCCTGAAGCTGGAGCTAATGACCTTTTCCTTCAATTGACAGCATAATTTTGTGTCCCATCTGCAATGGAAATGGGATGCAGGTTATTCCATTCTTCCTCAGAGCAGCTGAGAAACAGCTGATGACATCTCTCAGCTCCCTTTGCTGTCCTCTGAACTGAACAAACACCAGGGTTTTTCAGTCTTTGCAGGTCAGGATTTCCAGTCTTTCAATCTCATTTTCAGTCTCTGCATTTGCTGCAGTAGACCCTCATTTTTCTTGGCATCTGATGCCCACAAAATTACCAAATAAGTATATTACATGCAAAACCTATGTGCAAAGAAGCAGAGAGATTTCAGATATGCTAGACATATGTATGCCTGTATCCAGACATAAATTGTCTGCATCACTCTTGATTTACATGTAATTCTTGACCAGCTAGTACCCCAGATATTTTTATGCTGTATTTGTACAACTGATTATTCCTTCCAGATTGTCCTCTTTTTTTTTTTTTTGACACCCTTAATTTGCTTTCTTAATCCTTTTCCCGGGTTAATTTCCTACTTGAGATCAGATTGAATTCCTCAGACAAATTTTCAAAACTCACAGGCCCTCTCACAATCTACAAAGTAATGAACAGGCTTTCAGATCTCTCGAATCAATAAAAACATTGAAAAGAAAATTCTAAACGCAGGATTTATCTGAATGTTGTTGCAAATTGACATTTTATTGTGCCCAGGTAATCTCTGCTTCACTGTGCTTCCCTAAAAGGAAGCACACAGAGAAGTCTGGTTTTTGCCTTATGCAGGAAAATGGAATTTGAGACATCAGAGATATGTGTAGGGAAAGGAGGCAGAGTTTGGAGGCAGACCTGGTCGAGGTTTCATGTTGGCTTTGGGTCTCACCAAACTCGGGAAGGACATCAGGAATCTCTTCTTCACCAAGCAATATAACCAGGAATGTGACTCTCACAGGCTGCCAGACTATACTGACTCACTCCTCAGCATTGAAAAGAGACAAAACTTCTAAAAGTATTATTCCTTCACTTTCTTTTACTACTTGACAGTGGTCCAAAACCTTCCTATAACACTCATCAGCAATTACACAGACTGCCCAAGATTATCTGTTACCATGGGTATTTCATATGCAAAAAACAGGGCTCTGTGCTCCTAGCAGCTCCTGTGAATTCCTCTGATTCTTGAATCCATTCTTGTTGCAACAGCCAGAGGTGGAAGGGCTCATATAAAAAGAGAAAAGGTGATAATGGATGTGTCTGCATGTCCTACCAGCCAAAGATATGGGCTAAGACACATTTATTACTGATTCTTTTAGCTGCTGCTTTGTTATATAAGAAAACTCCAACTTTCTCAGAACTTGAAATGGGTTTACTCAGGTTCAGAACTTCTTTTGCTGTGGCACCTAAGTTTTATCCCACCTTTCTAACAAAATGCACCAAGCTGTAAATACATCTTGCCCTGCCGATCTGAAATTGTGTGGCTGATTCAGCTCCAAAGTACGTATTTCACTTTAGAATTTTCTACCACATGGAACAGCAGTTAAACCCCTTAAAAAGTTAAGTTATTTCCAACCGGGTACTGACTTAATTAAGTGCACTTTGCATGCATTCAGGTGTGTTTCCAGAGTCCCAGCTTTGGTGTATGCTGGAATTTGTCTCCTCTGGGCTTGTAAATCACCCCCCTGGTAAAGCATGTAGGCAAGATTCCTGTCCTTTATAGCAATCCAGGCTGGAAAAACTGCACTGTGGTGTTTCTTGGGAACCTGCTTGATGCCAGCACATCTAATTCTGCATAACTTCCTTATGTCACATGCCGTGCAGCTGGAAGAAGAGGCTAGAGATACAGGAAGGACGAATAAACCCTATCTAAAGTTTTGTTTGAAGTCATCCAAAATTTTCTTAAGGGCTGAGACAGGATGTGCTGCTCCTGAGGGGAAAGCTGCCTGGGATTCAGTGAGGAGAAGCTGACCTGCCCAACAGGAAAATGCAGCACTGTCCACACCTCTGGACAGAGAAGTCAGGTGTCAGGAGACACCAGGCAGCCAAAACCAGCACGGTTTGAGTAAAGTTTTGCCTCTTTCCAGTGGTTTCCAGCACAGAGCACTGTTGGCACAAACTGGAGGCCACCACCCCCCCACACCAGTGTGGATCATGGTTCCAGTTCATTCTCCTGCTAGGGAGAGGATGTCAGAGAGAAAGGGATTTCTTTGAACCCAGGTGTTTTCTGCCCAAAATGGACAACATGATTTCTCCAGCTCATCCTGTACTTCCCAGAGAGTGCTTCCTTTGCTGTCCATCCCACTGTTTGCTGTGGGATTTGGGCTCTTGTTTGGTTGCTGGTTCTCTTTCAAGGGCTCTTACAGTCTTGATGGTGTTACCCTGTTTCAGATATCCCCCAGACTCAAAAGAAAAGTCTATTCTTGACTCCAAGAGGTCCAAACACAGCTGGGAGGTTTTTAAGACCACCCTACAGTCATGTTTTAGCACTGCCTCTGCACCATGTCAGTCACCTCTCAGCTCTGGAACTACAGGTGTCTTCATTGAACCTCCTTCCCATTCCTCCAGGATATACTCAGTCCTCAAACAAATTATTTAATTATTTCAGGCCTCTTGGAGACCTTATTTACTTTATTCTTACAGCATTTTTTATGGTGGAGTTTGTGCACATTATGAGATTTCTTTAAGTTTTGTTTGTTTTGTTTTGTTTGGCTGTTTTTTTTTTATTTTGCTTTTTGGTTTTGTTTTTTGTTTTTATCTCAGAAACTTATGAGAAGATGGGCATGCTTTGCCTTCTATTTCATAAATAAAAACACATTATGGACCTAGATGAGACAGGTATTAGCCCATCCCTGGATTTCATGGCCATCTCTCTTTACAGCCACCAGGCAGTGCAGAAGGCAGTCAGTGAATCCAGCCTTAAGCAGGAGGGATGCCTACAGCAGAGCAAAGGAGATGAAATGGTTTCTCCCCATGGAGAGCAGGTTAATCCCCAGGCTATTCTTCCTGTCAGCTTTTTGGAGACAACTTTTGGCCAGGCAGAGGGGAGGAAGGCTTAGTGTGTAATCTAGTAGCTGGCTGTCCCCCAGGCATCTTTTGTGTGATCTCCAACAGCTCTTGTGTGCTGCCAAACCCTACCCCTGCCACCATGTGATGAGCTCTGAACTGTGCTAGCATATTTCAGAATCAGGAGAGCCCAATCCCATAAAAATAACTAAAAAATAAAACAAAACAAAACAAAGGCAGACAAAGCCACGTGAAGAGAAAGGATGCAGTGGTGGCATCCTTGCAGACAGCAAGTGAAGGTTTTCTTTGCCATCTACTTGGGGGTGATATTATCTGACCACATAAGGAGTGGTGAAGGTGAAAATGAGGCTGAAAAATCATGTAATTAGGCAGTTTTCTTCCTGTGCTAAAAACTAAATTAAATATAGACATTAAATAGTTCGGTTAATTGGAGTGCCACAGTGTAGTCTCTTCTCATGCTCTAATTTGTGCCATGTTAAAAGTGGCTGCTTCTTCCACCTCTGCCTCCTTATAAATAAACCATATGTTTTCTGGATCAACTCATCCAATTATATCTTAATTGTTTTTAGGAGCACATCTCCTTACTACATTAATTGTCATACAAAGATTTGTACACACAGGGTCAGATTCCCACTGGTGATATTTTAATTATTATCACTGTGCAAACATGGTCTTTAATAGCTTATTAACACACCAGAGGGTTTAGCAAACTTCTATCAGCAAACAGATACAAAGCAGGATGTTTTCTGTCAGGATTTTGGTGACCTCTTTGATAATTTCCTTATAACATGTCTGAAGAACACGGGTAGAACACGGACAGGCCTCAGAAGCCTGATTTGGATATTGGAATGCATCTGGTGATGTATCTGACACCACTGCTCCCACAAGGATGCACAAATTACACCTGGTGAAGAGGAGGGGTGATTGTCTCATTTTACTACAGCTGCATTCCTGAAGTGTGGAGGGCCACATAAGAAGTACAGAGCGCATTTAGACAGGTAGTGGCAGATTTAAATAGAGTGAAAAAACAAACAAACAAACAAATAAAAAAAAAAACAACACTGAAGAAGGTTTTGGTTTCTGAGCTGCCATTGGCATTCAATGGGGCTTATCCTCCTACATCACTTTCCTGCTGTTGAATCTGCATCTCTCACGTGTGTATTTTAGTACCGTCCAATAAAGTGTGTGGTGAAAGACAGGGAGAACACAAGAGATGTTGGAATTTGCAGTGTCTTACCTATATTACAGATTAATAAGCCTGGAACTTTGTGAAAAAATAGATATTTAGATTTATTTTAGTTCTACTGGCCATGTGACAATTTTTACATCTGTCTTTTTTTTTTTTCTTCTCTTTTTAATTGTTCTCTTATCGAACAAAAAGTAGCAGGAAAAACTAACTCCTTTAGAGTCAAGCAAATCTTTAGGTTAGAACAAAAACATTTATCTTTAGGTTAGCCTTGAGTTATGAAAGTACACTCATAAGCAGCAAGAGTGTGGGTAAGAGACATCACATTGAAACAAGAAATGGCAATGTGGTATTTTGGCAGTAGTGGATCAAAAGTAGGCTTCCTGCTTCTTGAGCTCTCTCTCTTCATCCTAAAACATGTCTTTCCTACATTTTTAAGGTGCTCTGATTGAGTAGGTTTTGTGCTTTCATGGATGGGATGGGAGAGATGAGGAAGATGTGGAGCTCTGACACACAGGAAGCCATGCTTCCCTCCCACTCCTTCAAGCTGTGTAAGCAGTGAAAAAGGGCCAAAAAAAAAAGGTCAAGCCATGCTTAAGAGAGGAGCAGAACATTGGTGGAGCTGAGCTGGGGCTCCGGTTCTTTGGTACTGCTCTCTCTTCCTCCAGAATATTCCCTGGGAGAGGACATCAGTAAGGAGGACATCATGTGTGAGCTGCAAAGACAACCTGAAAAGAAAATGTAGACTGACTCCTCGTGTCTACATCCAGATAGAAAGAACCAATAGCACTTGGAGACATGGACACTTGCCCACTTTCACTGCTGTTTCCCCAGCCAAGACAGACCCATCTCAGGCACTTTTGTCAGGTCTGGCTTGGACAGAGGCGCCATCTTCAAAACCCCACTCCTGTGAAAGGATGCTCTGCAGGACTGTGTCTGCAATTCAAGCATGCAAATACTGGTTCCAGAAGCCACTCACTGGCTGGAGGAACTGTGGGTGATTGTATAATCCTCCTGCAAGGGGAGGTGGTGACGCTGCAGGTGGGGGACATGTCTGTCTCCTCCAGGGGTAAGTGATGGACTGGATGGTGGCACTGGGGAAGCAGGACAAACCCAACACCTCAGCTCTTTGCTCCACCTGTGAGTGCTGTCCATGAGGTTATTTGCTTCTTTGGTCCAGCAGCTCCACACTTCAAAAGAAAAGGAATATTGCCCTGCCCTGTTCCAGTGAAAATGAAAGGAGAAGGAACCAGGAACGTGTGAGGTACTCAGATCCTGCTGTGGAGGCACAGCAGTGTTATGTAGAACTGGGCTGCAACAGGAGCTCTCACAGCATCTCATTTACTCAGCTGGGCTAATTCTTCTCTGGGAGCACAAAGGAGCCTTATTTCAGGTGGGGATCTGGTTTTTGAGGTCAATACCAGAAATTAAACCTCTGACAATCACAGACTTTGCAGCCAAAGAGAAGAAGATGCCAAAAACCCAGACAGAGGCCTTGGAGAAGGGAATCTCGAGGAATAGTGGTTCAAATCCTTCTATTCTCTTGTCTACAAAGCCCCAGGAACCTGAGTGCTTGTTCCATCCTGCTCCTGTGCCATTCACAAGCAGAGTGGGGGGACAGGTTCAAGCCACTTGTGAAGACATCACTAAGCACTGAGGGTCAGAGAGCACCATGCACAGGTTTTCATTGGTAATAGGTGTGAAGCAGTTTGTAACCTGACCCCAAAATGCAGCTTTTAAGCAAAACTGAAATCTGTGATTAATATTAGTGATGGACAATGTGCCTTGGCCCAAACTGGCACAAATGGACACTTTAATTTAAGTACATGTATGTGTTTATATAGTTGTATTTCTATTTCTATTAAGTTATCTTTCTCCATCTTTTCTTCATATTTGCTTCTCTGTCTTCCTTCCCTTCCTTGTCCCCATAAGCCCTTGCCACAACAGTGCTTTTTAACACTTGTGTTTCTTCTCCTCTTGCAAAATGGTGAATTCTGATGGTTGGAGGTTTGATCAGAAAATCTTAGTAGCCTTGCTGTCATTTTCAAATCCAACTAAACCTCTTGGGAACCTAATGATTTTTTGAAAAATAACAGGATTTAAGATATTAAATTTCTGATTCTCTTTTGGATAGGACACATAAATTGCATATCTTCTAAGTTCCATGAATTGATGGGCCAATACCATTCCTAATGAGAAGCACATGGGTAACTGCAATGACAGGAAAGAAAACTAGCTGGAGGAAAAAGTGTTTTAATCTAGATTTTGATCTCAGCCTTTCCCCACTGTGATCATTTGAGTTTGTAACACACACAGTATCTTTCAACTGGGCAACTCTGCAGTGCTGTCCCCCTGTCATGAACATGACTTGAGTCTTCACTGATCTTCTGCACTGTTCCAGACTCTTTCACATTTCGAAGATAAAAATTGAGGCTTCAAGAAGAAAAGCTAATCTCAATGCAACTGCAAAAAAAAACCCCCAAAAAACAAGACAACAACAACAAACAGTAAAAACACAACCAAACCCCCCTAAACAAACAAACACAAAATAACCCCCACCAAAACCCCCAAAACAATCTAATGCATGATTTTGTTTAAAAACTATTTGAAAGAAATTGCAGCTATGACGAGGAATTTTTTATTGTTTTTCACAGCTAATTCACAAATAATCACTATCATTTGCTGTGGCAAAACCAGCAAAGACCACTGCACAGTTAACAGCACACAGAGATAATTATGTCCTTGGTATTCACAAGTTAAAATCTTGTACCTGACTACTCAAGGTACCTGTTCTTCATTCTGAACTCTGTTTAGATGATTTCTATCTGCACCATATTTATTCCCTTAACCAAAACTTATTTCTACTTGATCAGAGATTTTTGCTGTTGCCACTAGAGGTCCATTCACCACTACAAATATAGAAGAAAGAGGCAAGCAATGCATTTTCTTCTCCAGAGTTTATTTATTTAAATCACTGTTTGGTGTTAGTCTTGGGGTAATGATCTGAAGGATGATGATGGTGGGCACCTTATAGCAACAGAGTTGAAGTCAGACAGTGCCACTGTTGTTTCAGGGTGTGTACAAATTCTCTTACTGGTGGCATCCTTTTGGTTTGGTAATGGACACTTCTTGGGATTTATTTTCTGTTTCCTTATTTGCTGCACCCAGGTCTGCATTGCCCAGATATGAACAACTGCTGTGTGAGTACACCTGTAATAAACAAAAAAAGGCAAGTGTTCTCATCCTCCCCCAGAGTTTCACACTCAGTTACCACAAACTGCAGCAGCTTTTTTTTCAGCCTGGGTAAGATGAGAGTCCATCTTTTTGTTCCCTGAGCTTTCCTGCTCCCTCTTTCCTTCCTCCTGTCTTTGTCAGAGTCCTTGTGAACGCTGCCTTTGCCCCGTTTGTCTTTTCATCCCCTCAGCCTCCTCTTTTGCTGTGACATCCCAGGGTGTCTGTGAGGTTCAAAACACTCTCCCCACTCCGGCTGACATTAAATGCAGGCTTTTTCCCCATCAGAAACATGCCTCTGCTCAGCTCTGGAGAGAAGGAACAATGCTGCTGTGTAAAGGTGGGGTTTGCTCCCTCCTGACTTTATTCTGTTGTCTGTAGTAATCAGGAGTGAAATTCCTGCTGGTTGCAGGACTGAAACTCATGGCTTTTGAAAATCTCCTCC
This sequence comes from Cinclus cinclus, assembly GCF_963662255.1. Taxonomy (NCBI): domain Eukaryota; kingdom Metazoa; phylum Chordata; class Aves; order Passeriformes; family Cinclidae; genus Cinclus; species Cinclus cinclus. The sequence goes on from NC_085084.1 coordinate 4,889,610, forward strand.
TTGCATCCTTTGGATCTCTTTTCCTGAAGGACTAAAATTAGAAGGCAGTTACTGAACCCCCACCAGTTTTTGTCAGGTGGGTTTAACAGCTGTCCTGTCTGTCCATCCTTTCCCCTTCAATCTGTGTGGATGATCCAGCTGAGCATAGGACAAGATCAGGTCCCACCTCAGGAGAAGTGGTGGGAGGAAATCTCATATGGAAGAGAGGCTTTCCTGAGGCACTTTCCCTTGCCTCTCTCTGGAATCAAGACATGTCAACAGCACAGGGCTGGCTCTTGTATTTGTCACCAGAGCCACAGTCTGGCATGCCCTCCCACCCCACACTGTCCCCATATCTGTGCCTTTTCTTTCCCTGGACTCACTCCTTTTCTTTTTTGTCTGTGGACCATAAAAGCTTGGAAAAACACTTTGGAGAGACAACTCATTTCACTCAAGCTGCCTACCAAGCCCATATATCTCAGGAAGTTTAATTCCTCATGTAATCTCCCAGTAACTGGACTGATTGAACAAAACATCATTTTGAATTAATCAGTCAATGACCAACCAACCTGTGGGCATTTCACAACTGAATTTTCAAATTTCTTATTCCTCTGCCAGTTGAAATTGGTAAGGAAGCTTAGAACTGGTAGGGAGGTCACCTCAGGATGAATGTTTTCATAATTTATATTGTGTACAAATAAGGAGAGGCTGTGCCCTGCATGGAGACCTCTCACTTGGCTGGCACAGAAAATAGTGCAGATGAAGCATCCCTGGCAACGGGTGATCCCCAAGATGTAACTCAAAGTTCCTAGGCAGATGTTGGTGTCTTGTACCCTCTGTGTGATTGTACACAGCTTTCCCTTCCCTTCCCTTCCCTTCCCTTCCCTTCCCTTCCCTTCCCTTCCCTTCCCTTCCCTTCCCTTCCCTTCCCTTCCCTTCCCTTCCCTTCCCTTCCCTTCCCTTCCCTTCCCTTCCCTTCCCTTCCCTTCCCTTCCCTTCCCTTCCCTTCCCTTCCCTTCCCTTCCCTTCCCTTCCCTTCCCTTCCCTTCCCTTCCCTTCCCTTCCCTTCCCTTCCCTTCCCTTCCCTTCCCTTCCCTTCCCTTCCCTTCCCTTCGTGCCTGGAGGTGCAGTCACAGTTTACTCTGGTCATGGGACAGATGACTTGTCACAGCACTGTGGTGGACAGATACTTCTAATATTTCTGATTTTATTTTGGCTCCTAGTTTTTTTGGTTGTTTCCTTCCCCCCAATATCCTAACTCTTTGAACAAGACAGACCAAGGGTGAAAACCACCTATTATTTTCATATCAGCCCTACCTGAAGGGTTGATGTCACAGCATTACCAGGATAAGACCTTTTACACCTTTAATCAAAGATTAATGTGCTGTTCTGAAGAGCTTTTGATCTAGAGCAGTGTTTCTCAGTCTTGTTAACCCAGCCTGGGTTAGATTACTGTGATTTTCTGGTTTTACAAATTTCATCACGGCTCAATTCTCCAAGGGTGAGCAGAAAGATGTTTTCCAGCTCAGGGATACAGCACAGAGCTGGAGAAGTGTAAACCTGGAATGCAAGTAAAGATTAGGGGATGTATCTGCAATTGCCGGAAGATGAGCCAAAGGAATACAAAATTTATCCCACTCCCCTTCAATCTTCACTCTTTTCAAATGTGATTTTGGATATTGCACAGTGCATAAACACCTGAACAAGACAAAGACTCCATGGAGGCTCCTGGTTGTGCTTCTCAGTGGGAAGGAAAAACTCTATGGCAGCACTCTTTTTCCTATTTGGCACTCCTTGGGAGAATTTTGGCTTTGCTCTTCACCTGACCAAAAAGCCACAAACGCAAACCAGGGCAGGCCTCATGAGGTTTTCCATGACCAATGCAAAAATGAGAGGTGGGCATGCCTTTGTGGGCCTGTGTGGACATCAAAAAAACACTCGCTGCTCTGCCTTGAGCCACGCCACTAATCTGTGACTTAAGGGCTTTTTGAGTCATGGAGGTAAAACCAGGCAATTTTCCTGATCTGGAATGATAATCTTCTTTGCATCCTTTGCTCCATAAAAGCTTGCTAGGAATGAAATGGTGAAAAGGTCACATCTTCCTTCCATGTGAATCATGAGGAAGGGGGGGGTTACCCCAACAGGGAGCAGCCAAGCGAAAGGACAAGGACACTTGTCCTGGCACACTTTGTTTTGCATCCAGAGGTTTAGAAGAAATCCTGCTGGCCTCAGTGCTGGAGCTGTTTACTGGTTTTAGGCTTGACAGCCTATTATTAACTGTAACAGCAGAGAACACCATCTGTCTGCTCCTGATATGTTCCATCAGCCTGTGAGTTGGGGGTTTTGCTCTTTCGAGGGAAAAGGTTTAATTGTCCTGATTTAGTGGAAGATCTTGAATTATCATATCTAAAGCAGAAATTTGAGCCCTCAAACATTTTTCTTTCTTTTGTGGCCTCTTGGTATCTTGAGCCTATTTTCTCTTGACAGCTTGCTGCTTTTGCTAATCATTTGCAGGCAATGGAGGAAATACAAGAAGAAGACAAATAGGATGAGGACAGAGTGGGATTTCAAAGATTTTATGGCACATCATTAGCTAACATGCCTAGCTTAATTCGTAGCACTAGTTGTTTCTTTCCATTATCATGTGAACTTCCATTTTCTGACTTTACTCTCTCCAAGTAACAGGACTAGATCTTTGTTTTGTTTATTATTTTTTTGGGGGGGGTGTGGGAAAAGCATTTTTTTGTTAAATGAACTATTGTCTACAGTTGGCTAAATTTGGAGGATCTAGAACCTACCAATGTCTGACAAAGTACTGGTAGACTGGATATCCTTGGGATGAACTTTCAGGTAAATATCACAGAAACTGGAAACATTATGAATAGGTGTTCTTGGTTTAAGTGAGATGGAACAGTCTTTTTCCCTGTGGAAAGGAGCTATGCTGGAGCAGTCCATGAAGAACTGAGGCACAGGAGAAGGACTCACCTTGGAAACGTTTGTCTCCCACAGGATGAGCCCCAAGGTGGAGCAGGGTGTGAGGAGAAAGGAGTAGCAGAGGCAATGTATGATGGAGTGACCACCAGGCAGCCCCATTCCCATCCCCTGGTGCCACCTGGGGGGAAGGAGCTAGAGAAAATCTGGAGTGAAGCTGAAAGAAGAGCACAAGGAAGGTGTTTTTAGGTTTGCTCTTATTTCTCATTGTACTAATCTGCTTGAATTGCAATAAAATGAATTAATTTCCCTAGGCTGAGCCTCTTTTGACCAAGATGGCAATTTGTGAGTAATCTCACACCCTGTCCTCAACTCAACCCATGACCCTTTTGTCACTTCATCTTCCCCCTTCGTTGAGGAGGCAGTTACAGGGAATATTGGTGGGCTCCTGAGAGCCAGCCAAGGTCAGCCCACCACAGTAGCTCAAATCTTTTAGTGGTCTCTTCTTTCAAGGTTAATGAAATCCTCATGAGCACTGAGGGTTCTCTTTTGCTCTGCACCAAGATGAGATGAGGAGGGGGTACTGGTTTAGAGGTCAGAATTCAGGCTGGTTTTGAAAATTATATACTGCATTCCAGAATAAAAATCCCTGAATGAAAATCCCTCCACCTTATCTGCAGGGAAGATGCTGCCCCTTGGGCACCTTTGCTCCCCACTGTGTTTGTCAGCACGCTGAGCACTGTGCACAGCTGCTGTGCTGCCTCAGTACAACCCCAGCCACCAGTGTGTGGTGGTATTGCTTTTGGAAAAAAAAAAAAAAAAAAAAAAAAAAAAGCCAAGAGAAACTTCCATCAGTGAGCAAGTGTGGGTTTTTATCCTTGCAAAATGCAGAGTCTAGTAGCACAATGTTGATTTTTACACACACACTGGCCCCAGCCCTCCTTTTTTTTGCTGGCACTGGTGCTGCTGGATTACTCCTCCAGCCCTTGCATTACAGGTGAGGGATTTTCCAGCCTCTGTTTAGGCAGCAAGGATGGATGGTGTCCACTCCCAGCCTCAAAGTAGGAATAAGAATCCCTGAGGAATTGGGGGAAGGAAGGCTTGGGGGACAGCTGCCACATTTTGGAGGTGACAGTGGCACTGCCAATTGTTCCCTGGTGGCTTCTCCCCAGGGTTTGCACTGTGTGGACCTGAATCCAGCTTATCATTAATTAACAGCAAATTAATTATTTTATACTGGAATAATACTTCACTGTTCCCCTAGGAGAGTCAGACTGTAATTTGTTACATTCTTAATGCAGTAAACATGAAAATGAAAAGAGACAGCTGATATTGTAATTATAGTGGGACTGGATAGATGTCATGAAAATAAGGGATTTTTATTTTCTTTGAAGGATTGAAGAAAATTTAGACTTGCTTTGTAATAGTTAAAGGAAACAAAAATAAGCCCTCCACACTCTGCATTGGTATGAATGAGAACTGAACACTGTGTGACTTTACACAGAAAATGAGATGTTTTACTTTTAAAATTGATATTTGGAGAATCAAAACCAGATTTGGGCCAGCAGGACTGAGTATTTTTTAAAGTGGTATTCTTTTGCCTGGGTGGTTTTCCAGAAGACAATCAACAATGAAAGGAAACAATCCTCCAACTTTTTACCTGTACTTGTTTCTCTCTCCATTAAGGTACTTCCCTGGAACAGGTAAGGAATGGATTAGTGCTAATTTTTGGTGGGATTGTGATATATAATGAATTAATAACAGCAAAGTAAAATACCCGGGCTGTGTGCTGAAAAAAAATAAAAAACAAAAAAAGGGCAAGCTGCTCTAATGGTTTAGGGAACTGCAGTCCTAATTTGCAAATGATAAGTGAGGGTGATACAGTTCACATCACTATCACATCCTCTTGGGTAAGGTGCCCTTGAGGTGTTCAGGCACTCTGGCAAAGTGAGCTGTGAGACCTCAGAGGCTGCTCCCAGCCCAGCTGGATCTATGGAGGAAGGGGTTTGTGGCTGCAGACTCCTTCTGGTACCTCAGAAATCTCCACCTGGGGTCTCAGAGATTTCCCAAGTGGAGGAGCAGCAGCTCATGACCTGCTGGGATTTTCCAGAGAGGTGATGCCACCAGGATGCTCAGCTGCTCAGTGTGATTACCTTCCCTTGGGAGAGACAGGTATTCATTGTTGTTCTTGGCCTGAGCAAGCAGCTCCTGAAATGATTTTTCAGGGCAAAAACCAAAGAGACACAGGTCTCCATGCTCCAGGACTGGCTAGATGAGGTGTGATAGCTGGAATGGGTGAGGACTGTGAGACAGAAAACAGAATTGCAGCGCTCAGGACTTTCTGCACTTTGGCACTGAAGTGTTACTCCTGCTTTTCAGTCAGGCCTGCCTTTCCATTTTTCCACTGGATAAGCCTCACTGCTGCCTGCCTGCCTGCCTCCTTGCAGAGCCTGTGGAAATGAACCTATGAACCTTGAAGAGGCTACTCGGGCATTAAGGAGTTTTTGTGGAAGTCACTAATATTACCCCTATTCGATAGTGCACAGTTCATCAGAGCAGAGTGATTTTTTTTTTTTTTTTTTTTTTTCAGCAGAAACCTGCAATAAGGCAGCAGCTTCTTCCGGAGAGAGCTCACACATTTCAAACATTATTTTCAAGACATCAATGGTAAAACTATTTGTTGTGTGATGCAAGCCACAAGCATTAATGCAGCTGCCACCACTGTCATGCTGCTGGTGAGTCACTGGTGAATGCCACTGTAATGACATGGTGAGAAGCTACAGCACGTCCAGCTTGCTGAGTCCTTCCAGTGCTCTGGGCACTGATGTATATTTTGACAGCAGATCTCCTCTCAAGGCCATAAATGCCACTGCACCCCAGACTTTGTGAGTACAAAATGATTTTTTAGCTCTCCAGGCCAGTGGTCACCTGCACTTAGAAGAAAGGGCAGATTCACGGTATTTGTAGAAAAAAGTATGTTTATCTGGGTCAAGGAGACCACCACACATTTAAGTCCTACTCTGATTTTGTCTTCTGCTCAGAGCAGGAGGGTAGCCTCATCCTTGGCCCTGCTGGGGCATAAAAGATGCAAAGAGCACAAAGCTGTGGTGCTATGACCTGTGAATTCATGGATGAACTCAGGGATGAGCATCCATCTCCTGGAAACAAAAAAGAAAGCAGCCTCTGTGGGTGCAAAACCAGCAGTGTGCTGGTTTTCCAGCACTAGGAGTAGGTGTGGAAGGAGATATTTGACACTGACCTCCAAACTCAGCCTAACAACTGGTCCTATCCCAGTTTTCACAATTCTTGCCATTACCACGACTAAAGGCAGGCAAGCCTATCAGAAGGGACCTCAGAACATCATCAAGTCCATTTTCTGGGCTTGGAAGAAGGCTCAGTTGTGTCTAGGTTATTCCCAGTGCATATTTTCTTGACCTGCTCTTAAATACATTCCCTGGCAGAAGCCACACCTTCTCTCCCAATGCCTCATGGCTGCAGCATTATCCAAACTTCAACACCACAGCTTGAGCTCATCACCCCTCCCATTGTGGAGATTTCAATTTTTTTCTGACTCTCCTTCTTAAGTGTTTTTAATTCTCTGTCGTGTTCATCTTGAAGCATTTCACAACCTTTCTCCCAGTATGGCACTTTCCAGACTTCTCACTATTCCCACCATGGACTGGAAATTATTTCCAAAATGGGACACTGCTGCCATGCATAGAAATTAATTGCTCTGTGTGTATGTTGTACTTAAAAACCCTATTTGCACAACTTACAACCTTACCTTTTTTTCCTTGCTGCTTTTCTCATAGCAGCAAGCCACTGCTGCCTCCTCCTTGGCTCTGCTGGACCCTGGTCAGTTGTGGCTCCCTGTTTCCCAGGCTTTCAGGTGCTGGAAAGCCATCTCCACAGTTTCCACCAGGAATCTTTTTTTCTGCCTGAACTTCATCACTCTCCAGAGAGCTGGTTGTGAAGTGCTGCAGGGCAGGGGTGAGTTCTAGCAGGTTGCAGCTGCCTGCCTGATGTAGGGCTCTACCCAGCCCCATCAAATAAGCAGCTCCATCTCTGCTTTAGCATGCCATGCAAAGCAGACAAAGGTCTGAAACTCTGATTTTTATTTCACTTTTTAAAACCAGGTTTAAAATGGTGTGCATTCTGCTCAGCCTAGCCAGTGAGGAAGCTGGGAGCTGGCTTGTGTTTACCAATAGCAAACAGACCTGGTGTGGTGGGAGCTTCCTGATTCCCAGTACAACTTCCACTCAGCATTAACCACACCAATTTACCCAGCAGCTGTGACCAGAGAACAGCTCATGGTCTCCAAGGAGCTCACAGGTGGCTTGGAAAATAAAATGACCCTGGTGTGCCTGAATCTTTTCCATCTGCATTTTGGCATTTTTATGGAGCTTCCTGGGGGATGGTTTGTCAATAGGGGCTGACCATGAACCCAGGGCTGCTCAGGTGGCCAAGAAGGCTGAGAGCCCCTGGGCTGTCCCAGCCCTGGTGTGGCAGCATCCTTGGAGGGATTTAAAAATGTGCAGATGTGACACCTGGGGACAAGGTTTAGTGCTGGGCTTGGCAGTACTGGGTTAGTGGTAGGACTCACTGATCTTAAAGGTCTTTTCCAAACTAAATGATTCTATGATTGCCTGAAATGTCTCATGAATTCACATAACTCCTGAAACTAGTGACTTTCAAGGGAATTGCTGGAATTGCAATTAAATATAAAGAAGTTAGCAAGACAGGAATTTCTCCCAGCTGTTGTGTGCATTGAGAGATGAAATTTGGAAGATGTATGTTACAGGGCACTAACATTATGCACCTTGTTTCTCAGTCTCGACAAGCCTTTAGCATTCCCACCACACCACCAGAAATTCCACATTCTGAGGAAAGGAAAAGCCCTCAGAAACTCCTCACCAACTTCCAAAACACAATATCCATGAAAGAGAGTGCTTCCTCTTCATGGCTCACTCAGTAGAACTTTAATATCTACAGCAGACGCAGCTGCTAAAGAGAGAATGAGAGATTTAGAAAAAAGGGTTGCTGGTGTATGCCTGTCCAGTGTCTTGGTTTTGTTGGGCATTTCTTAACCACAGGCATAAGAATATGCATCACAAAGAAAAGAGCATGGAAGGGAGAGAAAGGAGAAGAAAGCTGATTATTTACTCCTTCTAGGGTACAAAAGGGGCTATTTTGATTCTGCAACCTACTGCAGTGCAGTGTTTTCGTCATCCACCAGCAGTTGTTCCTGTGTTTTCACTGCACTTGTGGTTTGCCAAATTTTTTTTTTTTTTTTGGGTTTAAGTGGAGGAAAAGGTATGTTCCTATCCCATGCAGTCAGACACTGTGGAAAATGTGACAGCTTACAGCATAGACCCTCTGCCAGTGGAAAGGAAAAAAGTACGACAGCATAAACCCCACATTTTAGTCTTTAGGAAAAAAAATACCCTTTAAGCTCTTGCTGCCCTGCTTCATGCTGGCCTGAGACTCTTCTCTCAAACCCACTTCAAAGCTCCCACTTTGACAACATTTACTGAAGTGACCTATCTTTCCCTAATATAGCTGAATTACCCTGATGCAGGAGGAGATTTTGCAAGTGTCCTCTGCCTGTGCTGGGCCAGAAGATTTAAGCACAAAGAGAAAAACAAACAAAACCCAGTGACAGTACTTCTGCATCAGTAACATCAGAAAGCACAAGCTGGCTCAGGGCTCTGCAGTGCCAGGACTTCTCAGATGAAAAATAAAATAGAAGGTTTTTTAGAGTCAAAAGGAAGGTTGTCAGACCATAGCACACCTATCAAGTCTCAGCACTGAGTAATTAAAAAGCTCTCTAGCTAAGTAACTTGCTTAGTTTCACAGTGAAAAAAAAAAAAAATTAAAAGAAAGGCAGAGGCAAGAGCTTATCTGCTCCAGATAAGTGCAAGATATCATTCCAACAGATTGTTGCTAGACCATCCCACCCACACAGCAATTAAATGGGACACATTTTAATGATGCTGTATCTTTTCAGCCGTGCTTTCAAGAAGATTATATTTTTTTTTTCCTCCTCTCCAGAGCAGAATGACCTATCTCATAGCTTCTGCCTTGTGAAAGTTTAGCTGTTTTGTTAGTTGAACCCCTTTGCTCCCTGCCATGTGCTGTCTACCCACCAGGTCACCCTGACCCCAGAGCCCTTTGCTCCTGGGTACATGTTGCAGGACTGCTGTGACAGCTGTGCCCCTTTGGCAAATATCTAACCTAGGAACCCAAAACAAATAATTTTCTACTGCTCTTTGCAATAAGTAAAGAGTACAACCCACTTTAAAACAGCTAAATCAAACTCTTTCTCTGGAGTGCTTCACCTTTGATAATTTATTTCTGAACTCTAACAAATTCCCAACTGACCCAATCGCTGAACCCAGGAAAGTAACCACTTCACTTACTGTTTAGTAAGAAAGTTCCTGGCAGATCTGCTGGACAGAACAGGATGGTGAAAATACAAACAGGCAAAGTAACAAATTTGTACTTTTTGGCCATGTCATAGTCCTGCCTGAACATTTTCATTTCTAGATTCTCACTATTTGAAGGCAAGGTGGAGATCAGGTTTGAGCAACCACAGACCAAAACACAACACCTGCTTTGCAGACCTTAGAGCAAAAACATTAGAGAGGATGGGTTAATACAGTTTAAGAGGGGACAAGGCAGGTGAAGTGGCTAACCAAATGTCACCCATCAGGGAAAGATCATCGCAGTTACAAATAAAGAAGTAAAGTCAAGTAAATTTTTACCACACTCCTGATCAATCGACTGTACACTTCAAAGACAAAGTCTGTGTTTTTTGGTCTTGTTTTGACCAGTGTCAATCAGCAATTGAAGAAGGAACAATTAGACTTGTCTAAAAACAACAAAATGTCCAACAGTTGTAGAAGATAACCCAAAATCCTTGGAAGAACTTTGTTATAGACTTGAAAATGAGAACTATTCTGCTATAAACAGAAAGAAATTACTTTGATGCATTAAAACAGGGAAACTGATAATGTTCAGACCATTTCCAGAGTGAGGCACCAAAGACAGGGGACCAAAGGGTAAGCTGGCATAATTCTAGTCAGAACCCATTGGGGCATCCTCCTGCAGCAGTCGTTCATCATTTTGTTGCATGGGGCTTGCTGAATGATGGTCTCCCTCCTGGAGGTGCTGGGCAGGCCTCCTATGAACTTTTGAGCTGCCAGATGTGGCCGTGCAGAGGCAAGGTGCTGGCTCAGACCCCCACTGCTGCTTCCAGCACAGAGCTGCCTGATGGCTCTGGAGGAGACCCCCCTAGCCCAGCCATCCTGCTTGACAGGGTAAGCAGCCCTTTCCTTGCCAGAGGGGCTGGGGACAGTCACCTGAGCTGCATAAGCACAGGAGTTGGAGACTCGGAATGAGATGGGAGGGGGGATTGAGCTCTGCCAATGCATTTCCCAATGAGCCTCAGCTGATGCTGTGCAAGAATTTTGGTGCTCGCCCCACGCTGACCTCTTCTCCCTGTGTGGTCTGTGTGACACACTGCCAGATGCAGCACTGCTGTAGCCCTTAGAGCAGCTCAAGGTTATTAAAAGAAAAAAGAAAATAAGGACAAAAAAGAAAAACTTTTTTTCTCTTCAAAAATGGGATGGTGCCCAACAGATACAATGAAAAAAAAAATTACACGGTGCTAATTTGTTGATTGCTTACACTGCCATGAACATGGCAGATTAAATAGCAAATTTATAACCTGACTGCATTCCAGCTGAAAAATCACAGTGCTTGGAAAAGAAAAGCCCCATAAGAGTGCTGCTGTGCTACTTAACTGCTTTTTCAACTGTTACGAACCACCTCCCAGCTTATTTTACAAGACATACATTTCTTTCCCTTTTCTGCTCCAGTTTAACAGGTGCCTGGTGCAGGAAAAGGAAATAAAGCAAACATGGAGGAGGACAGAGGCAAAAAGGTGGGTGGAAGCAGGGCAAAGGGACACAGAGACATTATTTGAACAATGCTCAGACTTGACATTTGCAGGGTTTAACGTGTGATAAAGGCTCACTCTTGGGAAGCAAGGGCCTCAAAAGGAAGGCAGTGTTGTTGTAGGAAGCAGAGAGGAAGAGGCCAGTGCTCTGATTCTTCTATTTGCTCATCAGGCTGGAGGAAATAAGATTTCCTTGTGTTGAAGGCCAACAGCAGAGAGTCCAGTTTAGCAGCAGGGAAAAAGCAGCAGAGAGGACTTGTTCTTCTGGTGTTTCTCTGGGTATCAGACTGGTTGCTCAGGAGGCCAGGATGATTCTTTGAGGACTGCAAGGTGAACAGGCAGAGAGAAAGCCTGAAAACCACTGATGCTGCACTAACGAGGGCACAGCATCAATTTAAAGCTTTCCTTTTATTCTAAAAATGTGATTGTGGGCTCCTAACGCCACTGGGAATAAAACCAAAATGTGGAAGCGCCTAAATACAACAAAGAGAATCTGTTATAGGAACAGCCTCAAATATGGAGGGAAGATTTTCAGTGAATGTCCCAGTGGGAGAAGTGGTATGAGCACTACTATTCCTTATCTGCATCAGCAATTCCAGTGATTAAATGGGAGGGTCAAGAGAAACTCAGTTTCTGCCAGTGAGGATTTGGCTTGCTTGTGGGTGGGACAGGAGGACACTAGAATTAATGACTCCTCAGGACCAATCAGTGTTAATTACATGCATGTGTAGGAAGGTGTTGACCTGCCTAGAGCAAATTGTTAGAGTTGTGACTTTACTTTGCTTTTCCCCACCTTCACCCCAGGATAAAAAATTGAGCAGCTCTTGCCTTTATTCTGGCTCTTGCTCATATGCTCCTTCCTCTGCAAGCTGGCTCTGCTGAGCAACCCACAGCACTGGAGATCCCAAAACCACATTTGTCTGCCCTCTTCATCCTGTTGCCTACAGGAGTGCCAGTTCTGGCTGGCAGGCTGCTCTGCCGGAATACTTGTGAAACAGAGAGGCTGTGCCAAGGAACAGGCAGTATGTCTGAAAATTGAGCACACAGATCAGTGTTTGGCCCTAAATAAAGACATAAAATGTATTATGATGTGTGGGTGTTAGAACTGATCCAAGTTTTCACATTCTGAAACCCTGAGGGGAATTACTAATCTATTTTCAAGGGGGAAGAAGAAGCAGGGGAAGATGTCCTTCTAAAATATTAATTTCTACGCACCATGATTAGCACCACATCCAGATGAGGGGTGCTCTGCACAACTCATGCTGGGTCTTGATTAGGAGTAGGTGGTAATTCTGGCAGTGGATTGAGACCAAGACAAGACCAGGGGCAACGTTCAGAGCCACCAGCTCTGGGTTTTACAGGCTGCTCTCAGAAGCAGCTGGCGGCAGGAAGGTTGTTTGATGTCCTAAGATTTTCCCTACCTGGTATGCTGGCAGTTCTGCAAGACAACATTTTACTAACCTCTTGGAAGACTTTCAGGAATTTCCACAGGAAACAAACAGGAGGCCAGGCCCTGGAGTTGCTCTGCAGCAAAAATGACATAAGGGAGTTTGGAAGGTTCACATCTGGAATTCAGGGAGGTGTCCCAGCAGTGGCAGCAGGGGTTTGCAGGGGTGAGCTGGCCTCAACTTCATGGCCTTGGGCAAATGGCTTCTTCTGTAAAGATCTGTGTGCCAGAGCTGTCTCTTAGCAGATACTGGTGTGGCCACTGACCCCTGGTCTCAGGTGGTGGCCCTGTGGCCAGTCTAACACACACAGAAAGGTTCTGGTGCAGAGCCCCAATTCTTCCCAGTCAGTGAGGTTGGGTTCATGGAAAGGAATGAATCCTTGGGCTTCTAAACACCCCAGTGGAGCTGCAAGGGGAGTTATTGAGTTGCTATCCACCCAGGTTGCAGTCCTCAAAGAAGGGAGATCTACAAGCATACAAAGCTGAAGGTACAATTAAGGCAGTGAAGGCATCATTACTGTAGCCTCACTTTAAAAAGTTTAATGGAACTCCACAATGGGTCCTTTGTCCAAAATTGCTCCACTCACTTGCTTCCTTTTTACAGCCAAAATAGCATGGCTAGACCTCAGGAGGAGATGCAGGGTGAGGGGTTGGAATTAATTTTCTTGGAGGACAGGACCCCTTATGAATGGGTCTCCTAACAAAAATAAGCCCAGGACATCCAGCACATGTGAACATCTTGGATCTAGGGGTGTAAGTGCATTCCAGGACATTTTTTGCAGGCACCAGTGCCTACAAATATGCAAATGGATTAGAGAGGACCTCTGCTTTACCTCTCCAGTGGGAAAGTCTGACCGATTGTTAGCAGCAAAGGAAAATGGAAGCCTGATTTAAGTGGGAGGTGAGACAAAAAAAGTGCATTTTTTGATTTTTTTTTAATGCTTTCCATGGTGTGGATTTCCTCAGAAGGTTTTGAGTAGCCAAGATGCAATGGCTGTAAGAACAAATGGAAGGTATCCCTCCTGAACTGGAAGCTGCCATCTCCCATCAAGCTGCAGTATGCTCCTCCTCTGCAGCAGAGTTAGCTAAGAATAAAACTCCCACAAAATATATAGCAGTTGAGTAAGACACATCCAGGCATTTTCACATTGAGTGTGGCTCTATCAGACATGGCAGACAATCAATTCTTACTTCAATTTAAGAAGTGAATAGCTTTTGTGGAAAAAATAAACAAGAAGAAATAGGAGTGGGGACAGTTAAGTGATCCCATGCTGATTCATGAACACCCATCCTTTCATAGCTAAGGAGTCAAGACTCCAGAAATCTGAGCCTTGGAGGCTTCAGTTTTGACTTCAAGACATCACAGTTACCATGGTGTAAAGCATGGTTCTCATGTGTGGGGTGGGGAGAGAGTGGAGCTCTTACTAAGTCAGGGAGAGAGGACCGTGTACAGCACAACAATTTATATTTACATTCCTTATCACCCTCTTTCTAGAGAAAGGCTGTACCAGATTTCTCCTTGTCTTCCAGGGAAAAAGTATGCAGAATCACACGTGTGTTAGCATGGGGCCAACCTGGATAATGAGCAATTCTCTTGTACTCCATCTTTATCCAGACCCTCAACTGTAGCTGTCTAAAATAGGACACATCCTTCTTTATGTCGAGACAACTGTACTGCATATCAAAACAAAGCCAGTGGCAATCCTAAAAGGCACATTCCAGTCACATCTGTCATTATCTCAAGCTCTTTATGCCACATTTTGCATGCCAAGAGGGACTGCTAGGCCTGCTCACTCCCCCACCAATGCAGTGGGGACAAATGTGGAAGAGCAAAATTGAAAAAAACTCTTGGGTTGAAACAAAGACAATCTAATAGGAAAAGCGAAAGCTTCATGCCTTTTGTCTTGTTGTGCAAACACTGAGCTCCCATAACCAACACATTCTTGTGTTATCAACTCTGCGTATAGCACACATCCAAAACACAGCCACAATCCCGGCACTGTGAAGAAAATTAATTGTATTTCAGCCAAAAGCAGCACAAAGGTATTGCCATACACTGGATATCACAGGTGATAAGTCCTCCAGCCTTAAATGTGCTCTTTCCATGGCATTCCGTGGTAAGTGATATTGCTCATGGTATTTTTCTGGCATAGGGTACTTTATATTCCCTTGAATTTACTCCAGGTACAAGCATCAAACAGGCCATCAAGACAGAGCAGGATGGCTTGTGACCCTTTGGGAACTGATAGCTTTGGGCTACTACACCACTGAGTAAATGGAAATTTATCTTGATGCCCTGTCTTGGAGTTCTGGTAGATGAAGAACATTATTGTGTTGATTAACATGGCCTTTTGTGTCTCTGAGAATTTCTTCATGACTGAAAGGGCTAAAATCTGGTTCCTCTGCAGGAGGCTGCCACCCACATTATGGGAGGAGATCAGAGCATATCTCTGCACCTCTGCTGTTCTCTTCTTGCTCAGGGTTTTATTTTTGTCTGTCAATAAATGTGCTGGGCAGTGAGACAAAGGCACGTTCCCCTTCCTGCTGCCCCTTTCCACAGAAGCAGAACACCTTTGGCTGCAGGAGAGTAAAAGTGAGCAGCACCTTGACACCTGCTCAGAAAGGATGAAAGGGGAGCACCAGTCAGATCCAGACAAACAGCTTCTGAATAAGAGACAAGTGTCAGGCAAGAGCAGTACAGAGGAACAGAGGAGAAATGGTTGGATTGCCAGGATACTGCAAGTTAAGCACTGTAGTGATGCCCTGGAGACCCAGCTGACTTCCCTCACACTTCTTTTGTACTTGTACTTGTAAAAAAACAGCTGAATCTTCACCACTGTCTTCTGCTCAAAATAGAAAATTTCTTTAAATAGACAACTTTTTGCCTTTTGCTCTAAATAGACAGTTTGTGATGCCTGTGAAAAGTTCTGCTGAATGTGTAACTTCGACATATATTGTGAAACATAATTTCATTACCACTGACGTGTGGTTAGAAAGAAATACCTCACAATCTATCCAGCTTAATCTGCAGCCACAATTTGTCAGACAGATGCAACTGCCAGATTTGCAGTTGCAGAAGTGAATCCAGATCTGTGTGGTGCAGTTAGACCTGCACTTGCTATTATGGTGATCCCAAAATTTCATGCATTTCCAGCTCCTGCAGAGTATGAATGCCAGCACAATCAAAATTATGCAGGACAGGATCAAATATCAGAACATGCTTTTCCCCCAGTGCTGTTTTATTAAAAATATTTTATTGTATAATAAAACTACCTAACAGTCAGAGAAGTCACAAGTTTGGGGTTAGAATTGCCATCAAAACAACCTACTCTCTTTCAGTTTGAATCCATTCCCCCTTGTCCTGTCACTCCAAACCATTGTAAATAGTTTCTCTCCACCTTTCTTCAGGCACTGGAAGGGGCAGTTAGGTCACCCTGAAGCCTCCTCTTCTCAAGGCTGAAAAAGCACAATTCTCTGAGTCTTTCCTCACAGTGGAGCTGCTCTATCCCTCTGGTCATCCTGGTGGTCTCCTCTGGACTGGCTCCAACAGGTTGATGTCCTTCCTGTGCTGGGGAAGAGGAAACCACGAAGGAAACCTGTACACACAGAGCAAATTAAGGATGCTGTCAAGAATTCCAGATGGGAATTCAGGGGCAATTCTTCATTGGCTGTTGGCTGTACTGATAGAACAGTGCTTTCTGAAAGCATCACTTCCATGGCAGTGTCTCCTCACTGGTTCACCACCACAGCTCTGGGCTTACCTGCAAGGCTGCCATGTGTCCCATGCTATTCCTTACCTCTGTGCAGCCTGCAGACTTTGCTCCAGAGCCAGCTTGCTCTCTTCTGTCTGAGTGGGATGTTGCTGAGGTCAGACTCGTTATTACACATCTCTGCAATGCAGGCATCTCTCAGAGCAGTCCTCAGTGCCTGCAACTCAGCACACACACATCTGCTTCTACAATCAGGAAGATGGAACACCAGAATTACCCTGTGGAGAGATGTCCACGATAGGTTTGGAATGCTGCTGTCAGCCAAGGTACGTGGAGGCATGAGCCTCTGCTGTACCCTACAGACAGCCTTTGTTGTCATGTTGTAATTTAGATCAGTTACCTCTGCCAGTTACAGCTTTATTTTTTTCATCTGCCCAAACGTCTTTTACCTGAACAAAAATTATGTCCCTAACAGCCACATAGCAACATGTCAAAATGGGGGCCTCTTCTGTTGTATGAGCTTCTTGGTGCATTCAATCTCCACGGGTGAGGATGCACCAGCATGGATAATCATCACCACGCAGTCAGAGATGCTGGTAGAAATGACCATGGTTTATCTAACCAGCTTAGCCTTTCCTATCTGAGTATTAAGATCTGCTAGACAAGATCTCAGGCTCCATGTGCTGTCAGTTTCCATTTAAAAGGAGCTGAACTTCATTGAATTTCATTGTGCTGATTCTTGCCAAGCATACCTAGTAGTGTACATCTTTCTCTTCCATGTTTTTAGTTAGAATTTGTTAAAATCCAGAGTTTTCAAATTTGACACTTGTTAGGCATGCTGTAAGTGTAAATCAGATTTTTCACTGATTCTAGGACACCACAGTATCTGAGGATCTAACCTTTTAAGCTGACCATATTTGCCCTTCTAGGTCTGCCTGAAAAAAAAAAGCAGATAGTTTTTCTTTCCATTTTGGAAATTCTGACCTCTCCAAACTGAAACCACTCCTGGGATAAACAAGAGTATTTCTTATGGGTAAGATATGACTTTTCCCTAACAGCCAAATTAAGATGTGTTATCTGATGAAATACAAGGCCTGATGCTTGCTATGTGAGAACAATACCTATTTTAAATACCAATTCATAACGACTTTACTATAAATCACTTGGACAACTGCAGTGTCTTGTTTTTGTTTCTGTATAAAGGTCAAAGTGCTCTAGTGAACAGAAGTTCTCTACAAATACTAGGAGCTAATACTCTCCATGACTAAATGCCTGGGAGAGAAAACACATCACTTAGAGCAGACATGGACAGAGCAGCAAAGTTTGTAAAAAGCCTGAGTCAGACTTTCTGATATGCCTG
This sequence comes from Cinclus cinclus, assembly GCF_963662255.1. Lineage (NCBI taxonomy): Eukaryota > Metazoa > Chordata > Aves > Passeriformes > Cinclidae > Cinclus > Cinclus cinclus. The sequence goes on from NC_085084.1 coordinate 4,906,997, forward strand.
TCTGAGGACAGCATGCCTGAAGGGCAGCAGAGGTGACACCAATGGCTCTTTGCCATCATCTTACACTGTATCTTCCCCGAAACTTTATCTCAGACCTCATCTTATCTAAAAAGCATGAAGGCTTATGACACTAAAAACATGTGCTCGTGTCTTAGTGCAGTCTTGAGCTACGAAACGTTTGCTGCTCAAAAAAAAACCAAACAAAAGGTCATACAAATGACAAAAACAAAAAAGGTCCAGTTTTGGTCTCACATATATTTTAATCTTCACAAAATTAATGTTTCAGAAGAAATATACGGGAGGCTTATAACAGCCAGGATTATTGGGGTGTTTGTTGTTTTATGGTACTATTTGGAACAGTTTTATCAAGAAGGCTGAACACCAAATTGTATTGCAGACAGCTTCCAAGAGCAACTTTTTGTTTTAAGACCATAAAAGGCAAAAATAAACTGCCTTTTTCTGTGTGATCAAAGACCCAGCATAAAAAGTGTCAGGAGGAGAAAATGCCAGTTCCTGTACTCCCAATGTGTGTATCTTGGACTTCTTCCAGTGTGGGAGCAAGATGGACTTTTATTTTTATTTTCCTTTTAAATGGGAGAAAGCTGCCAAAATACATAAGGAGAAGGATTAGAGCCAGTTGCTTTTTGTTGGTTCTTTGGTGGGAACCCTGCCAGGCAAAGCCTTATGCTGAATTCCCAGGGAATTTCACTCTCAAAAGACAGCTTCTGGATTTCCCTCATTTGGGAAGCCTTCCCTGAAAGGGATATTCATATCTAGGAATCAGCTCAATGCAGAATTGTTGTAATGGCAAATTGGCTGCTGTCTATTCAAATGTTGCTCTGCATAGCAGCCTTTGCTGTTTTGGTTTTTTTTTTTTGGTGTTTTTTTGGGTTTTTTATGTTTTTTTGTTTGTTTGTTTGTTTGTTTGTGGTTTTTTTTTTTTTTTGCTTCTTGCTGGTTGTTGTTGTTGTTGCAGTTGTTTTTCTTTTTTTTCCATTAGGTTGGTATGCCTGGTGTGCTGGGCATGTCTCAAAAGAAGGATTGCAGAGCACCCTGGGTAATCCAAATTGTGCTCCTACAAAAGCAGGAAGAGATGGCTGCTCTTGGTATCAATAGCTGCTAACACTGACTCTCCAGGGTCACTTGCCAAGGCTGAACAATTGGCCACAAACACATTATTTCTGTCTTCTTGGGGCCTGTGATGGTGTTGCAGCTGTTATCCTACAAAGGGACAGAGGGATGCCTCCTGCCACTTATCCACCCCATGCCAAACATCCTCCCTGTCCTGCGCCTTCCCTCTGCTCTCTTAGGTGGTCACATAGCTGCGGAAAAAAGGAATATTTCTAAAGGAAGCTGTAGCTTCCCAGAATCTTCTTGCTTGCCTACATAAGCAGAGGAAAAGGATGTGAAAATCAGACAAAAGATGCAATTCTGAGAACTGTTTTGACATGGCAACGGTTTTGTCAACTCAAAAAAAAAAAAAAAGCCTTGGCAGGGATCATATTTCTTATTTTTCATGTGTCAAGGAGAGATTTCCTTGAGGTTTTTCAATAAAATACTGTACTGTAGAAAGGCTAGACCCATGATTAAAGCATTAGACAGGGCATATGGATTTTTTTCTTCCTTGGAAGATAATTTTTACATGTCTATGTATCACTTCATGCCCTTATATTTCACTCTGTAAAATGGGTACAATAACATTTATATATTACAAATAAATTCTTGAGCTGTTTCAAGACATTCAGAGGCTGTAGTGATAAGAACAACAAAAAGTGCTAAGAAATAGCAGATTATATTACAGATACTGCACAGAAAAACTAAGCAACTTGTCAGACATTTCAGTTGGCTTCAGCAGATAGCAGAGAAAGAAAGCAAGAACATACATCATTGGCCAAGCATGAAAACCACATAATCCACTTTTAACCTACAAACTTCTGTGATTTTGAAATAGATTGTTTCTCTGTTCATTAGTGTATTAGTAGAGGCAGTATTTGTCTTTGCAATAAAGTCCAAATATCATTATTACTGCTGAACCCTGATGCTGAAATGTAGCTCTTTAAAGTTAGCAGTAATCATTTGCAATACAGTAAGCAGATGGAGACCCCATCAGAAATCAATGTCCCATTGTAATAGGTCCTGTGTGTCTAGACAGTCAGAGACAGTCCCAGCCTTTGAAAAGATTACAGGCTGAATAGACAAGAGAAACAAAAAAATGTGGAGAAGAAGCCAGCAGACCACAAATGAAGTGTTGTGCTCAGGTTCCCAGTGCTGGTCCCTGGTGAAACGGAGATGAGGATATGCCTGGGGGTGCTGTGGCTGAGCGCCTCGCACCCCACCTCCCACTCTGGGCACAGAGCAAGGACTGCTGAAGGGCTCCTGTTGCCACTGAGAATAACAATGAAAGAGAGATAACAGGATCATCCAGGGATTCAGCAGCAGAGGAGAGCTGACATGATATTTATCTGCTGTTTGCAGGAGAGAATCATATTTCTTTTGCACAGATGGACGTGCACACAATCAACTTATGAAGCTGCAAAACAAGGGTTTCTGATTTCCACCTGGGTTTACCTACTGATTACAGTAAAGTCAGAGATAGCTGTACCTGCATCTGAATAATTTTAATTAGCAAAAATTAATTAGTGCTTGTGTACAGCAGTACCTGCAGGTGTAGTGGACTTGCTTAAGGTTAGTTAAGGTCTAGTTGGGATTTAGATTCTGTGAAAACCGTTTGTATGATCTCCAAAATCGCTTGTGAATTTCATCCAAACCTGGCAATTAGTTTCCCCATAAGAATTGTGGAAATCTGTGAAAATCTGTGGGTTGATAGTGAAGGCAGAAACAGTGCTAGTATCTCTCCAGCTGCACAAACTTATCCCTCTGGATAATGGAGCTTCCATGCAGACAAATGCACTAGGAATTGGAGTTTCTTTTGTTCATTGACAACTTGTCTGTAAATGCCCTTATTGTATCTCATTTTAACAGTCCATTACATACCTCTCTTCTCTTTAACAGCTGTAGGGTTGAAAAGTGGGTAAATAAATCTGGGGTTTTTTAGCATATATGCTTTGATTGCGAGGAGTTATTTTTGATAGATGCTCTCTTTCCTCTTAGCATCTTATCCTGAAGCTTTGATAAAAGTCTGAAGTCCAGAAATGACCTTTTCAAAGTTACTTATGAACCAACAAAAATTAGTATTAAACTGAAAATGCATGTCTTGAACTTTCCTCTCTGGTCCAGGACTTTCCCCATGTAGTCGTCATGAATATACACTGATAAATCTGTCCCTGGTGGGTTCCTGAGGCTGGGTTTTGCTGCAGCCCCAGATTTAGGAATGGCCAACTCAGATGGTTGTAGGGACAGGCCTCTCCTACTGTGCATCCTGCCTGTCCCTGCCTCTTCTTCCTACCTGTCCCAAGCCTCCAGACATCCAGAACATCGTTCTGAATTCAAAGATCCAACATTTCTGTGGCTAAACTCCCCAGTCCCTAAGAATCCTGCCTGCGTCTGGCCAGGCATGCACCCACTGCCAGTCCATGACTTGCCCCCAAAGACTCTCCCACTGCTCCTTATGCTCAGGGGTTATTTCCCTGTGGTGATAAGAACAGAGACATGACACAGCCCAGGCAGATGCTCCTGGCAGAAGTGCCAGTTTCTCCCCCAGGGCTGGAAGCACGGCTGGCTAGGCAGGAAGAAGTAGCCTCTTCCCTCACTGAACCAATGTGTGTCACCAGGCTGTGCCAGCTGGCCTTGTCCAGGTCAGAGAGGCACTCAGCATTTTGTCCTGGCTAGAAAAGAGGAGCTGAAGTAGAGGGGTTTGGGGAAAAGGCAGCCAAAAATCTCCTGGGGATGCACAGCTGCCAGCTCCCTGCCTGTGAGGGTGGCGGTGGTGCTGAGTAAAAGGAACATTCCAGGACAAGGAAAAGCCCATTGTGTTTGGGGCAGTACCTGCATATTGCAGCTGCCAGAAGAATATGAATGAGTGGCAGTATCTTTTTCCACTGATCTGAACACAGAAGGCCTTCAGTGATTCAGTTTTCTCATCAAGAGGACGTTGGTCTGATGAATCATTGCTTGTCTGTTTGCAGTATCGAGGGATGTAGGAGCCACTGCTTTGCATGTACGTGATAGAATTAATAGATCAGATCTACACATCTACATCCAACTACAAAAATCACATCAGTGCTTTGGTTGTTCACCCACAAACCCACATTTGCTGAAAGCTTTACTTAGCAGATTGTACTATGGGGACATTGTGATTTCTTTTCTGAGAAAGACAAAACTATCAACATATTTTTGCTGATGTGCTCAAATGTGCTGGTCCAAACTGTAGATTAATTGTCCACAATGTTTCAGTCCAAGACTTAAACAAACTTCCTTCATTTTAGTACACTTACAGTTTCAACAGCCAAGTTACATAATATTAATCAAAACTTGGCATAGACACATTAAAAACACACTATGCCTTTTTTTCAGTGAGGTGGCAATTTACAACTAGAGAACAAGTGTCTGCATTCTGGCAGGTGAATTTGGGGAAACAAACACTAATTTATTGCAAGAATCTTAGTCATAGAGGAAGAATCAATTTTCTTGACCATATAACTTTCTATTTAAAAATATGCTTTGATTCATCTGGGTTTCAAACTGAAGAACAGAGTTTTCTTAATTAGGAAAGATACAGGTCTTATAAGTAAGTCCATTTTGCACTTTTCTTATTTGTTCTATCTCTGTGTACATGCAAAACAACCTGTTAACCACCCTTCTTATAAACTCTCTCTGATACTAAGGACGCTCTATGTTATTCTATTCTACATTGCAAATTCTCATTGCTGTGCGTGCCTGTGACCTTTTGCCTTCAGATTCAGCTGAAGTCCTCTGGGAGGTGACTGAAAGAAGAAAAAAAAACACCCCCCAAAAACCAAAAAACGTTAACTTGGCTAGATATAACAGTGGAGAGTCATTAAATCTTGGTGACCAGCTATTCAGTTACAGTCCATTTAATCATACAGCAGCAAAATAATTGGCAATGGCTCAAGGCAAACTAATTATTCCAGTCTGAAACTCGGCAGGGTAACAAGTAAACTGTGGATGAGGTGGTGATAGATTTTGTGCATCTGACAGGTCTGATCTGTGAGGCTTCTGACAAGGAGACTAATGACAATCCAGGAAGTGTTCTCTCTTCAGTTATGTCAAAAAATGAGGAAAGACTGGGAGCAGAAAAACATCTGCTGGAAGGAGAGGAAAAGACCACTCTCAGGAGGAAAAAGGGACACAAAGAAAGGCGGGCTCTTTACAAGCCTCAGATCTAAACCTTAAGGCTGCATGGCCACAGGGCACAGAGGCAGGCTAATTTGTGCAGTTTGCTGTTTCTTTTTTTGATGATGTTTTTCTCCCATACGTATTGTCTTGCATCAGCCAAAAAGTAATTAGGCTTTCTGGCAATCATACATGTCTTGGAAAAACCATGTGACAAGCTCAGAGAGCTCTTGGGCTTGCAGCTTGGGGAAAGAATTAGCTGGAACACTCTGGGTGTCAGCACCAGGGCTGGGAGGCTGGCCTGTAAAATCCCAGCCACAAAGGCTGTGGAGTGTCCAAGAGACAGAGACTGAAATCGCAGCAATGTTGGCTCAGCATGTTGGAACTCAAAAGGCAATATTTGGGTGAGTATTTGCAGGTTTGTGACAACACAGCAGCCTCTTCCTCTGCAGGAGAAAATCACACCACTGCTGTCTGGTGAGGCCCTAAAAGGCTCCAGGACACCTTAGGGAAGTAAACATTATTCACTTATGCAAAAACATAGTAGTCAGCTGTATATTGTTCTGGTGCAGGGTGGAAAATTCAGATATTCCTCACTAAGACCTCAAAAATCAGGAGATCTGCCAAAAATGTTTGAGGGATAGTTTTGAGGACAGAATTTCCTGGAATGGAGGTACAGAAGAGTGCTTCCTTTTTTTTTTTCTGTGTGGTAGCACAAAAGCTTTCCAAAAAGCAGAGAGGGGTATACTAAAACAGTGGAACAGCACAGTGGAAATTATTCAAGCGGAAGCTGTGAAGATGTTATCACATCTTGCTTTGTAAGGAATAACCTGGTGAGTAGCTGCAAATACCAGAAATTACAGTAGAATTTTATCATCAAGATAAAATGTTTTTCCACTGACCCTTAAGCAGAAGAGCTAATGGCAGAAGCCAAAGCTTCTCTCTCTGCAGCTATCTCTGTATCAGACATACAAGAAAAAGAGAAATAAAGTTTGAACTGCAGGGATGTGCTATATACAAGTGTTTATTTAAGTCATCACTAGAAATGTACAACAGGTTTGTAATCAAACTACTTGCTTTTCATTCATTGCAATTCTTCTGCAGAAACCAGAAGTGATCATAAAAATGATGTAAAGGTCCAGATTTAAACAAGACTTCAAACTTCCATGGAAAGCAGTGCCTTAGATTAAGTTCTCCATTCTCTGTGTCAGTGTCCCTTGAATAATTTCATCAAGAAAATTCCACCTCTTTCCTAGCTCCCATGGCTTATTACTCTCATGGTGAATTTTTTCCCCTCTGAAACCAGGGAAGGTATCTACAGGTGTCCAATTTGTGGAGATGGTCCTTAAATGAACTCTCTGACACATTTGTTTGTCATTGCTTCCCAGCACAGAGGCCTGGGGACTGATCTCACCAATGATGACTGATGTAAAAAGGGTACAGAGTACTTCTGCCTTTTCTGTGGGCATTTTTAATTAACCCTCCATCCCCATTCAGCAGCACACCTGCAGCTTCACCGTGTTTCCCTTCTGTAACAGAGCAATAATTTGCTGTGTTCGACTTCCCTTGCCAGTTTGAGCTCTGGCTGAATTTTTCCTTTGCTAACTACATTACTGCATGCAGGAGCACTATTCCTATATTTCTTTGTGGTATGCTCACTTTTTCCAACTCTCTCTTTTGCATTGGAGTTCCTTCAGTAATTCACTGTTTACAGGAGTTCTTCTGTTATGACTTCCTTTTTTTTTAGATGAAGAGTGTAGGCAAATTTTATGCCTCGAAACTGAAAACATTCCAGTACTCCTGACTCCTTTGCCCTCCATGGAGCACAGAAAGATTGTTGGCTGGTGCAGCACTGTGCTGTTTTCCCAGGAAATACTGAATTAGCTGGAGGAGGGACAGCAACTTGCATTTAAGTGTCATTTGACTGAGCTGCTGATAATCAGATGAAGCCCCTTCTGACAAAGGGGAGGCTTTCTTGCACAAAGGCTTGAGAAGAGAGCATGTCCTGCCCGTGCAGGATTTGCTGTGAGTCTGTACACCATTCTTCTAACAAGTTGGGACTGAGAAACAAAGAATCAGAGAGGTGTGCTTCTGAGAGCTGGTCATTCATACCTAAGAAAGGCCTAAGGCAAATTTATGGCCATGGGTGAGCACCTGAGGCTTCAAAACATGCAGGAGAAAAAGATAATTTTTTGGAGACAATTAGGGAGATGTAGAATTATGAACCTGAGCAACCAGCTGAGGGAACAGAGAAGGCTTTTTAATTGTCTTTTACTCTGTGCAGTGGACATAAAGACAATGACAGCTGACTGAATCTTGACTCCTAAGCACAGTTACAGTCCTGCTGCACTGCCTCCACGACAGAGAAGGAAGCTGAGGACACCAGTACAAGTGATCCTCACCTCTGTTTGACCCCCCTACCATTTCACTGAATTTGGTGATGGCAGAGAAAGAGCCTGAAGATAAAATGTGCTCACAAACTCAGTTGTTTTTTTCTCCTGCCAGCAGAACTGGCAATCTGGGTATTACTACCCTGAATTTCCTAAAAAATTGAACCTCTGGGAAGATTCATTGGAGCAGGAATTCTGCTGGAACACCAACTCTTTGTTATTTGTACTGCAGCAGCACTGGGGGTTTGGATGGAGTTCTCTGACCATTCTCAGCTGGTGAAACCCATGTCCTGATAAAGCAGCACTTGAGAGGGTGAGTAGCTGCCACCCAGGGTCACTGCTTGTAGCTCTAAGGTTTCACAGAGATCACTGGCCACTGGCAGTGAATCCAAGTAGTGAGACCTTGCCCAGCAGCCTGAATCAAAACCTGGTTCAGGCAGATTCCCTTCACCTGCCATTCCTTCTTTTTCACACCTACATTTTGTTCTGAGAGCAAACTTTTCTTCAGGTAGCAGAACACTGAATCAGCTACTTCACTTGGCAGTCCTCAGTACTTATTCAATATTTAACAAGCAGCATTTCATATTATGTTTTCTACAGTTGTTGCTTTTGTTTACCTCAATGGTGTAGTATCAATTAAATTATTTTGTCTATTAAGTGAATAATTAAATAAAAATAAATATTTTGAAGCATCATTCAAGAAGGAGTATTATTTGTCTTCTTGGGAATGTTAGGCAAGTATGCAACCATACAGATATACATTATATTAATCTTATTAACAACCAACATATTATTTATTTACTAAGACTGTGAAAAATTATATCATATTACATACCTGAAAATAACTATTCTTAACCAGCATGGATAACCTCAGTGAAAAAGAATTAAGAATAGAGAATTAGAATAGTTTGTATGAGTAGAGTCAATAATAATAGAATTAGAATTAATTAAGCTGTAATTTTTAATGGTATGGAAAACAATCACAAAGGAAGACACTTGAATGTCCTGTATAACCTAAAAAATCTACTACCCAAAATCTAAGTAACAATTCAAGAACTCCTTAATAAATACCTTTATCACAGAATCCATACTACTGGAGGATGTAAAAAGTTTTTGATCCAGATGTTGCTGTTTTCCCAATATCCGTACCTTAATTTATAATGGATAAACTGGGAACAAGCAAAAATTACTCATCCAATTTCTACATACATCTTGAGCAATCCATAATTATGATAGTTAAGAGAAATCCTACTGCTAGAAAAGGTTAGCTTCCTATCTTATTTAAGGCCAAATTAACTTAATTTTTTAAAATTCTCTAATCTATTTTATTGTCATATCAGGGAGACAAAAAAAAGATATTTGACCACAAATTATGAGGGATAAGCTACAATTATTTTATCCACAACTATTTAAATCAGATAAATGTCTCAACACTCTTTTTTTTCTCTAAAAGGAAAAAAAAAAAGGACTATTTTCTAGATTCCTGAAGAAAAATATTCTACTATATATAAGTTCTGTTCAACTAAGACAATTATCTGGACTCCCCCCTCGTGTAATTTAATAGTCCTGTTGTTGGCAGTGTTGAAATGGTTTTGCTAGAAGGAAGAACAACAGGAAAAAGCCCTACTAATTTAATACATTTCCCTCTTCTGTTTGCACCTATAAAAAGTGCTTCCTAGGAAAGAAACTGACACAAGACACTTTCTATGAAGAGTAGTGTGTGTGGGATTAGACAGAAACAATCAGCTGTCTTTTTCCATCCTGGAAATGAAAGAGCAATGGGTTATACTTTACTTATCATAAGAACTGAAATTATAATTATCAATTCCTTTCTTCTAACAAAGCATAGAAACCAGAATCAACTTTGCAACTGATTTCATTAGATCTTGTATATTCACAATGGGGTTCTTGTATTAGTTTTTTAAAGACATGTAAGAAGCAATTTTGCACTAAGTATTCATAAGTTATTGAATGCTATGCATAAACTGTGAAGTCTAACATCAGGAATCGATACAATTTAGAAATAATATTACTTTAACACATTTGATTAACATCTGCTCTTTTACCCAAATCAACACTCATAATAACCAAACTTCTGGAGAACAGGTATTATTCTAAAAAATTAACTTGAGAAATGAGACCAAAAATGAGAAATAAAATTAATCCTCAGTCAAAAGCATTATAAGAGAAATACTTAAATTTCCTATAAGTACCCTGAAGGAGAAAAGTAAATTAAGCTTCAGAAGAAACCAAATTTTAAAAATGTGTACCTATACTACTGTCAAAAGGTTCTTTTAAGTTAAGTGCAGGCCAAATGGAACTGTACTAAAATAATCTGGTTTGCACCAGGATGTCAAAGAACCGAAAGAGCCTGGTCGGGGTCCGAGACAGAGGTGACTTTTCTGGAACTTCGATGCCATCTGCTGTCCGGGTAAAAAGAGTGCAGTGATTCCGGCATCCACGCAGCACTTTTTTATTCCCACATGGAAAACTAACCATGGGCCGGCCTTGCAACTGCCGACTTCTAACAAAATTACAGCAGAATTAGGGAAAAAAAATAGACAAGCAAAAACAAACAAACAAACAAACAAACAAACAAACAAAAAACACACCTCAAAGCTTCTTTGGACTGGGCAGCTCTCCAGGGAATGGCAAAAAAAAAAAAAAAAGAGAGGGATAAAAGAAAGATGTATAACAGTAAAGTGGCACCTCAATTCTGTGCAAAGAGGGAATAACTATTTCAAAAAAGAGGGAAGTGGGCATCAATTTCACAGCTTTTGAAAAAGTTTCTCCAGCAAGGTTCCTTTCAAGATGGTAACCTCTCTGCTTGGGTCCTAAAGTTAGGACAGGAGTCTATCTTTAAACAAGAGTTCTTACACTTCAAAGATGAGAGACATGAGAAGAAACTACAAAAAAACTGCAAGTACAGATGGTCCAAGATTTACATCTTAGTTGTAAACGGCAGGAAACTGACAAATAAAACTCCAGGGATAAAAGATTCCAGAAGACCCTATATCTCACAAAAGTGAGATTTCTAGTCTATTTTACCTGACTCCAGATTTCTGCTGTGAAAGTTTGGACTTTCGCACTGACAAATTCTGTGACATTCACAGAGCAGTAAGGTTTCCGTGACACTCTGACTTTGGACAGCAAATGGCAATGTCATTTGGCAGAGAAAAATGAGGCAATGCAGTAAGTGAGCAGTAAGATTTGGGAATCTCCTACCTGAAGCAGCAATCAGATACTTGAGAAATGCATGTTGAGGCATGAGCTAGCTATTCCCAACCCAATAGAGTCAATATGTGCATACTGGAGAAACCAGCACTTATCATATTACAATTAAATTTTTACTATAGGGGTGAAAAACATTGGCTTTTATAATTGTTTTCCTTGGGGAATGCAGACATGAATCTTCATGCTAAGCTAAATAATCTCCACTGCAGTCTTGGCTGTGGAGCTTTCTGCTCTTTTAGAGGGTCCTTTGCCCTGTCTTTTTTTCTCCAGCCAGGTATCAGGAGTGTCTTCTGCAAAGCTGGAAGTTTCTAATGAGACCCCAGAACAACCTGAACCATGGCAACCAGCTGCAGCAATTGTGCATGGCTGCTGTGCTGGATAGCTGGGGCTAATATCACTTGGGCTTCCATACAAAGGACACATTCTGCCCTGTTCTCAGCAGGTAGAAAATGTTTAATGCATCTTGAGTGCATTGGGTGGCATGTGGACATGGATAAGCAATGATTAACATGAGCTGGCTGCCTCATGTGCTTCAGCTGGAAACATGAAAGCCCCGTCCCTTTATAAGAAGCAGCACACTGCTGAGGGTTGTGGCTATTTGGATCTTTCACCTCTCAATGTGAAGTGCTGTTGAACATTTACTAGTATTGCTGCACTGCCAGGTTCTTTCTGTTTTCCCTGTTTCTGTTCTCCTCCTTTTTGTAAGTGTGCACATCTATGGAAGCAGGGTCCTTTCAGTATTTTTATCTTACAGCAATCATCCAACAGGAATGATCAGGGGAACAAATAATTTATAACTCCTGACAACTCCTTTAATTTCTCTCCTCAGTGCCAGTTAACTTGGACAACACAACCTCTCCACTGGGTCTCACCAAAACTTGCTTAAAGTCTACCTGCTTTGCCTGATCAGATGTTTTCCCTTTACGCTCAACTTCAACAACTTTATGCTTACTTTTTATAAAGTTCTTGTCTCAAGAAAATTATCCCTTTCAGGCCTCTTGCATTTCTAATAATCTTATTTGTATGTAACAATTGTAGCAGAAATGAAGTGCCACTGTAAATACCAATATTTGTAACCTGACATGCAAGTGAACCCTGCATAAATCCTGAAACAGAATTGCTGTTGTTTGGTCCTATCCTTGATGTCAGAAAACACAATTTAGACAAGAAATTATGAAGACAAACCCAGCAATACTAATCAAATTTGATTTTCCCCTTCACTGAACCTGTTTTCTGACAAACAATTAGTGAATGACTGTTACTTCTTGTTCTCACTGGTGGTAATCTAATTTCCTCTTTCATTTTAATTAAAAAAAAATATTGTGAAGCTAACTTTCAAGTCATTGCGCTTTGCAGAACCTGCCCTGATGAGAGAGGATTGAGCCACATACAGCTAAAATCAAAACCATTATCTGATCATTTACTTCAGTCAGGATTAGCAGGCAGGCATCTTTTTACCCCCAGTCAGGCATCCTACCCACTCCTCTGAACCGTTTCTTAAACCTGCAGTTGGAAACTACAGAAAAAGAAAATAAGAAAATATTTCAGTCAGTTGGGAGTAAAGAGGAAAACACATCCTACTAAATCCCAAGGAAATCAGCCCTCTGGTTTATTCATATTTGATTTCACTGGTAACCATGGGAAACCAGAGCTAAACCTGGTACCCTATTGTGTACTGCAATCCCTCACTACAGTGCAGACAGAGACAGAAGAGCTGTAATGGAAAAGGACATATCAGTTAAAGGTGCTCAGTTACCACTAGAAAAGGCTTTACCTGAGAGGTTCAGTAGGAATCCAACCCTAAATATGAAATGACCAGGTGGACTTGAGAGACTCTGCAGCACTTGCTTGGTAACAGCACCCTTGGATATGGTATTTTGCAGAGACCTGGTATGTGCAGCCTGAGCTCACAAGTCCTGGTGAAAAGCTGGGTGACAGAAACTTAGATATACTAACTGAGAATGTGACACTGCAGTGTGCAATGCAGTCTGGAGCATGATTCTGGGCTTTGGGAGGGAGGGAAGGCCCCTCTGAGCTAAGAGACTGCTAAGAGACTTCTGTCCTAGAAGCTGAACCTTTTTTCCCCACCAAGGTTGACAGGCAGAGGGAACAATCTGTTAATCTGTTTTACATTTCAGCCTTTCACAACTCTGTAATGACTCCATCTGCCCTAGCTCAATTGTCTGCCGAACCTTGAAATTTGGCTGGAAAGTACTGCTCAACTGGAATGTGTACTACAGCCAACTAAGAATCTATGTAGATCTCTCTTAAAGATAGCAGCCAGCATGCTTCTCAGCCACCTAATGAAGCAAAGCAGTGCTTCCCTGTGAGCCTGCTGCCCCATTAGCACTCAAGCAGTTGCTGTGGCAGTTGCGTGCAAATATCTGGGGGTACCATCATCGAAAATGACATTGACAACATAAAAAAGAAGTACAGAACAGGGATGTGTGTGTCTGTCTGTTTGTGTATGTGTGTATTCATTTGGGTGTTTCGAGTGTCCAGGCACAGCAGCATCATTTAGTCAAAGTTATCTGAAGCAATCTGAAACACAAAAATAGGCTTGTCTACCAAGAGCCATCAAAAAATACTGGATATTCTGATGATGCTCTCTGCACAGATGAAACTATCCAAATAACTCAAGGCCATCTGAGAAATAATTAGCATTACTGGCATGAATGGCGTTCAGTGCCATGAAGGTACAGCAGGTAAGGAGCTGACTCCAGGAAGAGTAGGAAGAGCAGGTGCAGAGAGAGGATCTTAGCTCAGGACTAAGACCTCTGAGGACTCACTGTGAGTTTCCCTTTAATGACAGCATTGCAAAATGTGGAAACACCTTGTAGAAACTTAAGTGTATTAGGCCAAAGTTTACAGGCACTGTCCAGGTGGAAAACTACATGCCTCTGAAAACTGCAAGAAAGTATATAAATGTAAGCAGCATAGACTCCGAACCCTTTGGCAACATTAGTAAGAATTTCTGTGAGATCAATGGTCGAAAATTGCTGAAAGAGACAGGAAAGTGTGTGTAACTCTGTCCTAAATGTATCAACACATCACTAAGAAAACAGAGCTATGAGAAAGTCAAGTGGTTCCACAGTGCAGTTGCTAAGTAAGATCCAGAAGCACAAGCCACACTAGGGTGATGCTGTGTAGGTTCCAGCTCAAGTTCAAGAAAGGTTAAATCAATTCAGAACAATTGCAGAGAATGACAACTAAAATATTCATAAGAAAGAAAGCAAAACTACAGAAGTTTGGCATATTTATTCTCACAAAATGCAAGCCAAGAGTAGCAGAATTACTGTACATGAATACAAATGAATGCTGAAAACCTTAGTGGTCATGCTGGCCCAAAACCAAACAGGTTTATACTGATTACAAACACGTTGTACAGGAGACAGAAATACATTCAGTTTCAGGAGAAGCAGTTTCTGATTCATCATAACTAATTGCAAGAGTCATATGGAGTAAAACATCCTGAACAAAACAACAGCACAAAATCCCCAGTTTTATTATGTCTTAAGATATTTCTAGGAAATATGGACTAATATTTGATATACTGTCCCTGTCTCATATTCCTGCATTCTACATTTGAGATAGAGCACACGTAGGAGACAGAACTACAGTGTTCCTATCACCCCTGGTCAAGTTTCTGGTCCTTAGAGTTGGTTCTCCTGAAGGAATTCATCCTCCCTGGCAATGGAATGCGCATTAGGGAGATTTCTGGAGGATGTCAGGGATAACGCAAATGTTATATGTACCAATTGGGGTTATGCTGGTCTGGATGTACTAATTAAAAATTAGGAAAAGTGGGTATAGTTTTTATATAAGGCATAGCTGTAATGATCCAGATACAGGGCAGTTCAAGATCCTGGGCCAGGGTGGAAAAAAAAAAAAACCAAAAAAAACCAAAAAAAACCCCCAAACAAACAAAAAAAAAAAACCACAGTGAGAGTTAGGAAGGTAGGAAGGTTATGACAGACATTATGTTATTATTTCTGCTGAGGTGTGCAGAGACACTAATCCAGGGTTCAAGAAGTGTTTCTGCTGCTATGTAAGTAAATCAGGTAAATAAATTATTTGCATTGGCAGCAAATGCAGGCAAAAATGAGGAACTTGGTGCCTTCTTCCTCTCTGTCTCCACTGACACTGTTCCCAGGTGCTTTAGCTCAAAGGCAGGGATGAAGAAGAATTCCAGGAGTAGAGGACATTCAGCTCAGGGGTCTCCTAGAAAATTTTATCTTATAGTTCTACTGACCTGAGTGGGATTTTTCTGAAGGGGGTTGAGTGAGGTGGCTATAATGACAGTGTGAGGTCATTCTGCCATTTTTGAAAGGTTGTGGAGCTGGGGGAGGTCCCTGATGATTTTATGTGCATTTAGAAGGTACCTAATGATTCCATGATTCCCAGGGCTCTATCAGGTCATTCTGGCTGGGACAGACAACTCCAGGCACATGAGGTAAGAGAGTTCATTGGGTAATACCTCGTGTCTCCCTGGGAGGCTGCAATGCAAAGTCCCACAGGCTTTCCCCACACTTCAGTACTTCTGGCCAGCCCTCTGGGCTCACCTGATTCCTCCCATAAGGAGATTTTCATAGAATCTTGGAAAGGTTTGAGTTGTAAGAGATCTCTAAAATACTAGTTCCTCCCCTCCATCCCCAAAAGCAAGGATGCCATCCAGTATATCAGGTAGCTCTGGGCCCCATATAGCCTAGCCTTGAACAATTCCAGGTACAGGGCACTCACAGCTTCTCTGGTCAAGTCTGTCAGGCCCTCACTACCTCCTGAATTAACATTTTCCTCCAAATATCTGCCCTCTTTCAGCTTAAAGCTATTTCCCCTTGTTTTATCACTACAAGCCCTTATAAAAATATCTCTCTAGGTCTCTTATAGTCCCTTTAGGTACTGAAAAGTGCTCTAAGGCTTCCCTTCACTTCTCCAGGCTGAACAACCTCAGCTCTTTCAATCTGTCTCTCCTTAGGCCAGGTGCTCCAGCCTTCTGAGCATCTTTGTGGCCTCTTCTGGACCAGGTCTAGGAGGCCCACATCTTTCTTTTGCTGGGGAATCCAGAGCTGGATGCAGCTCTCCAGGTGGAGTCTCATGAGCATAGGACACAGGGGAAGAATCACTTCCTTTGACATGTAGCCCCCAGTGCTTTTGGTGCAGCCGAGGGTGTAGCTGGCCTTCTGGGCTGCCAGCCCACACCACTGGCTCATGTCCACCTTTATATCCACCAGAAGAACTCCGAAGCCCTTCTCCACAGGAGTTCTCCCAATGAATTCTTCTCTCAGTCTGTGCTCACATCTGGGGTTGCCCCAGGTGCAGGACCTGTCACTTGGAACCTCATTGGGTTCTTTGGGCCCCATTCTCAAGCTTGTCCAGGTACCCCTGGGTGGCCCTATCCTTCAGGTGTGTCACCAGCCCCCTCAGCTAGTGTCAGCTGCAAACCTGTTGAGAATGGGCCTGCTCTCCCTGTCCATGTCACTTATGAAGGTGTTGAAGACCCCTAGACCCAGGACAGAGCCGTGAGGGAGACCACTCATCACCAGCCTCCAGCTGGACATGGAAAAACAGATCTCTGACCACAACTCTGTGGGTGCATCCATCCAGGCAACTCCTCCTCCACTGAATCTACGCCCTTCAAACCCAGGTCTCTCCAAAGGCCTGACAGAAAATCCAGGTGGATTACATTGGTCAGTCTTCCCTTGCTGACCATTGTAGTTACTCCATCACAGAAGACCATCAGATGGGCAGGGACAATTTTCCTTTAGGGAAGCTGTGCTGGATATCTTAGAACACCCCCTTGTTTTCCATGTACCCTACCATTGTTTCCGTAAGGATCTGGTCCATGATCTTCCCTGGCACAGAGATGAGGCTCACTGTGTCTTATTTTCTCCCAAAAATAAAATTAAAAAAAAAAAGTGATGCTTCTACTTTTCTAGGAACCAGGCACTTGCCAGGCAATTCCCCTGACTGCCATGACTTTTCAAATATGATGGAGAGTGGCTTGGCAACATCAGCCAGTTCCCTCAGGACTCTGGGATCTGTCTCATTGGGCTCCACAGACTTGTGCCTATTTTCTATCCAGGGTGCAGGGAGGTAGGCAAGGGTGAGGTGATCCCCTCTGCTCAGCACCCACCAAGCTTCATTGGGACACTGTGTCTTGTTTGGGGTCCTAGGCAGAACTGACAAGCTAGAAGGGCTCAGGGGAGGCCATTGGAACTGAAATAATCACCCTGAGAGGAGTGTCTGTGGGGCTGGGACTGGTTCAATGTGGAGCAGAGAATGATTTGGGGCAGCTCACCGAACACCTGTGTGTCCATGGGGATGAGATCCAGTGGATGGGGCCAGGGTGTTCCCAGTGAAGCACATTCCCTGGCAGGAGGGCAAGAGACAGTGACATCAGCAGAAAATAGAGAAGTTCAGTATAGTTAGAAGGGGAAAAAAATAAAAATAATTATGCACTATAGGAGGAGTCAGAGGAGGTTGTGAGATTTTTGGAGGTTTTCAAAGTCTGGGTGGACAAAGTTCTGAGCATCAGGGTCTGAATTCATCCTGGAATCCATTATTCTCCTCCAAGTAAAAGTTCAGGGTAGAAGCTACCCATATCTGTGCCAATTACAATGCTTTTGTGGTCTGTGACCTAGGAGTTGGTATTGTTTTACACAAGGTTTTATGCAGAGTAACAGAGTAACTACACATCCAAGTGAATTCCTGTTGAATCCAGAGGGCTCACACTCCCCAGCTGTCAGGTTACACATATGCTAGGAAAGCAATGTACTGTAGCAGCTACATTACTCCACAGCAGATGGCCTGTACAAGCTATGAACTCCGTGACAAAAGCTTCAGAGCACAGTGTATTGTTCTCTTTTATCTGGCAGTCAGTACAAAAAGCAAAGTGTTGGAACGTGTATGCTCAAAATCTAGTAATGCAAACATCCATAGTCAGGTTTCTGTAGAAAGATCTGTTTTGGTGTTTAATTACTCACACCATACTGGAAAAGACTGGCCTGTCTAGGGCTGTTCATCTTAGGCCAAATTTGTTCATATGAGCTTTAACTGCATTTTGATTAAATTAAAATACTTTCAGATAAACACAGTGATGACTGCAATATGATTAATGACTCATGAAAAAATTAACAGATCTAATGTGCTCATAGTAGGCCCAACTAGACCTGTAAGATTTGGCTCACTATTTTCTAGGTAAATATTATTCCTGGAATCGATGTTCCAGATTAATTGCTGATGATTCCTGACGTCATTTTCCTAGAAGCTTTTTATAGAGCACTCAGCAATCCATTCTGCAACTACTCTGAAGCTGGGAAGACTCACCCTGTGACAACTTTCAATAGCAATGGGTTGCCTTGGCTGGCTGCAGTATTTGCCATTCTAATGGCTCATGCAATTATTGGCCTTGCTTTGGAATATTCAGATGTCTGCCTTTCCACAGCAGCTCTGCAGAATGACAGGAGGACAATGTACAGCTTCTAGCTCCCATTCGTCCTTGTTATTACAAGACAGGCAGGGACACAGACAGGACAGAAGCTCAAACAAAGCCTAAATATTAGAGTAGTTGGCAAAGAGTCTGCACTCTGAAAAAGTGTAAAAACCCCCTATAGAGCCACGGTAGCCCCTCCTGCTAACAGACACAGATATCAAATAACTGTCTTCACAGACATATGACAAATCCCAATCATTTTTATTTGCTTCCCTTTCAGCTGTCTGGCACTCCAAAGAAACCAGTGATTAAATAAGGAAACTTTTGATGAGTAAAAATATTTTTTAATTTCCAGATAAACTCTCTAGAAGCACATAGAATCCAACACCTCCCTCTCTTAGATGACAAGTTGTTTCTGCACACACAGATTTAAAGACTTTGATTCCAATGCCAATCAATAGTATGTTCAGGGCACTGACACTGCTGGGATAACTTTCCAGAGTCACTAGCCATGGCTGTTAATGGCTAAGCCATTCCAAATCCTGGAAGACGACCTGTTCTCTGAAATGCTTGGGGCAAAGAAGCACTGTGCATCCTGGCACTCAGCTTCAAGTCCCATTTGGCTTTCTTGACAAACCTCATTTCCTGCAGCTGCAAAATGACACTGATATGATGGCAAGGGAACCTATAAACAAACAGACAAACACATATATGAAGGGGTTAGATTCCAACTGCAAGCCCAGTGCTGTTGTGAAGCTGGACTATGCTCTAGCGATGGCTCCTGGAGGTAGCATGCCTTGCAGACACATCCTGGATTGAGATTCCCCTCCCACCCCTTCTCCCTTACTTCCTTCATAAACGGTATAAAATAAATTAACAGCGATTTCAAATTAAGAAGTTCATGTACTTACTATAGTTGCTGCTCCTAAACCTCTATAAAAAGGAAATAAATTAAAGGCTTTGCAACTGATTGAGAACATTTATTATACGTTTAAGGAAAAAATGCAGATTAGAGTCAGCTGAGAAATCTTTTGTGGGTTTCCCCATACTTGGTACTGATTTTACTGATGGAAAATATCTAGATATTCCTAGTACAATAACTACACCCACATAATTAGCATAATAAATATATAAGCCTGTCAAGACGATAGTCTAATGCACTTGCCATGCTGTTAT
Organism: Cinclus cinclus; assembly: GCF_963662255.1. Lineage (NCBI taxonomy): Eukaryota > Metazoa > Chordata > Aves > Passeriformes > Cinclidae > Cinclus > Cinclus cinclus. The sequence goes on from NC_085084.1 coordinate 4,926,482, forward strand.
TTTATAGTGAATTCCAAGTATTCTTGGCAGCTGTTTGAGTGTCAATCAGGCTAAAAAAAATTAACAATAGAAAAGCAAACACTCGCAAAATAAAAGATCTCAGGTGTGAACCCTGCATAAAAGAAATTTTAATCCCTTTTATCAATAAAGACTGGATTTTGTTTTGATCTCATACTAACTTTCCAACAGTGTGTGCAATAAAACTGAACTGTAGGTGCTTCTCTGCAGACTGCAGTGTTAACATTCATGGTGTTCAAGGGTTGATGGGAACTCTTATGGGAATTTCCATGCTTCTGAGCTTGCTGCTGAAAAAGCACCCAATGATTTCCTTCATCCAAGGCAGTACCACTGCTCCAGAGTGTGATGTCTCCAACTCTGAAGGATCCAACCCCCTTTGATGACCTTTGTTTTTCAGACCATGAGGCATGCACACATAGGAGATTACAGATAAATCCAAAGAAAGCAAGATTCAGACTTTCTTCTTCCTGCAGCTGGTAGTTACAACCACCTTGCTGCATGTAACCACTGCCTCCATGGACATTGCCTAATACCTCACTGTCTAATTAGCTGATTAACCTGCATGGCTGCTCTTTACTTGTGACAAACTGTGTGAAGTTGTTTCAGTGTTAGTGCTGCACAATAAATAAGGATGATTGAGGAAGCATGGTAGCAGTTTCATGGCGCAAGTAAGCCCCCAAATTATTTCTGTATCCAAAGAAACAATGCTGCCAACAGGAGGCAGATAAAGCTCTAGAGTGCATGCAGAATAAGATTAAGGGTGAATTAATGAGTTACTGCAAACTGGAATCTAAGTAGAGGTTCACCTGCTACAGAGATGTTGTTGGTCCAGCCTTCACAAAAGGTCCACTGGTGTCCTCAACTAATTTGTGATACAGGGAATGCCAATGGGAGATCTGCATGGAGACGTGTGGAACAGCAGAGACCAGTCAACTCAATGGAAAATCTCACCCTAATAGCAAATAAACACTACAGCCTAGGACACCTCGCAATAATTCATTTCTTTCATGTCCATAGTCAGTGGGAAAAACCTACTTTTGAAGCATTTTTCAGGGATAGGTCACTTATTGTGAAATAAGTGTGAAATGCTGCCTTTCACTAAGGGTAAGATCATGTTACTGCCTGTCAGTGGCAGTGCTAGCTTCCCTCAATTCTCCATTACCAACACGTGCTCTGTTTGATCCCAAGCCCCTCCGGACTGTGCTGCCCTTCTGGAGCTCTTCTACACGTCTATCCATGCAACAGCTCTTCCTAACCACTATCACCAGCTCAAAAGCTTGCCTCTTCCTTCCATTACCTCTACTATTCAGACTGACAAGCATCTGCCTGGAGTACTGAGCTCTGAATACCTCCTCCCAGTTCAACACAGCCAAAACAAGTCACTTCTACACCTTCAGGACCTTGTTCAGGCCATTTCTGTCACCGCTCTCTTGCTTTTGAAAAGCCTGCCCCCACCTCAAAAGGTCTGAAACAGAATGTGCTGCTTTCTTGCAGGCACCATTTCATCCCTTGCTTCCCTAAACAGCTCTTTGGGGTGAGAGTCATATGCTTTATCTGCCATCAGTCTGAGAATCCGCGTAGGACATGTAAAAAATATGGCAATGATAATGTTGGGCAACCTTAATTGCATACAGGCATGTAAGAGGGTGGAATGACCCAGGACTGCATGTTAGTTCAGAGGCTGAATGGACTTAGCAAGAGCACAGACTTCAGTCTTTGCCTCAGTGTTTGCCACTGAAAACCACAGAAACTGTTCCCAAGATAAGCAGACAGACTGCAGTATCATGCAACAGGGCCTTCTTTTGTGGCTGGAAAGGCGACATGCACGTAACCCAAGGTGACAACAGGCAGACGTGCACACCGATACTGTTACAACAGGTTCCCTTACAATCAGAGCCCTTGAACCCAGGAGAGTGCTGTTGGGGGTTGGTTCTTTCCTTTTTCCCTCTGTGGAATTTTCCCCATTGTCATGCTAAGATACCTGTTGACTGGGCCTTGGTGACAAGGGGGAGGGGAAGGGAGAGAGAGAGGAGGGAATCCCCGCGAGATTCAAACAGCCAGAAGAGGAAGCAGAAGGCTGGGCCTTGGCCCATTTCCCCCGCGGAGTTTGGACGAGAAGGATGATCACTGCCTCAGCCCCAGCTCTGCCATCCCATCGTTGGGAGCCATCCTCACTGCTGTCAGACCCTGCCCTGCTGCCTTCTCACTGTAACCTGCCACCATCCAGCACTCTGCTGAGCACTGGGACCCACACCGTGAGCGAAGGGCTCTCTCCATCTCTCTCTCCCCCTGGAACAGCTCTGCCATCACCCCCAGCCCTCCTGCGGCTCTGCGGGACCTGCCCGCCCCCAGCACCGGGAACTGCAGCTCAGGGAAAAGGTGCCTGCAGCCAAAAAACACTGGGACTGAGTTACTGTTCTGTTTGTGGCTAATTTCATAGCTCTTGTTGTTCTTGTTTGTCCTGTTAGATATACTAGTAAAGAACTGTTATTCCTATTCCCATATCTTTGCCTGAGAGCTCCCTTAATTCCAAAATTATAATAATTTGTAGGAGGAGGGATCACATTTTTCAGTTCAAAGGGAGGCTTCTGCCTTTCTTAGTAAATACCTGTCTTTCAAACTAGGACAAGTGCTCACAGTGGTGAACAGCTATGGGCAAAGTGCAGTTCCTGGGGAATCATGGACAACCAAAAAGAGCTGAGGAGGGCAAAGCCATAGCAGCACACACCTGGAGTAAATGCACTAGAAAGACCAAGTTACTTGGAAACAAGAAGCCAAAAGTAATCACTGTATGCATTCCCACAAAAAAAAAAATCTTTCTAAGTCTTTGGCTTCATTTCACATCTCTCTCAAATCAATCCAAGTTTTTTTTTTATTCTCTTTGCATAGAAGAGGGTTGTATGCTCACTGAGTCAGCATATAAACTGTTGTAAATGAAGTTAGCTAACTGTGATGATCCAGTCTGAACACAGAGTGATTACCCAACATATTTCAGACACAGAATAAAAAAAACCAAAACAAAACAAAAAACAAAAACAAACAAAAAACCAAAACAAACAAAAAACAAAAACAAAAAAAAAAAAAAACAAAAAACAAACAAAGAAAAAAAAATCCACAAAAAAACCCCACCAGACACCAAGCACTGGCTGTCAGGGAGAAGGACCATGAAACTTAATGATGGGGGAGGAATTCCAACCCTCAATTCGACAACAGCAAGAAAGAGCTGGAGAGCCAAGCCCTGCCAGATTTTATGGAGCTCAATGCGTTGAGCTAAAGGAAATACCAAGAATCTGTTTATTTATTATATTCCCCATACAGTGAGCTATCGCAAGTTCTTGAACCACTCAGAGGAAAAAAACAATCACAGCTTAAATGTTTTTCCCTCATTCTATTTCAAAATTCAAATAACTGATCAGCCAAAAGCAGTATCCTTAGCCATTCACAGCTTCTGGAGTTGTTTCCCAGTTATTCTGGGGCTTTTACAAGCAGAGCTAAACAGCCACTGTGCAAATGAACCCTTGGCCCAGGGGAGAACTCCTCACACACAAACCAACAAACACAGAAGTTGGAATGAGTAGTTTAACACCATCTGAGCAGAAAAGAGAAATGAAACTGACACAACCCCCCAGCATAAGGTACTTCAGGTTGCATATGAAGCTCAGCACTTACATATCTGGACTGCTGAATGAAAAGTTTAAAAAAAAACAACAAACCTTTTATCTTCAAAATATAGACTTAGGTATCAACCAATAGTGAAAGTGAACAAGCAGCATATTTTAAGTTTTAACCACCCAAGCAAAAAATAACAAGTGATATTTTTTCTCTCTCTCATATTTTTTTTTAATAGCTCTCCACACAGAACGAGCCAGTTATTCTGTGCCGTCAAGAATGCTGGATTCCTACTAGCAACAGTCAGCGGTTTCTTTTTAGTTGCAAAAGCTGCAGGAGGCTCTGGCTGTCTGGCAGCTGTGTCAGAGCATGAGCAGGACGCTGGCAGAAGCAGCACCTCCAGCCCTGTCTGTAAGTGTAGCACATCCCCATTCCCTCACTCCTGCAGGGAAAGGAGTCTCCCACTTTTCCTCTGACTGGTAATGCCTTCTACTGGCCATGCTGCTGGGAGGAAATGGTGAGGAAGCCAAGCCTACTATAATAAAAAATTGAGTTAGAAGATGTTTCTTGTTGCAAACACTAAGCTGACAATGTGGCAGGCTAGGAATTCTCCAGCCATTACACAACACTAGGAAATTTGGAGTTTAACTGCAATTAAGTCAGCCTGACATCAGCATCCCCTTTTTCAAAAACACAGCCTTTATACAGAGAAAATCCCTGGGAGATCCCACACCTGCAGACGGAAGAGGCTACAAGGAGATTCCACACCCAATGATGTCAGAGGTTACAAGGCGCAGGGGAAAGGGTCTCTTTTACCAACACAGCCGGCTCAACTTTAAAGTTTATTTGTAGCAGCTTTCCTCCTATATTACCTAAGGAGTACCAGGGTAAACACAAGTTAATAACCCATCAAATGTATGCATCAACTACTCAAACACTAAACTGCAAACTACTAAACTCATCATAAGCCAGCAGTGTGTGCTCACAGTGCAGAAAGCCAAATGAATCCTGGGCTGATTCCAAAGCAGCATGGGCAGCAGGTCAAAGGAGGCAATTCTGCCTCTTTTCTCCTCTCACCTGCAGTGCTGCATCCAGCTTTGGGGTCCTTAGCATGAGAAAGACATGAAACTGCTGGAGCAAGCCCAGAGGAGGCCACCGGAGTTCAAGTTCAACAGGAGCACCTTCCTTGTGAAGTCAGGTTGAGAAAGTTGGGGCTGTTCACCCTGGAGAAGATGAGGTTCCAGTATCTGAAGGAACCTACAGGGAAGTCAGAGAGGGACACTTTGTTGGGAACTGTAGTGATAGGACAAGGAGGGATAGGTACAAACTAAAAGAGGGAGACTTAGGTTGGATATAGAGAAGAAATTCTTTCCTGTGAGAATGGTTAGACAGTGGAACCAGTCTCCTGGGGAGGTTGTGGGTACCAATCATGGTGGTGTTCAAGGACAGACTGGATAGAGCAACCTTGTACAACCTGGTTTAGTGGGAGGTGTCCCTGGCTATGGCAGAAGGCTTGGGACTAGATGGTCTTCTAGCACTGGTGGAACTTAGGTGCTATAAACCCACAAGCAGGTATTAATAAACTTGTGTAACAATTCACAAGCAGCATGTCTCTTTCACTCATTTCAAGAAGGACATTGCAAGCCTGGAGCGTGTCCAGAGAAGGGAACGGAGCTGGGGAAGGGTCTGGAGCCCCAGGAGGGGCTGAGGGAGCTGGGAAAGGGGCTCAGCCTGGAGAAAAGGGGGAGCAGGGGGGATCCTGTGGCTCTGCACAACTCCTGACAGGAGGGGACAGCCGGGGGGCTTTGGGATCTGCTCCAGGGAACAGGGACAGGAGCAGAGGGAACGGCCTCGGGCTGGGCCGGGGGAGGTTTATATTGGATATTAGGGAAAATTTCTTCACCCAAAGGGTGAACTGGAGATTGGAATGGGCTGCTCAGGGACGCTGCAGAGTCACTGCCCCTGGAAGTGTCCAAGCATCACTCAGTACCACGGCCTCGCTGACACGGCGCTGTCCGGTCACAGGCCGGACTCGATGACTCCACAATCGCTCCGTCTTCCTCTCTCTCTTTCTATTTATATAAATATATATGCATGTATTAATACATACATATATATATATGTGTGTATATATATATATATATATATATATATATATATATATTTGTACCGCTGCATCTCTGCCCGCGCCCCTCCTCCCGCTCTCCCCGCCCTCAGGCGCGCTCGCGCCTGCGCAGTGCCGCGCGCCTCAGGCCGCGCATGCGCGTCCCGCCCTACCCCGTACCGCCTCCCTCCTCCTCCTCCCTTTCCCGGCCTCTTCCCCGCCACCTCTTCCCGGGGAAGGGACGAGGGCGGCTGGAGCGCGGCACGTACCCGTCGCCATGCAGATCACGTTGAAGACGCTGCAGCAGCAAACCTTCCGCATCGACATCGACCCCGAGGAGACGGTGCGGCCATTCCCGGGCTTCGTCCCCGCGCCCTGTTCCACAACCCACCCCCCCCCCGCCCCCCCCTCCCACCCCCCCCCCTCCACAAGAGCAACCCCGGGACGCGGCAATGGAGAAGGATGCGGGGATCTGTGTCATCGCCCCCCGGGGAAAGGGAGGGACGGGCCCCTCCGGTGGAGGTGGCCGGGGATTCAGTGAGGGGCTGTGGACGCGGGGGTGATGCGGTGTCCGCCCGGGGGCGATTTTGGGGGATTCGGGGCCGTGGGGAAGGGGCGAGCTGAGCCGGGAGTGATGAGGGATCCCTTTATCTTTGGGATGCTAGTGGGTAGGAGTCACTTCCCATCGCCGAAGGAAAGGAGCTGCCGTGGCCAAACCTCCGGCGGAAGGACTTTTTCCCCCTTGTTTTTGAGGAGAACGCCCCGGAGGTGGGAGGGGGAATAGCTCTGAGGTGGAAAGGGGAATAGCCCAGGAGGGGGAAAGGGGAAATGATCCGGGAGGTGGGAGGGGGTGTAAATATCTCACGTAGTCTGGGGGAGGAGAGAAGCGCTGTAGGAAACGAAAGTTTTTCCTTTCGGGGAGCGGGTTGCCGTGGGTTAGCAGTCCGTGGGGTACAGATCGCCGCTGGTTTATAATGGGAACACTGGGAGAGGGGATATTGTGAGAGCATCCTCCTCCCGGGGTGGGGCTGGGAGTGCAGCGGAAGGAAAACATGGTGGTCCTTCCTATACTTCCATGGATTCTCACAAGGGAAATGCTAGGAGAGTTGTGGGGCTTTTCTAGCTGGGGCAGGAGCATGATCTGGAGAGGGGCTGGTGTTTGCCCCCAGGTGCATCGCTGTGTGCTCAGGTGTGTGTGCTGTGAAGGTGGCAGAGTGTGACGAGGGTTTATTGTTCAGCCTCACGGGCGAGCTGCAGTGATTAATCAGTCTGCACTTAGGAGGAGAGGGAGTGCAGGAGAGACTCTGCTGACCTCGGTGGTGGTGTTGTGTGTGATGAGGTTCACAGCAGCCCCATTCCCCCTTCTTTGGAATGGGGTGCCTTTGGATGTGTCCTATGATGCTGCGAGTGAGGAGGAGACATGTTTTGCTTCCAGGTGAATGTTTTCTTCTGGCACACAGGGGCCATTGGGAAAATAGTTGGGGAAATGCAGCATTCTGAGATGAGAAGAAAGGCCTTTAGTGAGCTGGCGGGGTTGGAAGTTGCCTTGTCACTTGTCTGAGCAGGGATGGTCGTTCTGATCGCCAGGTCCAAATACACTTGTGGCCTTAATTTGAAAGATCTGGAGAGGCTGGCAGCTTTCCTTTCCAGCAGCCTTTCCTGAGACAGGTGGGCAGTGAAGCTCTAGAAACAATGGAACATTGTATCTGCTTTTATAGATGGCTTACCCTCTTCCATCTTAAGAAAAATAAAGGATGACGGTTGAAAGTTGGAATAAGAGCTCATTTGGGTTACCATTATGACTGAGGGGCATGGCAAATGCCCAGGAGAAGCATGGGTCAGAAACCTTCAAATATTTATAGCATAAGTATTTGTTGTTACTGAGAAAAGTCTTTTCTTTCTTTCTTTTTTCCCTTCTTGCTCTCTGCATTCAGTAGGGTTCTGGGAAGTAAATTCAAGGAGAGGACTGAAGGAATGCTGCCAGTCAAAGCCCTCACCAGTTTATGAGACAGCAGAATGCAATAACTGCAAGGTGGATTGTGGGAAATAAGACTGCACCCTCTGTTTATAAATGTAGCTCCTACAGTAGCTCAAAATAAAAATGTTCCTCATGAGCATAACTTCAGTTTTTGACCAGGAATGGGTGGTAAGACAGTGGAGATCTGGTAGAATTTGAGGAGGACTTTGTTTTTAAAAGAACAGGATGAAGACTAAATCTTAGTATTAGCTGTAGAAAAATATGTTTACATTTCCGTGGCACACTTTTTTAGAAAATGACAAAGAAAGTACTGTTGAAATGTTAAAAATCATAGAACTTAGTAAAGAGAAGTTTAACTTCGAGCCCTCAGTTGCAAACTGAGTCTTAACATCAGAAAATGCTTTGAAATATGCTATGTTGAGGAAGTGCCTCAGAAGTGTGTGCTTTGAAGTGCTGGGTCAGATTTTTTTGGAATATACAAATTTTTAGCTAAGTTCACTTTAATTTCCTGAGACATTGAAACGTGTTTCAAGGGATTTGGGGTATATTGCTTTTAGTCTTTGGACCATGTGTGTGTTTCTCAGAGGTAGGCTTGTTTACTTGGATTTCTGCCCTATGCTGTGACAAGGCCAAAAATCATGTAGTTGCGATAGGCACAGGAAACCTGTTGCTCCAAAGTTAGGTTCTGGTTCTCTGAAATTGCTTTTGTCTTCCTAGCAATTTCTCCCCTTACTCTCAGTACCAAATTAATCTGGAGAGACTTGATGTTACTGTGCATGGTAGCATTCTGACAAGATTTAATGCGTGTAACTGAGAGCTGTTGTTGATAGGAATATTTAAGCCTACCTCCAGTGAGAATTTGAAGCAGCATACTTCCCAGTAACTAATCAGCCTTGCTAATTAGCTTTTTGCACAAGCAACTGCTCTTTTTTTCCCCCCTATTAAATCACACAGTTGAGTTTTAAACTTGCCTTCAATAGTGTGAATCTAGTTTTGGTTTGGTTGTGTTTTAAAACGTTGGCCAGCTGAAAAATATTTTGAGAGAGTAAAAAAAAAAACTATACTTGAAGCTATCTTGCCTGGCAAAGTACTGGGTGAAGGCTGTCAGGTACTCTGACTAAAGATGAAAAAATTTAGCCTCAGGCCCTATTATTGGGGAAAGCATGTTATCAAATGAAATATTTGCAAGCCTGCCTGTTTTCCCTCAAGTTTTGTGATGCACCCATCAAGTTCCATACAGGGGTGGATTTATCCATTGTGGTGTTTCGGGTGTTCCCGGTGGGGCCACTCAGGGCTTGAGCCTTCAGACTTAACTAGGGTAAATGAAAGCATGTATCCATCTGCACAAGCTGCTGCCTCTTTTTGTTGGCTCTCTGTGAGAAAATAAATATGCTAAACATTGTATTAGGAGCAAATAATAAGCACTGTCTGACACTGTTGCAGACCAGTGTAGCCACATCTCTTGTCTGAGGTGACACTGTAGCCTTCTAAATGCAGTACTTCTGTTGTAGTTATTGCCATGTAGACCCGAAGCAGGGTTCTAAAAATCTTCGACAAATGTTATTTGAAATGCCAGGCAAAAGTTAAATCTGTCCTGTTTTGTTTTCGTCTCCCCCTGTGCTGTTAACCTAAAAACCTGTTTGTCAAAAAGCAGAGAAGTGCAAGGAATATTCAGGACGTCAGCAGTCTTTTGGCTGCAGTCTCTGTGTCACATAATATGGGCTTTCACATTTCACTATCCACCACAGCACTTGAACACCCAGGAAAAGCCAGCCTGTTCAACACCATGTCAGCAGAACACTTAGTTGTGGAAGTTTGAGCTTCTGCTGTGTTCTGGTGTGTCCTTAGTATGTGTATGCCTTGTTGTTAAATGTATTTATGGAGCTTTCTGGATGCTAACACTACTGTGTCGGAAGAATTGGCTTTGTAAAAGTTCTGGAAGAATCAGAGACTATTGCTGAGTGAAACGGTGAAAGCTGACTCCACGGCTTGTAACTTGTGAATGAGGATGAACATACTCTTGACAACCTCCTCCTTGCCTGTGTTTCAGTGCAGGTTAATCCTACAGCAGTTGTGGGTAAAAGGATTTTTGTATTTCCCTGGGAGTTTTAGTGGTTTGAGGAAAAGTGCTCAGTTCAAAATCCAGAAGTACCCTTGGTGTTTTTCTCTAATTGCTCTTTGGGTTGTACAGTTTTGCTTCTTCTCGAGGATTGTTTTGTTGTTCTTGCCTCTCTTTAGGATTTTGTTGTTGTTGTATGTGTGTGTGTCCGTGCACAGGCAGAGGAGGTGTGAATTTGAAGGACTTGTACTTGCTGCAGGTGGTTTGATACATGACTCTGCAAAATTGTAACTTCGGAGGTTAGCTGCATTTTTTTTTTTTTTATATTGTTACCATACTTTCTTCACAGACTGTAGCATTTTGGAGTTACAGTCTAGTACAATTCGTATTTGTTTAATTAACTCTCTAGGCGCTTTTTGCTACTGCTTTTATTTTGTGTATAGTCCTTTTTTTGTTTCCTGGTTAGAGTTAGGATTTTCAAGTGAGGAAGTTGTGCTGAGTCTTCACTGAAGAAGGCTAGGCTTTCACATGTTCAGGAATATTTTCCTGAAATTCTAGTGAGTGTTTTAAATATAATTTCCAAAGTAGTTTGGGCAGGATGACAGCACTTTTTTCTTAACTTAATAAAGGAATGGATAAGATAGCATAAATTACTTGATACAACTAAAATTGTTTTATTCATACTGGAATATGTTTTTACATGTTACCCATTTTTCAAATGCCATGGCTCTGCCCATAATTTTTCAACGATTTTACTGAGAATATTCTCACACAGTTTAGCTGCCAGCAAAGAGAATTTAGCTTTGTACTTTTAATAAATCAGCAATATTATGTGCTATATTTCTCAAAATCTAAACTTTATTGGGCCACCATCCTAAGATTGCCAATATAGTGAGGAGTTAAATATAGAGATTGTACAGAGTTAAGGATGTTTCTATACTTATATTTAAGCTCTATTCTTCAGGTATGGCTAGAAAGCCAGGGTATCTGTCCTTGATATGGATAGCAACAGGCTGGAAGGTGTTCCCTTTGAAAGTTGGTGAAAGTGGAGAGTACATTTTAATTAAAATGAATTAATATTAGCAGATGATCCTGCTGCTCTCTAGAGTCCCATTGCTGCCTTTGTGCATAAATGGCTGTGTTTATTGACAAACCTTACAAAAATATTTTCTTTGAATTCCTGAAGAACAGGGAAAGATACCTGTAGGTGTGAGGTAGAGAGGTGTAAACTTACAGCACTGAAGGGTACGGCTGGTCATGTTTTCTCCCACCAAGGTTTGTGTCTTTTGGTCACGGTTCCTGTGGGAGGAGTGGACTCAGTGAAACAAATCTCTTTATTTCACAGGATATGGTTTACCTAGAGCCTGTAAGAATGGCTGTCCTCTGTGTGCTGCCCTGCAGAGAGCACCAAAGGAATGGGAAAAGGAGAAGGGAAAGACTTGCTGTGGCTGTGGGCACACAGTGTTGTCTACACACTGGCTCTGGTTCTCCTTCTCTTTGTCTTTCTCTGTGTTTTTGTGTCAGAGGCACTCCTCCAACTGGCTGGTCAGCACACAGTGTTGGAAAAGGGGTTTTTAAGTGTCTTTTTAGAATTGATCAAAACGGCTTGTCAGTTTTCTTCATAGTCAAACAACTGTGTCACTTTTATACTTGTAAATCGGTTTGTGAGGAGAATGCCTGTTGTAAAAATTGTCTGTCCAAAGGTATGGATGGATTTTTTTGAGCTAATCAACAAGACCATGCGAGAGCCACCACTCAGAATGTAAGCTTTCTTCCTAAAACAAGCCTTTGTGACTTCAGAGGCAGGACTGTCTATCTTTCTACTTCAAGCTGCAAATAGCTGAAAGCTCTGCTTTAGATTGAAATTTGTGTTCCTGTGTCAGTACAAAGCTGCATGAATGCAGCTCTTTTAGTCACCTTTCTGCATCAAAAAACTGGCCCCAGTGTCTCCTCTTTCAGGCAGGGCTTAGATCAATTTTGAAATGCAGGCAGAAGTGTGTAGAGGCCTGGAGGCTAGCTTTGAGATCAGAAATTATTTTTGTTGATCTCTGGTCAGTGCATAACAACTACTAGATTTATAAAATTCACTTGTGTGTAGATGGGCTTGATTTTGTAGAGGTAGTTGCAGAGAAAGTAAATGTCAGGGCTAAATTTCTATTTTTACCTTGACAATTCCAGACTGTTTTTGTTCAGAGTATGCTGCTTCTTTCTTTGTATGTAAACTTCAGCAACAGTAAATGGAGGAAATAAATAAAGGAGCTTATGAATGCTTTATCCTGTCTGTTTTTTGAATGCTGGAGTAATTATAGATGCCTTGTTTTTTTGAGTACAGCTTTTATTTATTTATTTATTTATTTTCCCAGGCATTTACTAAGCTCGTAAACCTGCCTGGATTCACAAGGCTCTTCCTCTCCTGTGGTTCTTCCCAATTACTGTATCTGTTATGCCTTTGAGGCCTGAAGTAGGGCAGTGATCTGTTCATGTAACCACCATGATTGCCTTCTGACTAAATGCGAGTGTCCTGTTTAGGAAGACAACATGAGAGAGCACTGTAAATGGAGTTTTGTGCCAGAAAAACCTGCTTTTTTAATTTGTAGAAAGAAGTAACTAGAACCAAATGCATTCTTACCAGTAAAAGTGCTGTAAAGCATTGAATTGTGAGCTTAGTAGTTTCTTATCCACTGTGTGTTTTCAGTAGTAGGCACTACTAATATTTGTCATTAATCAGTTGCTGATCATGGAGTTTGATTAAGGGTAGTAAAACCTGTTGCACTGGTCAGTTTGTTGCTTCATTAGCAGTTTTATTGTCTGATACAGCTGCACTGTACTTGCCTAACTTTGAGCAGTGTCTATATACCAGTATAACATGTGGTAAATATTTTTGCAAGGGCAGTGAGAGGAGAAAACTCAGGAATATTAAGCCTAAATTCTAAACAAATTTTCAGACCATGGTGCCCTCTCTCAGGGAGGAGGAAAAGAGCAGAGCCCTTTGTAGTAAAAGCTTTTGTCCTTGTCTAACTATGACTTTTCCCGAAGTCTGGGAGAAACCGGTTAGCCTACTACAGAAAGAGCTGAAGCATGGTAGAGAATTGTAAGGCAGATTAAAGGGAAAAAATCCCCTCTGTGCAGCATTTATTCTCGAAGAGAAGCAGTTCAGCAGTAGGTAGGTTGGTAGTGAGGGTCTCTCAGAGTTGGTCTTGGGAACCATCTTTACAGTCCTTTAGTTAATTTGATAAGAATTTCAGTACAAATCAGAGGCACAATGACATTGACAAATACAAAGTTTAACATTAGTAACTGTCTGCCTAATTGAGCAGCATGGATTAATTGGAATCAGGTTCATTAAAAGGTGAAGCTCTGAAGATCATGGGTTGTGAACCATCCAGGGAGAGCAGTGATGCTGTTCTGCTTCAAGTGTGCTGGCCATCTGTTCCCAAGGGCAATGAATTTCTACCTTTGGAAAGAGGTGCCTGGAGCCTGTGGAAAACTGACTCTGACATGAAAGGAAACGAGAGAGACCTGCTTAGCTTAGCTCACAAGTTTTGGTGAAATTGTGTAAATGTTCAGCACTGGTAAGCATCAAGGGATGTGGGAAGGCTACTCATGCTTGAATTGTAACATCAGCATAAGAACAAATCAGTGTTAATAGTTTGCAAATTAACTTGGGCAGGAAACTAGGAAAAGACTTCCAATAATCAGAGAAAACTTTGTGGTACTCTCGTGGTAGAAGTAGCAAACAACCTTGTCTGTGGGTGCATCAGATTGGTGATGAAGATTATGATGTGGAGGATGGGTTTCTGGTTTGATGTCAGAAGAGATCCTTTGCAGTTTTGCATTCAGTTTCTCCCAGCATCTCAAGAAATCCAGCAGTTTGTCTTGCCTATGTATGTGTTTAAACCGATGAAAGTACACTGTTCACCTTTTCATTAGGATTTATAAAATGAGTCTCTGAATAAACTGATGATTTTTACCTCTTCTATGTTAGCATTTATATGAAGTAGGAGAAATGAAAATTGGTGTGTGAGAGGGAAGGGGGAGGGTGTGGGATCAATGGGAGCTACTTGCTTGGATGGAACCCAGCATTCTCTGCTTACTTAGCTGGCAAAAAGTGACTGCAAGGAGCAACTGGGAAACTCAGCACTTGTGGTTTCATGAAACCCATTTTTTGAAGCCTGTCTGAGGTGCAGTTGATGACTGGTATTTCTTTTGAAGACCTCAGTTTTTCAATTAGGAGTCAATGAGCTCTAACTCTTTATTAAACAGATTGCATGGCATATATTCTTGAGGACGTTGCATTCAGTTTCTGAGTAGTAAGGGAGAGTTTTGTGTCTAAATTCATAGGGGACAGAACAAAATCGTCTTGACTTGTAAGTGTGCTGTTTCTGAATCTTTTGGGTATTATGTTTGTAGATGAATTGATGCTCGGACTTAAAGGTACTGCCATAAAGTACAGGCTCTGTGTATTTCGCTGTGAAATTTTATAATGGCACAGGAAAAATGGGATTTGGTGAGGATTGAAATGCATTGTGAACCCTAATCAGATTGAATAAAGCTAGGAAGCCTGAAGGTTTGGTTTATGGATCTGTATTTGAGAAAAATAAATCATAATCTATGGATGGTTTCTCATTTTGACAGATCAATGTGCTGGGTATGCTTCCCCAAAATTAATTTTCACTTAATAACCAATGGCAGTGCTGAAGTCTACATTCTCAGCAGCCTAATTTACTAGAGGCAAAGTTTAGGCTGTTGCTTTTGGCAGCAGTTCACTGCACCAGCAGCTGGAAGATGCAGCTGTCTTTTCTGAAAAACATTGAGAGGGTTTATTTGTATTTTTAATTCCTCCTTGAAAATATAGCATCTATGGTTTAAATCTAAATGAAGGTGGATCAGACTGCTGTCTGACATACAGGTTGTTGTGCCATCATGCATTTTGTCCTCGTAGCAGAATTAATGACACAGTTACTTCTTGCTATGTCTTCAGTCACTCCAGTTAGGAACTACAAGAGGAAATTCTATGCCACTAGAATGTTACTGCTAAAATTGATGTATCTGATCTTATCCATTAATTTTTTAATTCTGAGAATTATTATTGTATCCTCTGCAAATGATGTGTTTCTTGCCTCCTAGGCTAGGGCAATGATGAAAACCAGAGGAACAGGCAAGTGCTTTTTATTTTAGCCTGCGTGTTTCTTGAACTTCTGTCTCTGATAGGAGAATGATGAAGTCTGCAGCTGACTGCATTTTCTTGCAGGTTCAAGCTCTCGTAGTTAAGAGTTGGTTTAAATAATTTTGTTTGTTGAATAGGTTGATGCGATCAGCTCATTGTATTCATTTCAGATATGACAGATCCCCTTATCTAAATCACTATTCTTTATCAAGAAATTAAGCAATGCTCTGAAATGGTCTTGAATGTAATCTGGAAATTACTTGACTATTTGGTGTATTTTCAGTTTTAAAGGAGCCACTTGAATGACATTACAGAGTTTTTAATTTGTAATTTGGAGCCCATGGTGTGTTACTATCAGTCACCATAACATATCAGTATCTTCGAATAGCAAATTCCACAGCAGAGTGAATGTCCATTTAAATGACACCCCCATCTACATGATCTTCCCCTTTGCAAATGGCAGAGTATCCCTGGGCATAGACAGCAAAGTACTGTAAATTGGCTGAGTTATGTTAAGCTTAAATTTCTTTTAGATTTTTGTAAATTGTCAGTCAGAGAACTGAAGTAATCTGTGTTCCACTTCAGGATATAATCTGTTCTTAAACTGATTGATGTACGTGGCAAGAATACAGGGAGCAAATAAAGACCAGAACTAGAAAGTAATGGCCTTTTCTCCTCAGGATATCCAAGTCTTTTCAAGAATTAAGAAGTTAATGGTGGCCCCCGTACTGGCAAGCTTTAGCCAAAGATTGTTTCTGTTCTTCAGGATCAGACCTGTAGTTTGCTTTTATGTTCAGAACCACCATGGTTCTGTAACCTCGTGGTGTTTTTTCCATTGATCACTACTTCACTGAGGCAATAAATACCAAACTCCTTCACGTGGACCCAGTTACTGCATATTAATAGTACATGGCTTTAGTCTGTCTCGACCTAGACCACCACAATAATAAAAATTATGTCAGCATTAGTATGCAGAGAGGGTTTTTGGGTTGTGAAAGGGGACTGTACATCTGAAGCACAGTCACCTGAATGTCCAACAAGGCTAAAACTACTTATGGCTGCCAAGTTGGTTTTCCTAGGTGCAATCCTGTGGAACGTGTGCCTGCATGCTCTTGGTGGTCCTCAGCAAGTGGAAAGATGTGGACCTGTTGGAGCTGGTCCAGAGGAGGCCATGAAGATGTTCAGAGGGTGGAACGCCTCTCCTGTGGAGACAGGCTTAGAGAGCTGGAGTAGTTCTGGCTGGAGAAGAGAAGGCTCTGGGGACACCTTGGAGAACCTTCCAGTGCCAAACAGGGGCTTTTAAGAAGGATAGGGACAGACTTTTTAGCAGGCCTGTTAAGAGTAGATGTAAAGAAGGGATTTTGTACAGTGAGGATGGTGAAACACTGGAACAGATTCCCAGAAAAGATTTTCTTCTCATTTGCCTTGGCTGCATAGTGTAAATGGAAGTTTGCCTACATCTGGAGATGAATGCCACCTGCCAAAGGGATGAAAACACAGTCCTGTTTGTTGCAGACTTAAGGAAGGAGGAACATTTTGGGAGGTTTTGGAAGAAGGCAGTGCCTCATGTCACTTGCAGCATCAATCACAACACAGTAATAATAAGGGGAAATGCTACACACAGGTGGTCAGCAAAGGCAAATTAATTGTTGGATCCTCCTACAGTAAATACCCTAACTTCTTTTCATGGATCCAGTTATTGTGTAGTAAATCAACATGTGTGTTCAGTGTGTCCTGACCTAGACTTTTAGCTGTTCAAACATTTATGTTTGAGAGAACACATCTTGGTTTTGTTCCTTGTGGGATAAAGATTGTTGTCTGGAATAAAAGAACAGAAAATGAAGAAGACAAAGTAGACATCTGAAGGTAGTACCTTGATTGAAGCAGTGGGCATGAAGCAGACTTTAATTTTCTCCCTCAAAATAGATTATGTACCTTAGTCACATTGCAATATTTTTTACAAATCTATGACAAACATGATAATTTGGTATAAAAGAAATAGCCTCGAGTCATTATCTTTGAGTGGTTTGGTACAAATACATAAGTATAAAAATACATAAGGAGAGTGTTAAAAAATACACTTTTATAAACATCACAGGCTTTTAACATTATTCAAGAGATTAATTTGCCCTAGTGCATGCAGGACTTAAACTGAAGTGGTATAAAATATTAGACACTATTATTATTAAAATTTAGGAAAAAATCCTTGATGACTTATTTGTGGTGAAGGAGATTGTTCAGTAGCAATGTGAGCGACTTCCATCCTTAAAATTGGGGGAGGAATTAATGAGTTATATTTTTAATATTCAATGAAGTATGCTTAAAATAAATGTAAGTCCAAGAATAAGACAGATTGTTGTAAAGTAAGTGCATGAGAATGATGATGCTTTCAGTAAGTTACTGTTAAATTTGACTGTCCTCAGGACCTAGGGGTGGGGGTGGGCTGCTCTTAGTTTTGCTGTGGGAAAGCAACTGGTTGGAGACTAATTCCAAAGCATTTGGCATGTGATGGGATGGCATGTACGATACAAAATACCAAAAACATCCTTTCTTCATCTGCTACTTAAAAAGAGCTGGCTTCCTATTTTTATTTAGTTTCACAGAGAGAAGCAATATATTGTGTTCTGTATCCTTGCAGTTTTATGAAAAAGGTTTTTTGAATATTCAGGGAAAAAAAACCCCTTTAGAAGGTGGTGTTAGCTTGTAGTAGTAAGCTCATAACAGATTGGTTGTCTTTGTTTTCTGTATGCTGGGATTGTCTGCAAGAAAGCAAGAAGAATTGACTGTGCAGGCAGTTTGTCTTAAAACATGACTGCAGGTATGTCAGTACAGGAGTGTTTTTACAGGAGCTTTCTTTACCTCCTCAGGGTAGTGTTATGGAGTCTTTCTGGAGAGCTGAGAGCATTCTTTAACAAGACACTAGCAG